>NC_136067.1:38520689-38951913 GCF_964261635.1 Lissotriton helveticus | reverse complement strand
TAGGATAGCGGGATCATCATCAGGACAGCGAAATAAATGCCCGAGAGATAGCAGAGGGATCAATGACCCTAGCATGGTGTGGTGTCCAGTGTTGGCAGCTTTGGAAAGATCGGCGAAGAGGGGTCAGTGCCCCTTGCCAGGTACAGCATTCAGGGATGTATGCCTTCTCTGTGCAATCTCGTGCAGGAGAAGGCACAGCCCGGCACGAGAAGATACAGCCTGGCACGAGAAGGTACAGCCCGGCACGAGAAGGCACAGCCTGGCACAAGAGGGCACAGTCCGGCAGGAGAGGGCACAGTCCGGCAGGAGAGGGCACAGCCCGGCAGGAGAAGGCGCAGCCCGGCACGAGAGGGCACAGTCTGGCACGAGAAGGTACAGCCCGGCACGAGAAGGTACAGCCCGGCACGAGAAGATACAGACCGGCACGAGAAGGTACAGCCCGGCACGAGACGGTACAGCCCGGCACAAGAAGGTACAGCCCGGCACGAGAGGGCACAGTCCGGCAGGAGAGGGCACAGTCCGGCAGGAGAGGGCACAGTCCGGCAGGAGAGGGCACAGTCCGGCAGGAGAAGGCACAGCCCGGCACGAGAAGGCACAGCCCGGCACAAGAGGGCACAGTCCAGCAGGAGAGGGCACAGTCCGGCAGGAGAGGGCGCAGCCCGGCACGAGAAGGCGCAGCCCGGCACGAGAAGGCACAGCCCGGCACGAGAAGGTACAGCCCGGCACGAGAAGATACAGCCCGGCACGAGAAGGCAAAGCCCGGCACGAGAAGGCACAGCCCGGCACGAGAAGGCACAGCCCGGCACGAGAAGGCACAGCCCGTCAACGCTGTAGTATTCCCCCACCGCGGCTAATCAGACGTCAATTCCCACGTACCTGGAGAAAAGGGACGCTAATCTATGCCTTCCATACATCCCTGAATGCTGTACTGATGTGGGCACCTGAGAGGGCACCTCTCTCCAGATGTCACAAGATGATGGTGTAGGTCCCTTGCAAGAGATCTTTGCTGTCCCGGAGATCTCCGGGAGAACAAAAGGCCCACTGATGGGCCCTTGGAGAGCACAATTTAGCAGGTCTTTGGCACAGGCTAGCCGCTATTCCAAAAGGGCACACGGCCCCCTTCATAGGCAGTAATCCTCCATGTGCACAACAGAGTTATCTGGCAATGTGCACCACGCAGTCCGGCTTCTCCGGTCCCGCGTCCCCAATATGTCACTCTTTGTTGAAAGATGGCACCAGTAGTAATACTATTGTGTGTCTTTGAAGTTAGGGGTGGTTTAAGGGTTTTCTCTTTGAATCACAGATGTTGCCCCTAAATTGTAGCCCTGTCTGCCATGGGGCGGTGGAGTGCAGTTCTTAATCTTTAGTGGGGCCATGATCTGGCCCGAGAGGCTAAGTGTGAACATCTCTCTCTCCAATCCCATCCGGCCCTCAAACGGCAGAGGTCTTGTCATTCTAGTGGTATGCCCATGGTTTATGACTGTCATTGGGGAATGCACAGATGTGCCTTCCATCCCCCGGTGTCCATCTAAACCAGGCACCATGGTACACAAGACTCTTAGCAAAGAAATGTCCATATTCTATAACCTTATAGCCCGCCGTAGAGGGCTATACCGGCTATTAAAGGCCCTCTCCAGCGTTTAACAAGGGAGAGGGACTTTAATAGCGGTATAGCCCATCTACAAAGGGCTATAAGGCTATTAGAACATTCTGCCACTAGAGGGCAGAATTTTCTAACAAAAAAGAAAAAAGCCTTTTGGGAGCCTGAGGGATTGGAATTCCCTCAGGGTCCTTGAAGCCTTTGTTCACAGCCAGAGCTGTGAACAAAGAAACATTGGAATGTTGGAGCTCCGGGCTTATACCAGCCATTATAAGCTCGGAGCACTCCATTGTTTTCAATGGAGCTCCCAACATTCCAATGTTCTAATATAGCCTTATAGCCCGCCGAGAGCGGGCTATACCGGCTATTAAAAGCCCGCTGGATCGTTAAATGCCCGAGCCGAAGGCGAGGGACTTTAACGAAACAGCGGGACTTTAATAGCCGTATAGCCCTGCTACAAAGGGTATTATAGCCCTGCTATAAGGCTCTTAGAACATTCTGCCACTAGAGGATTTTTGCGCACTCCAGGACTGATCCTGGTGTGAGATACCAGTGATGCAGTTATGCCCTCACCAGCCCGCGATGGCAGACCAGGCACCTATCCAAAATGCCATATATGCCAGGGCGTATCTTCGAGCCTACAACGGCAGACGGGACATGCATTCCAAAAAGCATGAGGGCCGGTCTCACACCCACAGGTGTAAGTGCGCACTCCCCGTTCTGCGCTGGCAGACCAGCCAGTGTTTCAGAACACTGGGTCAGCACATCTTTCTAGCCTGAGTAGGAAGGCGCACGCACTTCCACACTGCCTTGACAGTGAGGACGTGCTCTGAGCCCTGAGGCCCCACAAGAGAATCAGCAACACCCCAGGAGTATATCCTGGTAAGAACTGAACTTCAAGGTAGTTGATGCCCCATGTGGGGGGGGGTCCTCACTACCTGGGCAGGGAACATCCATATCTACCCACCTTCAGCCTACCACCCCCTTACGCCTTTCAGGGCTTCAATGGGGGGATGCCTTCATGGTTTGGGATGACCCACTCAGGGTCAGCTGAGGCGCAGGTCATGCCAGTCTAGGCAGGGGCACAATGGCAACCACAACCCTACCATGACAGGCCCGATACATGGTTGACAGGCTATCCGGTGGGTAGCACACTCAGTGCTATGTCCCACTACTACATGGTGCATACCCGCCCCGGTTGGTACTTGGTAATGGGGCTCACGGAGGTATGGTACCTAAACCCATCACGTATGCACCACCTGCGTAATGCAGGCAAGGCGAGTGCACACACTTTCCCTCTGTAGTACTTGGGGTAGGTGCTCAGATTCCTACGGTCATGCTGAGAGAGTCAACAAAGACTGGGAGGAAAAAGTGAAACATTTTGGGGTACATTTCCCCGAGAAGAGCCATGTCCAACAACCGGGCTCTTAAAACATGGAAAGAGTGGTGTTAGATTATCATCATCATCAAACCCTTCTCAGCAAATTAGGGTACAGAGAGCGAAAGCATTCAAGGCCCTTTGTAAATTCTCCAATGTAACAGCTTGTTTAGGGCATATTATCGTCTAGGCTTATGATGGTCCTATAAAGAGTCTTAAGACCTTTAGCACAGCAAATGATTCCTGGTCTTTCTCATTGGTACTCACAGAGGGTACCAGACAAAATAAAGTAAAACCAGTCATTCAATTGGGTATGAAACCATTAAAGGATGCAGCTTAGATTTACAACATTATCATTTGTGTTTCTACCACAAAAATATCTGTTGCCGTTCTCCTCGCTCTCACGTCTCATTATGCTGGGGTTGTGAAGAACGAGCTAAAAGTAAGAAAAGTCTGCGTACAAGTTCTTTAATCTTCACTGTGTCAAAAACATGAGCTAGGTAAGTAAGTAATATTTTATTGTTTAGTTACTTAAAACCATAACAATTTAAGACCAGAATCGAAAAAAAGAGAAAAGATCATTGTTATACAACACAAAAATAGAAATGGAATAAAAATAAATAAAAAAGAGAAAAAGAGAAAATAAAAAAATAGAATTAACAATACATTCATTTCATCTAGAACTTTTAAAATTTCATTGTTAAAATTCAATGCTGTGGGATTGTCCATTTTCCTCCTTTGCCACGTTACCGACCCTTTTAACAAAGCTTTGTAAATGCTTTAAGGAATTTGATCAGTCTACCGTTCAGTGAGGGATCTGAAGGATTAGGGCACGCTGTTATTGCAGCTCTACAGGACTTGATACCTCTTTCATTAAAGCTTGATTTTAGAAGAATAACTCATTCATTATACAGTTTCTTGCATGTGCAAGTTACATGGATAAAACCGTCTTTATAGAAATTGCACAGCCGGCATGATTTAGGACCTGTATGCACCCAGGCAGGCTGGTCTGCCAAAAATGGTAGTTTAGGTGTCCTATCTTTGATCATGATAACACATTCAATCTTGATTCCAATATAAACCTAAACAACAAAAACATGACACTTGGACGGTCACTGAAATAGAGTTCATGGTGTGTCCGTTCAAAAGCTTTTAAACTTCATCCTTCCTGTAATCTATACATTGACATAACTCCCTTGAGAATGACAACTATGTTAATCTGGAAGTCCAAAAAGAACCTATCGTCTTTATGATAACACCCAGGGGTGTTGATGAAGGTTACCAAATTACGACAAATAGCAGCCTCTGTACAGCCCAAGTCACACGATGAGTTTTAGATGGCTTGACAGCGAACTGAAATAGGTTTGACAGCCACTTTAGTAAATTAGCCCCAAGACCACAAAAAGTCTTTCAGTCTGAAAATCCTTCTCCGCAATACACATCAAAACCACTTGCTGAGCTTATCATTTAACTAAAATATTTATAGAACGCTTCAAAAAGGCATAAGATTGGGCTGTTCACATTTGTTGGACGTATAAAAAAAGAGGGTGGCACCCTGTGCCGGTTGTATGACCGAGGCAAGCATGGCTAAAGCATGCGTGTCTCTACCACGCAGCCCGAACCACGAATGCATCTTAACCACTCATTCCTTTACCACGCATGCCTTTACCATGCAATTTCATTGTATAGACATGAATTGTAAGGGAGTATGCGTGGTTAAGATCGCCACTACCTCGACCCCCCCACCCTGCCCTAAGCCCTAAAATGTTATCGCCCTATCACGCCACCCGACCTGAAGTCAAAAACATGCCCTTAACCCCTTCCGTGCGGGTTAATTCCCCTGCTGTGCTGGGGGGCAGGGGGGCGCGCGCAGCGCCCCGGTGCTCATGACGAGTGTCATGAGGCACAGTGCTCGTGTGCTCATGACGAGCTGAGCTCGTCATGACCATACCCGCTTCCGTGGAACGCTCAGCACAGTAGGGGAATTATCCCCGCATGCGAGCGTTCCATGGCTCATGACGAGCTGAGCTCGTCATGAGCACCGGAGCACCGTGCCTCATGACGAGCTCAGCTCGTCATGAGCATGGAAGAGGTTAAAACTACCCCTTTCCCTTCCTCTGCCCTGAGGCGTAAAACCATTTCCCCTACCATAAATTGCAAAAAATACCCAACCCCCCCTTTGCTCGGACCCCTAACGCTGCCCCACTCCTAAAAACTCTCCCCAAGCCCAGCCACAACCCTTAAAGCTACCCCAACCCCACCCTAAATACCTGCCTCTACCATAAACAACTCCAACCCCAGCTCCCGCCCTGAGCCCTAAAACCTACCCACATTGTCCATAAAACTACCCAACCCCTTCCACTGTACTGTGGCCTAAAACCCTGACTCCAGTTGAAAAAACAACCCAACACCCCCCCACAATGAGCCCTAAAACTACTCCCACTCCTAAAAACTACCCACCAACCCAGCCCCAGCATTTAAAACTACCCCGACCCCCTCCCCCCCAAAATCCAGCCCCCTACCAAAAAGTACCCCACCCCCGGCCCAAGCCCTAAAAGCAAACCCCACCTCTAATATTTACTCCCCCCAAACCTGGCTCCAGCCCCACTTACCTGTCCGCGTCCGGAGCTTTCTGTTCCGATGCTTCCTCTTCCTCTCCCCGCCCATCCTAAACAATAGACCGCTATCCGCCTTAACCACGCATGGTTAAGGCAGATGCTTGGTTCGGGGCAAGCGTGGTTACGCTTGCATGGACACGGCACGCTTGGCTCTGCCCGCGTTGTTCCGGCCATTTTCCCCTTGTACCGCTTCTTCAGTACCTACAACTAGATTCACCCAATGTGCAAAAATGGATGGTCTAGAACGAGTAAATTTTCAACTGGAAGATCCACTCAGTACCTTCTGTTGTACGCAGGAGTATGATCTGTTGATCAAACCCTTCGGTTACGCATGAATGGCACTATACAATGACACCTACAGGTTACTCTGAGCTCAAGAGCAATATGATGCAGCCTGAAGAATGCAGAGGCATTGTCCGATAAGATTGTTTAGCATCCCTGTATGAGGTCTGACTATCAAAGGCCTGTCACACTGCAATCTGATGCTCACCTTTCCACCTCTTTCATCTTCAATGTTCACCAGTCTCCTGCTCTTAAGCAACTGCCCCCCCTCTCCTTCTCCTACCTTTCTGTCTACTCTTTGTCCCTCTCTTCATTTTCGAGCTAGAACAAAATGCTATCCCAGTACTTTTTAACTGTTCTGAGCTAAACATTCTATCATCAACATTCTTTACACAATTTCAAACTCTACTTTCTTCACTTTTTCGAATAAACTTGAATATGTAAGAATAAACACTGTACTAGATTTAAAGTGAATTTACAATTTCATGCAAAGACATGGAGGGCTCTGCACTTTCTGATTACTAAACGGAATATCAAATGGCAAAGATTGCAAAATCAAAAATATAAGGAGGGGGAAATTAGCAGCAATGAGGAAACAGGATTAGAAATTCAGGTTTCAGACATGAATTACTTGTCCTAAAGGGAGAACCCCACTGCAGGTTCTTTGATTGTTTCAGCTGTTCACAAGAGGTTCCATTTTTTCTTCTTCATTGGCTCCCACAGAGAGCAGGTAAGTGTACTCGCCAGGTACAACATCCTACTCTGCCCGACCTCCCACGCGGCAACTCTTGACATTCGTTAGACTTCTCGATGGTGTAGAAATTTGAGAGACAAAGCAGAATACCCGAATGTGTTACCATGTCTGGAGGGACTCTGGAAAATAGCCAACAGAATGGCTGAATGTAATGTAATTTGTACTTGTAAAGCACACTTATACCCCAACTGGGGTGTCCTGGCGCTGCACTCATACCGCTGTGGAACCCTTCCTGGCTTTTCCATGTGAAATGTCCACTCCTGCGCACCCCCAAGGTGAAGCCAGGCATGCTTAGCGTTGTTAGGGCCGGTTTAGAGATTAAGCAAGCTATTGCCCAGAGTTGCAGAGTGGGACTCATGATTAGAATAGGCACCGAGGCGAGAATTATCAGGTCCGAGGAAATTGAGTCCAAGAGCCGCAGAGGCGGGAATTGAACCCTGGTCCCGGGCCAGACCTCTGCATCAGGGTCTGCCGCTCTATCCATTGAGCCACACTTCTCCACAGGGCAGTTGGCAGTTGAGGAGCCTCCTTGAGAACAAAAAGAACAAACTTCATACCACCAGAAACAAAGAGTGAATTAGACAGCAGATGTCCTACTAAGTCCAGTGGAGCCAAAGAGTTGACCCAAGAAGCCTGAAAGAGTGATTCATGGACATTAGAAGTTTCATTTATATTCAGGGTCTTTGCTTCACAAAGCAGGAAATAAAATGGCTGACACTGCTGTACACCAGGGGACTGAAGCTACAGCCTTCAATGGATATTTGTTCTTCATGAGATCATTTTCAAAAATCCAAATTGGAGGATACCGCCTCTCTGTGCCGTGTACTAAAATGAAGTAAGCTATGTAGAGAGTGTGAGATGTCTCCAGAGGAAGATAGAGGCAGTAAGTAGATAATACTAACTCCCTCTTTGTGGTAGTGTGCGCGAGCCGTTAGGCTTACCAGAGGACAGTGTTAAACATTTTTTGTACTCACAGAGGCAATAATAGAGACACACACTCAAGAATAAATCCGAGATCAATGTGGCATAAAAATAACACATTATTTATGTAGGTTTTGAGACGCAAGATTTCAAATCGGAACTATACTTTGTACAATTAAAAATACTCGGATGAATAGTTTGTATTCTAAATAAATGCAGTGCAGTTCAAAGTATGCAGTACTTTCAGTATCTAGGCACACGGTGGTTGATACCATAAATATTGACCACTGCATTTAGCGGGGGAAACCAGGGAGGCATTTAACTCCAATGGAGTTCCGTAGTCCGCCAAAACACAGATACCTTTGAGGTCGCTGGCAGCAGGACACTGTAGTTCTATGGAAGAACAACCAGAACAGATGTGAGGTTGCAGGGATGAAGGTCAAGTATTAGATGGTGAAGTACAGCTGACACAGTTATCCTTGGGGTCGCTGGAAGGAGGTCTCCGCCGAGGAGTTTCAGAGGACCATACTGCCTGGGTCGGTTGGAGGTCTCTTCACCGGCAAGGTGAAGGTTTTTGGAGATACAGCAGTAGTCGAAAAGCAACTGTAGCAGGAGTAGCAGAAGTGATGGGTGATGGATGTCAGAGTTCACCAGCAACGGTCAGACCACAGGTGAGTTGCAGGGTGGACCGTCACAGAGGAGAGGCGGTGAGGTTCCGTGACGATTTTACTCGTGTTTGTAATCATTGTCGTAAATACATAATTTTGGTATCAGTGAACCGCAAATGATCCATTTAGTATATCCTGGTGTTTTCGCTATGCTACGAGCAAGAGCACTCCTGTTACCAACACATTTGTGATTTACCCATGGCATCCATCTTAGAACACGGAAGCCATTTTGTATTCCTTGCCCTCACATAGTCAATGGACACGCAATGACTTCTTTTTATTTAAGGACACGTAGGCCTTAACCGGCGATTCACCTTGCTAGTGACACGTGCACCTTAGGCCAGCAACGCTGTGGCAGCATGACTCGGCAAGAACTGCCTCCCCAGCCTGAGGCCAGTCCTGCTATACTGGTTCTTGTGTTCGTTGGCCTGATCATGATTAGGCGGCCGAAGCTGGTAACCGTGCCCATTTACGACCCACAAACATTTCTTATCCTGTCTTTCTATCTTCTGCACCTGGCTCTGCTCCTTTCCTTCTGGGCCTTTATTAGGGGGAGGTAACGAAATTTACGATGAGGCGGTCCGGGTCTTGAATGAAGAATTGACATGGGATTATGATGGACTAGTGGGAACCCCTCATTTGTAATGTTTTGACATCAGATACTGTTGACGATCCCTGTGCAACGCCAAATATTTATTGTTTAAGACACGAATGTTTAGAACTGTGGTAACATGTAAAGAATTTGCCTGAAGCCCAATATTTAGTATATAAGGAGCAACCCTCTTTGTACAAATCGAACAGGCTCCTAGATACTGCCCATGTGTAGTTTCTGTGACTTCTGTGTCCCTGCAGTAATAAACCTTTGGTCTTTGACGCCACCATCGAGAAGCCCGTGTTTCTGTTTGTTTGTGCACCAAGACAGGTGGAACTCCGGGGTCTTCGGGTGTTGTCCCTGACACCTCTGGACGGAACCAAAAAGTCCAGAACTCCAATTGGCGCCCAACGTGGGGCGACGTCATTCGGTACCGGTCCAAAAGCCTGAAGAGTTCGAGGAGCTTCGTGTGAAGATTTCAGAGGGAGGCGCCCCACTTCATCGATCCCGGCATATCGCAAAAGTGGCCCCGACGTTCTCTTCCACGAGGGTTCCCGTTCAGACGGCTGCAGTGGTCCGTTGCCTTGACCGTCGCCCTGTCTTGGACCCGAGGTGCAGTCCTCAGTACGGCGAAACGTGACGGGTTTCTCCTTGGTGACGTCTTCAGTGCCTCAGTTAAGTATTCAGTGGTTGCTAGTTGGTTATTTTGTAAGGGTTGCTCCTATTTGGATAATCCTTTTAGTTCTCAGTTCAGTTCAGTTCTGTAAGATTATCGCTGGTTATTCTGGTTACGATAATCATTCTGTTCAGTTCAGGTATCGATACATTTGTCAGTTCTGGTAGGCCTAAGTTCTTGGTTCGAGTGCGCATCTTTTCTGTTTGTGTCTTGTTTGTTTTGTGTTCCGGATTATAAAATG
Organism: Lissotriton helveticus; assembly: GCF_964261635.1. NCBI lineage: Eukaryota > Metazoa > Chordata > Amphibia > Caudata > Salamandridae > Lissotriton > Lissotriton helveticus. Next base: position 38,942,183 of record NC_136067.1, on the reverse strand, counting down.
GTAAGTCGGAAAAATCGTATGTTGTCTTGTTTTAGTTGCAACAGTGATTCCCAGTTGGAGGACTCGTGTTTGGTTCCTCCGATTGGAACTCCCCTTTATGATCTATATTGCAAATTTGGTGTGGGCCCTATCTCTTATAATGAGGTATGGATCCGCTACACAGAGAAAGATGGTGTCCTTAGTTGGCCACTACATGGTAGTTTTGAACCTGAGGTTCTCGATAATCTAGAAAGAAGGTTGTTTAAGAAGAAAGCCCGGCCGGCAATGTTTGATTCTTTCCGTTATTGGCGAAAAGAATCTAAACAGAGAGAAATTAAAAAGTTGAAGAAAGAACAGAAAGAGCAAGAGTTGACTTTAGAACAGTCTGCTAGGCAGCTGCAACTCAACGAGTCTGAGAAAGCGATGGAGGTGGCCGATAGAGAGCGTAATTTAGCGATAGACAAGTGCTATCCTGCTTTGCCATCGAGTACGGCTAAGATAGTAGAGGACCCTGAAAAGGATCCCCTGTTGTCTTACTTGTTACGATCACCCCCACCGTAAGCACAGGGTGCTACGGCTCCACCTATACCGAATGTTCAATTACCGGTTGCTGGACAACCTGGTGTCCCTGTTCCCGCTCCCCTGAATCAAGTTCCTGTACCTCCTGTGGTCAATATTAATGTTCCTTCGACAACCCCTCTTCTAGGGTTGCCGGCTTCTTTACCTATGCCTGTGTCGCTCGCACCTGCTACTTCACAAGCTATTTTTCCAGTTACTCCTACTGTTCCTGATCTATCTGTTCCAACTACTACTCTATTCACTGCCTCTGCTAATATTATGACTCCGCTTTCTGTTCGTCGAAGAATCACTGATTCTGTCTCTAATATTCTATCTCCCTTCTATAAAACTCTAATTAAGACTCCTACCTCTGACTCTGTGCAGAGACGTAGTCAGCTTCCCAGTACTGAAGAAAGGGGAATATTAGATTCCACTGCTCTTAGATGGGTTTCGAAAGTTGGAAGATATAATGTACAAAATGTATTAGATACATTTATGCAATGGAACGAACCGACACAACGATATGTGTTCGATGAAATGTGTTTCCTTCTACGTGAGGAATTGGAAGAGGATGACCCTGAATCAAATCTAGGAGAATTAATTAATGTTCAGAAAGAGTTTGCTGCAGGTATGATAGTTGGACAAAATATAAAAGAAGCGATGGAACTGATTTTAAGTTATAGGAATGACTCATCCCTTCGTTCACCGAGAGAATTAGAGAAACGTAGTACGAAACGAAATCGTCAATATCCAATGAGAGAGGTTCCACCAATTTGGCGTGAAGCTGTGCAAGCTAATGCAAACCTTGGTATTGCAGCCGCTCCGGCCCAATTCCAGAGAGTCTGGATACATATTCCATGGAAGCGAGCTGAAGTATTAGCAGTGAAACAGGCCTTGCCAGATCCGCGTAAAAATCCTGCAGGGTACTACAAAGAGTTGGCTCAAACAGTTGACGCTTGTGTATTGAATCTTGCTGACATAGATCTGCTATTTGGTAATGTAGTACCGCAACCAATTTGGGCTAAAATTCGTAAAGAGAATCATCCAGTTGCCCTAGGTGGTGACTGGGCAGCTATAATTGCAGCGGATGGTCAACAAATAGGTGGTTCCAAACCTGAACCTTTAATTGCTAATTTGCCTGGTAGAATAATCGATTTAATGAAAACCTTGATGCCAGCATTGCGCGTTAACTGGGACAAATTGTCCGCGTGCAAACAAAAGAAAGACGAAAGCGTCTCCGACTTTTTCACAAGATTCGAAGAGACTTTCGTGGATCATAGTGGTCAGGATATGAGCACAGAAGGAGGCCAGACATTATTTTTGATAAATTTGTGCACAATCTGTTGCCAGAACTTAGTGGTAAATTAAAGAATTCTGAAAGTGCGTGGGCTGTCTCTACGACTGCGCAAATACTTGCGACTGCCCAGTACTATGAAAATAGGGATAAAGAAGAGAAGGAAAAATCAGATAAAAAGACGAAAGATTTAAAAACTAAAGTACTTTTACAGCAAGCTTATCCGCCTCGCATGAATCAAACTAATATGCAGCAAGGGTCATATCAAAGAACGGATTATAATTTTCAAAGGCCACAATACCAATGGAATCAATGTGCTTATTGCAAAAAGGAAGGTCATTACAAAAGTGAATGTCCAGTTCGAACGCAAAATAATGCTGCGGCAGCTCAGAGAGGTCGTGGTAGTTCCATGCAAAACTCTAGAGGTCGAGGACGAGGTGCTATGCCTCCGCAGACGAGTGATCGCCCCTCTAATTATTTCGACCAGCGAAATGGACAATCTGCCCAACAGAATAGGTCTCCACAGTATCATGTCGAAGACTATTATGAAGCTAGTGAGGAAGTTCAGCAAAGTGAGTACTAGGACAGCCATGGACAAAGAGAGGGAGTAGTATCAGTTCCAGTAGATCAGAGTGGGCCTTATGTCGCAGTAGCAACATCAGGTATAGTCGAACCGTTTCTGTTGGATACTGGTGCAGCAAAAAGTTCTATCATACATGCGAAACTCCCTGGCGCACCTTTGTCTGGCTCAACAAACGTTTCAGTAGGTTTTTCGGGCGCCCCTGTTCACAACCCTGTTTCTGGTCCTTTGTCTATTTCTGTTGGACCCTGTCAATTGAAAGCACCCCTGATTTTGACGACAGGTTGTAACGAAAATCTGCTTGGTTTAGACTTGTTAAAACGCCTGTACGCGACATTGTACTGTTCTCCAGCAGGAGTACAGCTTACGTTGGGTAAAAGAATAATCTCTCCGATGTACTTGTCGATGGATGCGCTCCCACCAGAGCTGCGTTCACTCCCTGATACTCTTTGGGCGACTGGCCCTAATGATGTAGGTCTCCTGGAAATTCCACCCTATGTAGTAACTTTGAAAGCAAATGTTAAACTTCCACGAATTCCACAATACAGAATCTCTAATGAAGGTGAGCGTGCGCTCCTACTGATAGTACAAGACCTGATCAAGAAAGACGTTATAGAAGAGACTAGAGGTAATGTCTGTAATAGTCCTGTACTGCCTATTTTGAAACGAACTGACCCTACAAAGCCTCCAGTATATAGGTTCGTAATTGATCTTAGAGAGGTTAATAAAATTGTAATCCCACAGTTTCCTGTGGTTCCAGACATTACTGCATTGTTAACGTTGATTCCTGCTACAGCAGCATGGTTTTCAGTTGTCGACTTGAAAAATGCCTTTTTCAGCATTCCGATAGCCAAGGAAAGCAGAGATATCTTCGGTTTCTCTCTAGGAGGACGAAGTTTTAGATTTAAACGCGCTCCACAAGGTTATTGTGAAAGCCCATCCATTTACAGTCAAGCATTAAAAAGCCAGTTAGATTCCTTCGTACTTCCTCGTGGTTCTGCTTTAGTACAGTATGTCGATGATCTTCTAGTGGCTGCCGATGACAAGGAAACTTGCAAAACAGCTACGATTTCTTTATTGCATCACTTGTCAGATTTGAATCACAAGGTGTCACCTTCAAAAATGCAATACTGCTGCCAAGAAGTGACCTACCTAGGTCATCTCTTTTCAAAGGAGGGAAGGAAGTTGACCCCAGAGAGAATAAAAGCAATTACACAGATGAATGTTCCTAGCACGCAGAGAGAAGTACGTGCCTTTTTGGGTATTACCTCATATTGTAGGCAATGGATCCCAAATTTTTCTCTTCTAGCAAAACCATTGGTAGCCTTGACCGGGAAAGGTGTTCCGAGTCCGGTACCATGGTCTGCTGAATGTCAGCAGAGTTTTTCTGAGTTACGAAATGCACTGTGTTCAGCACCTGTATTGGGTACACCCGACTACAGTAAACCATTCACACTCTATGTCCACGAGAGAGAAGGTTGTGCATTGAGTGTTTTGACGCAGAAATCTGGTGATAAACAACGCCCTTGTGCGTATTTTTCATCAACATTAGATCCAGTAGCTAGAGCATTGCCTAGTTGCTTGAGAGCTACAGCCGCAGCTGCAGCGTCCATTCGACAATCTGCTGGTTTAGTAATGAACAACATGCTAGTAGTTATGGTTCCTCATGCTGTGGATACACTCATGAACCAAACCAAGACGCAACACCTTACCAGTGCTAGATTATCAGGTTATGAACTGACACTGTTAGCTAGTCATATTCAGATCAAAAGATGCAATGTATTGAATCCAGCAACATTGTTGCCGACTAGCCAAGAGTCGAGTGATTCCGAACCACACGACTGTTGTTTCAGAACTGAGGAAGAAACAAAAGGACGAATCGACCTAAAAGACACTCCGTTGTCAGATCCAGATGGCACGTTGTATGTTGACGGGTCTTGCTTCAAATTGGAGAATGGTGATGTGACTGCTGCTTATGCAGTAACAACTTTGAGTACGATTGTGGAGACTGCAAGAGTGAGTCAGAATTCTGCCCAGGCTGCAGAATTGATCGCGCTAACAAGAGCGTGCGTTTTAGCTAAGGGAAAGAGAGTGAATGTGTTCACAGATAGTCAGTACGCGTTCGGCGTGGCCCATAGTTTTGGCCGTTTGTGGAAAGAAAGAGGTTTCATTACGTCCCATGGGACTAAGATTCAACATGGTCAGCTAGTTAATGACTTGTTGGAATCTCTAACCTTGCCGACTGAAGTTGCGATTGTGAAATGCAGTGCTCATAAAGCAATCACGGATGATGTTGGTCGTGGGAATGCTTTTGCTGATGAGATTGCAAAACAGACAGCTAGAAATATGATGAGTAGAATGTATGTTGCAACGTCTGCAAGATGGATTTCTGAGTCTGGAATGTGTGAGAACACAGTGGAAAGCGTGAAGGAAATTCAGAAAGAGGCGACTGAGGAGGAAAAACTTGCATGGAGAGAGCACGGGAAAATTGGACTCGAGTGGGTGTTGGATTGGCTTGTCGGAACAACAGCGTTGGATGTTGCCTGATGCGTATGTGCTTGCAGTAGTAACGATGGCACATGGAACAGCGCACATCAGTTAAAAAGGGATTTGTAAGATGTTGGCTCCGGTCTGGAAGAATGACGGGATTAGTAAGTGTGCAGAGAGAGTGGTGAGAAATTGTATGGTATGCCTGATGCATAATCCTGGCAAGGGAATCCCCACACCTGCAGGTCACTTCGCTCCTCCTTCCTGCCCCTTTGAGGTGATCCAGCTAGACTTCATTCACATGGATCGTTGCAATAATCTGAAATACGTCCTAGTGGTAGTTTGTGCTTTCTCCAGATGGATCGAAGCATACCCACTAAAGGACAATACTGCCTTATCCACTGCCAAAATTCTTCTTAAAGAATACTTCCCCAGATACGGAATGCCACGGATTGTATGGTCAGACAACGGAAGTGAGTTCGTAGGGAAAGTTATGCAGAGTGTGTGTGCCGGCCTAGGGATTAGACAGAAATTTCATAGTGCGAATCATCCCCAGTCCGCGGGTTTAGTCGAGGGTTATAATGGCACCCTTAAACTGAAACTCGCTAAGATACAAGCATCCACGGGTTTGTCCTGGCCAGACGCATTGCCTTTGGCTTTGCTATCAACAAGAGCAACTGTACATTCTAGAGTAGGGCTTAGTCCTTACGAAATAGTTTTTGGCCGTCCTGCAAATGTTTGGGGGGTACCTAGACCGAAAGAATTTAAGCAGCTGGAATACCCAATGTTAATTGATTACCTTTTCGACTTGACTGCTAAATTGAGTCTTATTCACCAACAGGTTTTCGATGCATTGCCAAAGCCACCGGAGAGTCCAGGCCATCAGCTGAAACCGGGTGATCAGGTGGTCATCAGAAATTTTGCAAGAACAAAAAATCTTCAGCCCAGATTCATTGGCCCATTCCAAGTCCTGCTAGCAACGAGAACTGCTATTCGTGTGGCCGGAAGGAAAAATTGGATCCATACGACACATGCTAAACGTGTGCCTCTGCCACTTCCTTACGACAACTGGGTAAAGAAAGGAATCGGTGCCTCTGAAACGGAACAAGTCCCCAGGTTCATACCTTTCAGCGATGCAGAACTGATCACGGATTCACCAAATTCTGACTCTCCTCCTGAAACTGCTCTTTTGAACCCTGAACATTTGTCATCCACACCCAATGAACATTTGCCATCTGCACCAAAAGAACATTTGCCATCTGCGAACGTGAACATTGCAACGTCAGCTGAAAATACATTGTTTCCAGATCAGACAGCTCCTGCAAAACTGAGATACAACTTACGTTCTCGCAATATGGACAAATAAAGCAGGAAACTGCCTATTTTCAGATTTGAATTTGCTATACATTGCCTCCAGCCAGGAAGTTTGCTAATACTTTGTATTGTTTCTTTTTGTTTTAAAATTGCCTTGCCGTCTGGGTAGCCGTAGGGTCGTGGCTGTGTGCCTAGTTGAATCTGCGGGGGTCAGACACAAGGTCGATCTTTCTGTTAGTTCTGGGAACTCCCAGGGCTGATAGAGGCATTTTCATCTACGTACACATCATCAGTGGTCGCGAACGGTCGTAGAAGATGGAGCTTCCTGAGCTACAACGAGAAAAAGTAATTTATGTTCGCAGAAATAGACTGTACAGAATACTACACAGCAAATGCTTTCTAATGCAATGTGCAGTTACATTTTTAATTGTTTTGATAACGTTGGTGGGTGGAATCGTCTTTGGTGTACATTTGATTTTTATGCCAGTAACTACAGTACCTCCCCTTGATCCTACTACTTCTACGGTTTCTTCTATGCATTCTTTTCACTCATTTCCTGAACACGAACAAGCTCGACGCTCAGAATTTATTAACAATACATTTGTACAGCTCTTGCATCAACACCAACTGATAGTTAATACTACAGACTGCTGGGTGTGTGGCTTGATACCTCACACTATGGATAAAGGCATTCCCTATCTAGTCTTGCCTTTCAGCTATAATGGATCATTTCATGCCTTTCAGACCATTTTTTCATATGCCCTTGAGACCTATCCTCCGCGTCCACCACGGTCCACTAAATACAACTCAGCCAACAAAGCTTTAGTCCAGGGAATTATTGATATGATTAAAGACGTCAATAATACTCCATCTTACCCTAGAGATGAATTACGGGTGTATTTGAGTTGGAACTCTACAGAGTATCGCCTTAGTTTGGGAGAAAGCAAGCGTAAAAGCTCCACTTCAGTTTGGGTCGTGCCACACCGAGGTCAGGTCTGTTTGCAAGGAAATGGGAGAAATCCGAGAGCTCAGCTAGGGAGGAGTGAGTGCGTTGAGACTTACGTATTTCCGTCTAACTCCTCCCCTGCCTTTCTGACTGCTAGGGGTACCTACTTCATTTGTCAGGACAGAGCATATACATGGCTGCCTACTGACTTTTCAGGTTCATGTTATATTGCTCGATTGTTACCCCCGACATACACTGCTTCTTCAGATTATCACAAAACCAGAGTAGCAAGAGGTGTCTTCAGCAAGGAAGATACCGCTGGTCAAGAAGCTGGAGACTTCTTCAAAGGTTTCCTTCCGTTTTGGGGGCCTATGGCCAATAGTAGAAACCTTCGTCAACTAACACGGGTAGTTGAATCTACAATTACAGAAACTGCTGGTGCCCTTAGTAACTTAACAGCTGAGCTTCAGGCGGATCGTCTCATGACGTTGCAGAACCGTATGGTTCTAGACGTAATACTTGCAGATCGAGGTGGGGTATGCAGAATGATCCAATCAAGCTGCTGTGTCTTTATTCCAAATAATGCTCCAACAGTCTATGAAGCAATCTCTAAGCTACATAAGATTTCCGACTCTATACACGTAGATAAGGGTAACTGGTCATTCATGGAGTGGTTTTGGACCCTGGTATCAGCGTGGGGATGGAAGGTTCTGATGGTCATTGGTGTCATCCTAGTATTTCTGTTCTCGTGCTGTCTTATTATCCAATGTGGTCCCGCTCTGTGTAGCCTCTGTGCTGCAACCTGTTTCAGACAACCACCTGCATTAGGAGAAAAGGCACGAGACAGGATGATGATACAACAACATGTCACTGACCTAATGAGCATAGAATTAGACTCTGACTCTGATATAGACTGAGTAATTGCCTATGTAAGGGCAAAAGGAGGGTCTGAGGTTCCGTGACGATTTTACTCGTGTTTGTAATCATTGTCGTAAATACATAATTTTGGTATCAGTGAACCGCAAATGATCCATTTAGTATATCCTGGTGTTTTCGCTATGCTACGAGCAAGAGCACTCCTGTTACCAACACATTTGTGATTTACCCATGGCATCCATCTTAGAACACGGAAGCCATTTTGTATTCCTTGCCCTCACATAGTCAATGGACACGCAATGACTTCTTTTTATTTAAGGACACGTAGGCCTTAACCGGCGATTCACCTTGCTAGTGACACGTGCACCTTAGGCCAGCAACGCTGTGGCAGCATGACTCGGCAAGAACTGCCTCCCCAGCCTGAGGCCAGTCCTGCTATACTGGTTCTTGTGTTCGTTGGCCTGATCATGATTAGGCGGCCGAAGCTGGTAACCGTGCCCATTTACGACCCACAAACATTTCTTATCCTGTCTTTCTATCTTCTGCACCTGGCTCTGCTCCTTTCCTTATGGGCCTTTATTAGGGGGAGGTAACGAAATTTACGATGAGGCGGTCCGGGTCTTGAATGAAGAATTGACATGGGATTATGATGGACTAGTGGGAACCCCTCATTTGTAATGTTTTGACATCAGATACTGTTGACGATCCCTGTGCAACGCCAAATATTTATTGTTTAAGACACGAATGTTTAGAACTGTGGTAACATGTAAAGAATTTGCCTGAAGCCCAATATTTAGTATATAAGGAGCAACCCTCTTTGTACAAATCGAACAGGCTCCTAGATACTGCCCATGTGTAGTTTCTGTGACTTCTGTGTCCCTGCAGTAATAAACCTTTGGTCTTTGGCGCCACCATCGAGAAGCCCGTGTTTCTGTTTGTTTGTGCACCAAGACAGGTGGAACTCCGGGGTCTTCGGGTGTTGTCCCTGACACCTCTGGACGGAACCAAAAAGTCCAGAACTCCAGCGGTCGTGCCAACGTTGTGGCTTCCACCATCGAGGCCACCAGCAGGAAGGTATGGGCTCCCCGGAGCAGCGCTGCTTCCAGGGTCGGGCACTGTGCTGAGAGAATCCCTCATGGTGATAGAAGCATGCTGCAGCGTTTCTTTACGGTGGTGAGCCGGGTCAACACAAATGCCGGTCCTTAACCACCAAGGTTCTTTGGCGGCAGTTACTGGGGACTAGAGCCTCTAGCCCAAAGGAAGGTTTGTGGCAATTTGCAAAGGCTGGAAGGTCTCCAGGGTTTCTTGGATGCCTTGCAGGTTTCAAGAAGGACAGCCGGCCCAGTTGTCGACTCCTTTTGCAGCTGGCAGAGTTTTCTCCGGTTTCTGTTGCAGCAGGGCTCAGTTCCTGGGCCCTCTGCTGTTGTCTTCTTTTTATCCATTGAATCCAAAGTCGGGTTCTGGGGAGCAACATAAATACTGAATTTAGGGGTGTTTTTAGTGGAGGACAGGTGGTAGCCAATGGGCTATCTGTCGGTGGGCTGTCTACACCCTCTTTATGCTCACCCCACGGGGGGGTGGGCATATCCTGAATTCTAATTTGCTACTATCCTCATTCTCAAGATGGCAGATAGTGAAAAGTGGGGTTTACCTCATCTGCCCCACCTGAGGGGCGGTACAAAGTGAAGATAGACCAACATCCTACTTTACCTAATTTTCCCTGCAGCCAAAGTGGAGCAGGACTGGGGGGTCGCCATCTGCTTCTAACAGCAGAGGGCTAGAGCAGGGTTCTAAGGGGGAATGGCTTTTGAAGTTCCTGCTTCTGCCATGGCAGATCCTGTAGGGAGGAAAGTCTGATCCCCTCTACCCAGAGCAGCCATTCTTTCTCGATACGAGGAGCCATGGTTCTCTACCCAGGAGTCCTGAAACCTGTCTGGTGATGGCAGGGTGGCTAAAACTAGACAGGGTCCACACCAGTGGATGGTAAGATTTCAGGGGACCCTCTAAAAGGGTCTCCTATGTGAATTTATGAATATATCCAAAACTAGCATCAATAAGGATTTATTGGGATAAGATGTTTGGTATCAAACATCTTAGAAATCAGAGAAGCCCTCATTGAGCTAGGTACAGCCCATGTACTCTCTATGGCTTCCCTGTTCACTTACAACACCCAGAATGGACTGGATATTGTAGTCCCACATCTGCTCATGCTGATGGGCCCTCACATAGGGTATAGTGCACCCTGCCTCAGGGTAAAAGCCTACCATAGGGGTGGCTTACCCATAACCTTATGTAGTGAGGAATTGGACTGCGTGCCATGTTGACTCTTCGGTTTGACTTGCACCTGGGCATGTGGCCTACGATAGCTGCACCTCCGGATTGGGTGAGTGGTCCCTAGGGAACCTCCTTCTGTTTTCATGCCTTTGGTACTGAGGGTACCATTTCCTGGGGCTTTTAGAGGCAACATAAGTTGTGCCAATCAATTTTAGGGAAGGAGATCTGGCACTGGGAACCTGGACAGCAGGGACTGGGGAACACTTACAGTTCGAAATTACATCAGGCAAAAAATAGGGGTCAAACTGTGTCAAAAGAGGCACATTCCTACAGCGGAGAAGCGTGGCTCAGTGGTTAGAGGCGGCAGACCCAGAAGCTGAGATCGACCGTGGACCAGGGTTCGATTCCCCGCCTCGGCGGGTCTCGGGCTCAAAATTCCACGGACTCGACAATTCTCGCTCCGGTGCCTACTCGAATCACGGGGTCACACTCTGCAACTCTGGGCAATAGCTTGCTTAATCTCCACTACGGCCCCTCGCGGCGGGATGCCTGGCTTTCACCTTGTGACACCCTGCCGGGGTTTCTCACAGGGGAATACCAGGACGGGTTCCCTAAGTAAGCGCCAGGATGCCCTTTGGGTGACAGGTTTGCGCTATATAAGTACACCTACATTTACATTTACATTTACACAAATTATATATATTAAAATTCATTACAGGAACCCACGCATAGGTGGAGACAGTCTAAGATATACGAATTCTCAGTCAATGGCATGATTGAGAAACCTCTAAAGTTGCCTGTTGAGGGCCTTGCAGAATGGCCTAATGTGAAAACACTGAAAAAACACCACCAGAATTTACCAAAAATAGAAACTGAAAACAGGAAAGCCTATTTATACTGTACGGAAGTTCTGTATTGTTACAAGTTGGCTGTTCACCTGAGATCACCTGATAAAGAGAGCTCCACTGGAACCAGTGACACCATGACAATTTAGAACACTTCATCTAATATTCTTTGCAAGAGCTGAATGATATATTGCTCTGAAGCCAGCAGACCTGCCTCAAGCATCCCTTGATCCTCTGAGGGCCACATGTCTTGCTACAGCCAGACTCTGATCATCCTCCAGAAAGTGTGATCATTCATCTTACAACCATCCTTCCGCTCTTCGTTGGCTCCCACTCAAGGCGTGAAGTTCAAGCTGGGCTGCCTCCTGTACAAACCACAGAATCTTAGCACTCCACTCTGTCTCTCTGATCTGCTCAAAATGCCCAACAGTGGAGGACATCTGTGCGGCATGACTGCTACTCTTGGAAAACCTTTGTTTGAGAACATCACATTGTATTCTTAAGTGGTTTTAATGCTTGTAAACTTTGTCATTTGCTTAATGTGAACTTTTATGGTGTTTTTTTTTTTTAACTACCGAATAAAGTTATTATTGAATTGAATTGAATTGAATTGAGAACATCACAGGCACATCATCATTCTGTGAGGCAATAACTGTCTGGAACTCATTGCTGAGCAAATTACGACTGAACCCCAGCCACAGACAATTAAAACTCATCTTTTCAGAGTCCATCTTCCTGATGAATAGTAGCCCTCACTGATGACCAGTCAATATTGTTTTAGTTCTTTTCCTCTCGATTCAGATGAAATCTTAATTTCCCTTGAGTGTAATGTCCCCTTCCGTGATACTCACTTGAGTTTCATTGTCGGTTTTAATTCCTGTTATAATTACTGATAAGGCTACATGTCATTTGTTTTTCTATGTATAAAGCCCTGAGTGATGAGGAGCTACAGATTAGGAAACTCAAATAAATAATACCTAAAACCCCTGCTCTTGGAACAGACTAATGACAAATGCGCCTTATTCTCAAAGTGTGCTGTCTATGTGTTAACACCACTCTCAGCTTGTAACATGGGACACTGGAAAAGCCAACACCATCTCTAAACCACCTATGAACATCGCAGAAACAACACTCAGATCTACAAGAAGGAGGTGCTGATCAGAGGAGTCTAGTAGCTGTTTTTTAAAAAAAACTTTAAAATGCAAATGACAATGTATTTGAATTGCAAATGTATGTATCATATCTTAAACAGAAGAAAACACAATTTTATTGAATAACAAATTAACTTATTTTTAAAGATTACACTCAAGCCCAAAAGAATACCTACATAAAACATTAAACATGAAGGAGTTACTTACCCAGAGCTGCCTTTTGCATTCGCCGCTGTTCGACCTCTCCTTTAAGCTGGTCTGTGAAAAGAAAGAGTGCAGACAGCTCCAATGAAAGGTTGTGGGAGAACACGTGTAATAAATAAATACTAACAACACAAGACCTGCGAGTGTAAATAACCACATCGGCTTCCCCTCTCCACAAGCTTGATGTTTGCTCCACTTCTGACAGTTCTGTGATAGCCACAGGGCAGCAGACGTCTGCTATGATTGAGCCCGGGGATAGCTAAGAATAACCTCAGATGTGTGCTTCAAAGGTGTCCCGGTAGCTGTCAACCCCTGTTTATATGGTCCTTCTGGCTGTCCAGGCTTCATTCTTTCGCCTCCATCTCATTGTGATTTGCTATGGAAATGCACAAGCAGTCTTTAGAGGTGGAGTAGAGTGGAGTAATCTGCTAGGCAAGACTTTCTATGAGCAGAAGACAACACTAAACTGTGGGCTACTGTGAGGTTTAAGTGCTATCCTCACCAGCTGTGACCCATACTTTCTTTTTACCTTTATTTTCCATTCTCACAGTGATATACAACAAAAAGACTGCATATTAATTACTCATTGTGACCTTACAAAGTACATTGTTAATAGAAATGATCAAGTACATAATGCACACTGGTATTCGGGGTAACATACACATTTCTTTACTAAATCAACGATTAGTCAACCTGCAATCGTCCCTTTATGCCAAGGTTTATGGCCCACCTCATGCACTTTAAAGGTGCTTATGTGCATCAGAGACAGTCTCGGAGGTCTAACCCACCCCGGCAGGTTCTATTCCTGCCGACTGCTGCAAAAGGGGGGACGAGCCAACTTCCATCAAATAGCACTTAAGTGGCCCCCAGATGTACCCTGGCCTGGACAACTATTGAGCCAGGCTTTTGTGGTAGGGGTAACTATGCTCCCCCAGTGCAGTGCTATCTCTTTCTTAGCCAATAACAGCACAATAGATGTAAATTTGCATATTGGCTTAGGGATCTATCGCGCGTTCCCCAACAGAGCCATTATAGCTACAGGGGCTATCGTGTGTAGTATCATCTTAGATAAGAGAGTGAAGATGGCCCTGCAATAGCATCCTATTTTTACACAATTCCAAGTAATGTGGGCAAAATCAGCATGGTGTGCACCACACGTGTGTGGCCAATTGGGGTCAATCCTGTAAATTTTTTCTGGGGACATGTATCAGCTTATGTTTACTGTTAAGTGAGACCTGTTTGGTCTGGGGGCAGTAAATCTCCCAGAGTGAGTCTTGTATCGGGTGCCCTATATCCCGTTCCCATGCTTCCCGGATCCTAGCATCTCTACTAGGGGCCAGGGCAATACTGACCCTATATAATTTGGATAGGAGTTGATCGTCCCCCTTACTTGTGATCAGTAGCGTAGCGGTGGAAAACTTGTTGGTTCCAGAGGGAATTCCATGATGTACTCACAAAGAGCTCTACGCAGCCTACTAAACCCAAATTGGTCCATGAAAGATGCCCCTCTAAACTGCTCATCCTCTGTGCTGTAAAACACATGACCTCCCTGAAAGAGGTCCCCTATTGTTTCGAGAGAGTATGCGGTGGGTGTGCGTTGAACCAACCTCTCCTCAGTAATAGGCATACATTATTTGCAATCGGAATCGCAGAAGAATAAGGGGTGTGCCCTCCGGTAACACGTGCTAATTTCTGCCAAGCCCAGCAAGTAGTTGAAACAGTCTGGATATCACAGGGGTCTCTAGGGAACCCTTTTGGTGGTATCGTTTTCAGCGGGGCGGGAAGCACCAGGTCAGTCTCTGGACATGCATAAGGGAGTCGGGCATCAGGATGATACCAATAGTGTGCAAAGCTCCACTGCTCCACTAAATAATAATTCTGAAAAGTAGGGCCCCCCAGTCCACCCCTCTCGTATGGTAAGGTTAACATGTCTCAAATAACCCAGGCTCTAGCCCCTAACCCCCACAGAAATCTAATGAGATGTGAAAGGAGTGTGCGAAAAAATCTGATAGGGAGTGGAACAGGAATATTGTGAAACAAGTATAAAAACGTGGGAAGTACCACCATTGTGATGATGGTGGCGCAACCAGCCAGCAAGAGAGGAAGTCTCAACCATTGTTCCATCTGCGACTAAAGTGTTCAGCGCCGGCCGTAATCAAGCAAGACAATCTGTTCAGCTTCCCTGTGGACTTGTATTCCCAAATACTTGACTGACGTGTCCACCACGTCAGATGGAACCCACAATCTGACCCAACGGTGCATGGCATTAAAGGAAAAATTTCTGATTTACTCCAATTGATGCCAAAACCAGAGAACCCACCAAAGCGGATAATTTCTCCAACCAGCGGTGCAAGAATCTCTTGGGACTGTTGGACATACTAAATAATATTATCCGCATAAAGCGATATTAAGAGCTGGCCCGTTCTAAACTATAGTCCCCTGTGTATATGCTGTTCTTGCAATCATCGAACCAACGGGTCGAGTGCTATAATGAATAGCAGAGGAGAAAGCGGACAACCCTGTCGGGTGCCATGAGTCAGGGTGAAGGCTGCAGAAAGAGTACTTTTCAATCTGAGCCTAGCAGTGGGTGACGCGTAAAGCAGGGAGGTGAGATCTATAAACCCTTTAGGCATGCCCATCTTTCTCATAACGGCTAGAAAAAATTACCACTACAAAGAGTCAAAAGCTTTCTCGGTGTCAAATAAGGCAGCCACTGCAGGTATCTCTGCCGAAATCCTGTAGATCACCGAGAACAGAGTATGTAAATTTAGAGCGGTGGATCTATGTGGGACAAAGCCCAATTGGGCTGGGCATATAATTTGGTCTAAAAGCAGAGATAGTTGAAACGCGATCATTCTGGCCAGAATTTTATAATCAAGATTCAATAGGGACAACGGCCTATACGAGCCACATAATGTCGGATCTTAACCAGGCTTAGGGAGAAGAATGATTACCACCTCACGCAACATGGGGAGGAGCACCTGACGTTTAAGCGCCTCCCCGTAGACCTCAAGGAGATATGGAGCCAAAAGAGTTTTATAGGCTTTGTAAAAATTACCAGTGTAGCCATCAAGGCCGGCGGCTGTCGAGCCGTTAAGAGCATCAATGGCGCTAATTATTTCTTCTGCAGAAAAGGGTTCAGCCAAAAATTGCTGTTTAGCATTATCTAGCCATACTAGCGCAATCTCATTTAAATAGGTGGTTTGGTCCTCTGCACTGTGAGCTGCGCGAGTCGAGTACAGACCTGAGTAATAGTCCAGCAAATCCTATGCCCGAAGTGACCGTTAGCAAGTGACCATTATTAGAGCGGAGGCTGGTGATGTATGACCGCCCCGCTGGGGGTCAAAAAGTCACACTAAGGTGCGGCCAGGTCTCTCACCTTCCCCTTATCCTCTGGCGGTTGCATATTTACTTAGAAAAAGTGTCTCCCTGTCCGCAGCTTGGCTGAATTCTGCCAAAAGCGTCCAAGGCCAGCAGGGTCAGACTGCCCCGCACACCCCCTTGATCCAGCGAGTCCAGTTGCTCTTCAACTCTAAAAATGGTGCGCCTCAGATCGCCCAGCACCCTGGAATGCTTGGAAATACAGATCCCTCTCAAGTAGGCCTTAAAGGCCTCCCATAGCGTGGCCCAGGACTGCACTGACCCCCTTTTTCAGTTTGTAGTATTCCACGATTGCGCTACGCAGTTCAGTACGGAACACTTCGTCCATCTATACCTGCCAGGGAAGCCTCCACTGCCTCTCGCATCCCTCCTAACTGTCAGGGCAACCAGAGAGTGATTGGACAGTGTTCTGGGAAAGTGCTGTAATGTCTGAAACCATGTGACTAAATTAGGGGACAATAACCAAAAGTCTATTCGTGTCCAGGTGTTGTGTTGCGCAGAATAATGGGTGTAGGCGGGTTCCTCCGGACGGCAGTGCCGCCACACATCCACCAAGCCAAGTGACCCACACATTTACTTCAAAGCACTGCACGCCCGGGGTTTAGAGTCCGGGGTGTCAGCAGTACTATCACTTGTGCGATCTATCAGGAGATTAAAGTCCCCACCCATACAAATATAATCAGCTTCTAACTGGGCTACTTGGGCATGTAAATCGTGCAAAAAGTCAGGACTGTCGACATTAGGTGCATACACGCAGATGAATGCCATATGATACCCAATCAGCTGGCCCAACATTATAGTGTAGCGTCCCTCAGTGTCATTACGCGCCCAAGATAATTAGAAGGGCAGATGCTTATGTATCAATACGGTAGTACCCCTAGCATACGTACTATAATTTGCAAAATATCAATAAGGTATCCACGCTGATGCAAAACCACTTGTGGACGCCTTGGGCAGGTGTGTCTCTTGTAAGAATGTAACATCAGCCTAGAGCCTCTGTAAATAGTGCAATACCTGTTTCCCTTTCCTCACATTATTCAACCCCCTGACGTTCTAGGTGATCATCGTTAGGTCAGAAAAAGCAGACAATGTACCACACACTGACATGTAACCTATTAAAAAGTGTAATTATGCGTATATCAAACCAGAGTCGAAGCAAGTCACCATGAGTAAATTGGAAAATAAGCAGTGAGTCCCTGTTGGCACGAACATCCCCCGCCCCCCGGTCCCCACCTATCCTTGCACACCCCAAGGCAGGGAACTTGGGGGGGGGGGTCAAAGATGGGAACCCTACCATCAACTTCCACACATAGATGAGCAGGACAGATCATGCCATACTTGAGGCCCAGGTTACGGAGTGTGGCCTTGACCCAAGTGTATTTTGTCCTGGCTTCTTGGACCATTGTAGTGAACACCAGATACAGCGAGGTCGACAAATCCTGCCATATCAGAGGACCTTTCTCTCTCGCGAGATGCAACACAGTGTCTCCGTCACGAAAATTCAGCAGGCGGGCTATGAGGGCACCCCGGAATGAGGCATGGACCCACGGAAAGGTGGGCCTGTTCTACCAGGAAGGTGGGAGTGAAGAATTCCTTGCTAAAAAGATCTGACAGCAGGGTTTCCACAAAAAGGTCCATGCAGCCTGTACTTGTGGACTCGGGAATTCCGAGAGTATGAACATTATTACGCCTGCTCCTAGCCTCCAAATCTTCGTTCTTCATGGCGACTCTCTTAAGAATCTTCTCCATATGGTCCAATCTTTTGGTGGAGTGAGCCGCTCCATCCTCAAAATCCGACACTTTGCCTTCGACCGTGTTCAGGCGCCTCTCCTGAGTCTCAAGTCGGGCCCCCATTGCATCAAGGCGCATATCCAGAACATCAAAGCGTCTGGCCAGGGCCTTGAACCCCGCCCTTAGTTCCTGCATCAGGTCGTTTGAACCAGATGGCGTACTCCCAGCCCGAACTGCCTCGCTCCCACCCTCAGCCATGACAACACCGGGATCCACCACTGAGTTGCCCGGTTTGCTGAACTGTAAAACCCTCTGTTTACGGTCTTTGCGTACCATTGTGTGATGTGTGGTGCAAGCGGTGGTCGTCTTCAGTGCCCAGGACAGCGAGGACCAAATTCCTACGCAAAAGCGGGGATGTAGCAGACTCTCACACGGGCATGTTAGCTAGAATAGGAAGCCCTTTCCGGAGTAGGGGACGAGCGATCCAAACGAGGGGCAGAGCAGAAGAAGGTAGGGGGGGGCAAAACAGCCACTCGAACCCCACAGCCAGTGGCAGCCACTAGCCAATGGGTTCCACACACACCCTCCGGTATCCACTCTGCAATCTATGTGGGTGGGCTCGGATCACCTCAGGCACAGTCAAATTGCAGGTCAGACAGAGGCCGGGAGCTGCGTATGCCTCCGTACGAGGCTCTGGCTGGTGCAGGCCAAGATCAGGGCAGCTCGAACTGTCCCCCAAAGCAGGCAGAAATGATAGATATCCTCCCGAAGAGGCAAAGTGAAGGGTGTAAGGAGCGAGGCAGGCCTGTGCCAGAACTCCCCAGCTGTAGGCATCAATTGGCCGAGAGCAGAAACGGGGACACACACTGAATTGGCCTGGTCTGTAGGCTCCTCCGGCCCTCGCAGAACTGACCCAACTGGCTGGGTGGCTGGATCCCAGACTTCAACGCAGCCCCTCTCGCTGCGGGGCCTCTGGGAACAAGGCGGGCCGGCCTACCCGAAGAGCGAAGAGTCCGCGTCTGTGGCCAGAGGTTCCGCTCCGCATCACCACAGCCGACGGCAGCAGCTCTCTTCAGGACCATGCCATGGTCACGTCGTGCCAGCGGGTCCGGCCCAATGTGCCCTCCAGCGTGCGTCGATGCTGCCAGGGCCTCGTGTAGCGCAGGCTCCAGGCGGCAGCATGGGATCTCGGCCGCACTCGAGTGTTAGTAGCACAGTAAGTCTGGGGGCCAATCACAACTCCTCACTGCTCCCGCTGCGGGGTGGGGGCGGGGGAGACATTACGCCGGGATCTAGCGGTGATCTGGACGAGGATGGGCCGGTATAGGGGCAGGATCGGGCGAGGATGTTGGGCGAAGAGGCGAAGCTTCAGCGCTACGCGGCCATCATGGTCAGTAGCCTGGCCACGCCCCCCGCTGTGACTCATTCTTTCATAGGATTGAACCTCAAGAGACCGGTAACTTGACTAACATTAACTTAGGTGATAACAGCATAGGTGTCACCTTACCCACTGAAAAAATGGCAAAACTAGAGCACAATCAACAAACAATTATTCGAGGGTTCAAGGGAAGTGTTTAAAGACCTGGGCACAGTTATACCCCCCACACAAGTATTAAAGAACAACAAATAACTGTGGGTCTGGTAAGGAACTCAAGACATGCTGTGTGTTGCTGGCTATGTGTCTGCTACTACTATTAAAATAGAAGACAGACTGGACAGTTAACCACTGTGAAAAATGTCCATCAGTTACGCGTTTTTGGGCACCCAGTACATCATTTGGTCTACTCCACAGTAGTTTGGCCACCACTCTATCCCCATAGATATATATTGGAGATACGTAGTGATGGATGGATGTCTGGTGGATTTTATTTGTATGTAACTGAGAGCAGTGCATAAAAAGTGAATGTAAGAAAAAATTATAAGTGTAAGATTGGATAGTGCATACAATTATTACTTTATTCTGGGGTCATGCACCTCCAATATTAAAAACAACAATAGTGCAAAAAAGTCAGGTGGTTCAAACAAATACCTTCTGACTGGGCTATCTGGTCGACATGTTTCTGCGGGTTAATGGTCAATTACTATACCAACCGCTTCCTCAGGACCCATAAACTTAATTGCTACTGCATACGTAGTGATATGTGAAAAAAACAGGACATTTGTGAACGGAAAAAAGTGTCACCTGTACACTTCCATTTTTCTCCTGTGAAAGTCCATTTGTGATAAAGCCAGCAAATCCACATGTAATGAAACATAAACAATAACACCTTCGTTAGTAAGGGCTATACAAGCGATATTGCTAAAAAAAATGTAATACTGCATCTAGGTCCAATGACCCTAGTGTGTATAACATTGTCAGCGTAATCAATGTCTCACCTTAATTTGTAAGGGAAATTGCCTCACCTCACCTGGCAAACAGCTCAGGAAAATGAAGCACCGCTCTAGAGTGCAGAGAAATATATACAAAAGTCAGTGTTAAAAACCAGTGTCGGGACAGTACAGAGTCACCACCTATGGGATGCCCAACAGCACACCAACAGGGGTCAATTGTCTTATCATTCTTCACGATTAGGCAAATTTAATTCGTCAGGCATGCATTATAAAGATGGTCTGTTCAATCGCCATTCTGTGTCTATTGCTATCAGAACATGATATCTGCACTGTGCCTACACTCCAGAATCATCAGCTTTGGAGTTAACACATAGCGCATCCAGGCATTAATTGGTTAAAGCTACAATCAATATTTCTCAGCCACAGACAAATACGCACTATCTGTCTACCAATGCGCCCATGCGCTGAATCTTAAAGCGCATTCCCTGGATTTACACACGCAGCGTCTATCATGCACTGCGTGTCATGTAAGGAGTTAATCAGAGCCCCTCCCGCACCCTTACCTCTCCGTCGGTACTTCAGACAGCCAGCCGGGCTGTTTGGGGAGGTGCCGCGGGGGGAGACAATCACTTCCTTATTGTTTCAGAGCCAGCGCGATAGGTCACACGCGCGGCTCTTGAAACTACCAGTGCTTCTGGGAAATGTGGTCTCGCACGCGCTAGGCAGGCGTCCTCTGGCGCGCGTCAGATGAAAACTACACTCGCCTCTGGGAAATGTAGTTTGTGAAGCGCCCCTCAGTCGCGCTGCGTTCAGACTGCCTCTGTACATGGAAGTACTGATTTAGAACGCAGTAAATACATAAATATATGTATCAATGATGTAATGTCAGCACTGAAACCATAAAACTCACTATAGAAATTGCTGGGAATAGATGTGAGCGCTATGACCGGATGGCTTATGAGTGTACAGATGTCGCCAAATTCTTGGCATAATTACAAGGCAGACATCTTCATGGCTATTCGGCCTGAATAAAAGTGATGGAAATATACTCAGTTAAGGTGATCATGTCATCCTTAACTCGTTAGGTAGGACAACCCGCCTATAGTACCTCAGGATAATAGCAGGTGGCCAGTCAGTCTATTAGGTCAAGCCTCTCAATGTACATGCAATCATCTGTTGATGCAACTACAATGTCATCCATGGGATGTCTTCGTTGAGCCCGCCTTTATCACAGTTGAGTTTGTACACCCATTTTTGCTCGATTTTAAACAGATGTCTAGATATATCTGTGATGTGCGTTGGAATGTTGGGTTGTTCTAACACAGTCCATTCGAAGTCCGTAGGTCTGTGCCCCACTTGGATATAGTGATTTGTCAATCTTGTTGCTTGCTTTCTGCAACTTATTGTGCTCTTATGTTCTGAGATTCTCGTTCTGATCTTCCGAGTAGTCATTCCGACATACCTCAGTGCGCACGGGCAGGTGATAAAATAGATGGGATTGCTGCTATTGCAATTTGTGAACCTTTTTTGTTCCCACGGACGATTCGTCCCTATGTCAATTGAGGTGGTGTGTCTGGTCTGTGGGCACGCGGCGCAATTACCACACGGATGGTGCCCTGTCACAGGTGGCATATTCCATATAGTACCCACTTGATGGATTTCCTTAGGTGGAGGTCTGGTGTGTACCAGCTTGTCTCTTAGACTAGTTGCTCTTTTGAAAGCAAATAGTGGTTGTGGCAAGGAGTCTTCACCGGTGTTCAATATCCTCCAATGCTTTCGGACTATGCGTTGAATAGCGTTGGATCTAGTACTGAACGTATTCACGAATGTCAGCCTGTCGTTCTTAGTCTTCGGAACGGGTGGTTCAAGTAAGGCTTCCCTGTTATTGTTAGCTGCTCTCTTCATTGAGCGCCTAATCAGTCTCTTGGGGTAACTCCGTTCAGCAAGTTTTAATGCCAGGTCATCAGAATGCTTGATAGAATCTTCTTTAATGGTACAATTCCGCTGCACACGCAGAAACTGTCCATAAGGTAAATTATCGCGTAGCGATTTAGGATGACAGCTGGTGTACTGCAGTAAGGAATTACGAGCCATAGGCTTTCTGTATAGTTCAGATTTCAGACCCTGTGGTGTTGCAGTAATCAGCAGGTCTAGGAATGCCAACGAATGTTGGCTGTTCTCCAATGTGAAGCGTAGGTATCTATTCTGGTCATTAAGCCAACTGTGGAACGCGCGGAGAGAAGATTCATCTCCATGCCAAATCACCAAGATATCATCAATATACCTCTTCCATGAGCATATCGATGTAAAAAACGGGTTCTCATTGTTCAGAACACAATCTTGTTCGAACTTATGCATATACAGGTTC
Source organism: Lissotriton helveticus (assembly GCF_964261635.1). Lineage (NCBI taxonomy): Eukaryota > Metazoa > Chordata > Amphibia > Caudata > Salamandridae > Lissotriton > Lissotriton helveticus. The sequence continues at coordinate 38,919,864 of NC_136067.1, read as the reverse complement.
GCCAGGGACGGAGCAAAAACGCTGCCCATGCTTGTACCAGACGTCTGCAGGTAGTACTGACCCTCAAAATCAAAAAAGTTCTCCTTCATAGCTATCGTAGCCAAGTTCATGATCAGTGAGATAGGTGTTATTGACTCCCAGGTTTGTTCGCCCAACAGAGATTCAATTGCCTCTAATGTTTCGTTCTGAGGGATGGAGGTATAAAGTGACTCCACGTCAAAGGATACCAGGTGATCTGTCAGGATATTGAAATCAAGGTCTGGTAGCAATCTAAGTAGGTCCTTTGTGTCCTGTAGGTAGGTGGGCATCAATTTCACCATTGGCCTCAGGAAGACGTCAACAAATGTAGACAAGGGTTCTAGTATCGACCCAATCCCTGAGATAATTGGCCTTCCTGGTGGTGGTCTCCTTGCCTTGTGGATCTTTGGCAGGACATAAAAGTAAGGTGTGACCGGATGTTGAGTAGTCAGGTAGGCTGCTTCTTTGGTCGTTATCCAGCCTTCTGCCAGTGCCTCTTCCACAATGTGCCCAATAGTTATTTTCAATCTTGGCGTAGGGTCTGCTGTCAGTGGCTGGTAAGAGCGCGTGTCTCCCAATTGGCGTAGGCACTCCTCTCTGTAGGTGGATGTATCCAAAAGGACTGTGGCACCACCCTTGTCGGCTGATTTAATCGTAATGGAGCGATCATTAGCCAGATCTTTGAGGGCTTCCTGTTCAAGTTTTGAGATATTCACAAAAGGATTGTGCGATTGTCTGAAAAGTTCTTGTATGTCATGCTGTACGGCTTCCTCAAAAGTGACTACCTTCGCAGGAACCATTGCTGTTGGGGGACTGAAAGTAGATGGTTTTTTAAGTCCTGTATTCTCAGAGTAAGTATCAGTTAGTTCTGCCTTCGAGAAAAAGAAATGTAGTCTCACTTTTCGGAAGAATTTCGACATCTCAATCTGTGTCAAAAAGGGGTCGCCTGTATTGGTGCTCACAAAACCAAGGCCTCGGTTTAGTACCTTCTCTTCCACTGGTGTTAGATTGCGCGAGCTGAGATTCACTACGAGGCTGGTCCCGTGCTCTGGCCCGCTTGATCCTGGGGGATCTGCTTGCCGCTCCGGAGTCCCATTGCCTGTTGTGGCTGGATAACGACCAAAGAAGCAGCCTACCTGACTACTCAACATCCGGTCACACCTTACTTTTATGTCCTGCCAAAGATCCACAAGGCAAGGAGACCACCACCAGGAAGGCCAATTATCTCAGGGATTGGGTCGATACTAGAACCCTTGTCTACATTTGTTGACGTCTTCCTGAGGCCAATGGTGAAATTGATGCCCACCTACCTACAGGACACAAAGGACCTACTTAGATTGCTACCAGACCTTGATTTCAATATCCTGACAGATCACCTGGTATCCTTTGACGTGGAGTCACTTTATACCTCCATCCCTCAGAACGAAACATTAGAGGCAATTGAATCTCTGTTGGGCGAACAAACCTGGGAGTCAATAACACCTATCTCACTGATCATGAACTTGGCTACGATAGCTATGAAGGAGAACTTTTTTGATTTTGAGGGTCAGTACTACCTGCAGACGTCTGGGACAAGCATGGGCAGCGTTTTTGCTCCGTCCCTGGCGAACCTGTATATGCATAAGTTCGAACAAGATTGTGTTCTGAACAATGAGAACCCGTTTTTTACATCGATATGCTCATGGAAGAGGTATATTGATGATATCTTGGTGATTTGGCGTGGAGATGAATCTTCTCTCCGCGCGTTCCACAGTTGGCTTAATGACCAGAATAGATACCTACGCTTCACATTGGAGAACAGCCAACATTCGTTGGCATTCCTAGACCTGCTGATTACTGCAACACCACAGGGTCTGAAATCTGAACTATACAGAAAGCCTATGGCTCGTAATTCCTTACTGCAGTACACCAGCTGTCATCCTAAATCGCTACGCGATAATTTACCTTATGGACAGTTTCTGCGTGTGCAGCGGAATTGTACCATTAAAGAAGATTCTATCAAGCATTCTGATGACCTGGCATTAAAACTTGCTGAACGGAGTTACCCCAAGAGACTGATTAGGCGCTCAATGAAGAGAGCAGCTAACAATAACAGGGAAGCCTTACTTGAACCACCCGTTCCGAAGACTAAGAACGACAGGCTGACATTCGTGAATACGTTCAGTACTAGATCCAACGCTATTCAACGCATAGTCCGAAAGCATTGGAGGATATTGAACACCGGTGAAGACTCCTTGCCACAACCACTATTTGCTTTCAAAAGAGCAACTAGTCTAAGAGACAAGCTGGTACACACCAGACCTCCACCTAAGGAAATCCATCAAGTGGGTACTATATGGAATATGCCACCTGTGACAGGGCACCATCCGTGTGGTAATTGCGCCGCGTGCCCACAGACCAGACACACCACCTCAATTGACATAGGGACGAATCGTCCGTGGGAACAAAAAAGGTTCACAAATTGCAATAGCAGCAATCTCATCTATCTTATCACCTGCCCGTGCGCACTGAGGTATGTCGGAATGACTACTCGGAAGATCAGAACGAGAATCTCAGAACATAAGAGCACAATAAGGTGCAGAAAGCAAGCAACAAGATTGACAAATCACTATATCCAAGTGGGGCACAGACCTACGGACTTCGAATGGACTGTGTTAGAACAACCCAACATTCCAACGCACATCACAGATATATCTAGACATCTGTTTAAAATCGAGCAAAAATGGGTGTACAAACTCAACTGTGATAAAGGCGGGCTCAACGAAGACATCCCATGGATGACATTGTAGTTGCATCAACAGATGATTGCATGTACATTGAGAGGCTTGACCTAATAGACTGACTGGCCACCTGCTATTATCCTGAGGTACTATAGGCGGGTTGTCCTACCTAACGAGTTAAGGATGACATGATCACCTTAACTGAGTATATTTCCATCACTTTTATTCAGGCCGAATAGCCATGAAGATGTCTGCCTTGTAATTATGCCAAGAATTTGGCGACATCTGTACACTCATAAGCCATCCGGTCATAGCGCTCACATCTATTCCCAGCAATTTCTATAGTGAGTTTTATGGTTTCAGTGCTGACATTACATCATTGATACATATATTTATGTATTTACTGCGTTCTAAATCAGTACTTCCATGTACAGAGGCAGTCTGAACGCAGCGCGACTGAGGGGCGCTTCTCAAACTACATTTCCCAGAGGCGAGTGTAGTTTTCATCTGACGCGCGCCAGAGGACGCCTGCCTAGCGCGTGCGAGACCACATTTCCCAGAAGCACTGGTAGTTTCAAGAGCCGCGCGTGTGACCTATCGCGCTGGCTCTGAAACAATAAGGAAGTGATTGTCTCCCCCCGCGGCACCTCCCCAAACAGCCCGGCTGGCTGTCTGAAGTACCGACGGAGAGGTAAGGGTGCGGGAGGGGCTCTGATTAACTCCTTACATGACACGCAGTGCATGATAGACGCTGCGTGTGTAAATCCAGGGAATGCGCTTTAAGATTCAGCGCATGGGCGCATTGGTAGACAGATAGTGAGTATTTGTCTGTGGCTGAGAAATATTGATTGTAGCTTTAACCAATTAATGCCTGGATGCGCTATGTGTTAACTCCAAAGCTGATGATTCTGGAGTGTAGGCACAGTGCAGATATCATGTTCTGATAACAATAGACACAGAATGGCGATTGAACAGACCATCTTTATAATGCATGCCTGACGAATTAAATTTGCCTAATCGTGAAGAATGATAAGACAATTGACCCCTGTTGGTGTGCTGTTGGGCATCCCATAGGTGGTGACTCTGTACTGTCCCGACACTGGTTTTTAACACTGACTTTTGTATATATTTCTCTGCACTCTAGAGCAGTGCTTCATTTTCCTGAGCTGTTTGCCAGGTGAGGTGAGGCAATTTCCCTTACAAATTAAGGTGAGACATTGATTACGCTGACAATGTTATACACACTAGGGTCATTGGACCTAGATGCAGTATTAAATTTTTTTTAGCAATATCGCTTGTATAGCCCTTACTAACGAAGGTGTTATTGTTTATGTTTCATTACATGTGGATTTGCTGGCTTTATCACAAATGGACTTTCACAGGAGAAAAATGGAAGTGTACAGGTGACACTTTTTTCCGTTCACAAATGTCCTGTTTTTTTCACATATCACTACGTATGCAGTAGCAATTAAGTTTATGGGTCCTGAGGAAGCGGTTGGTATAGTAATTGACCATTAACCCGCAGAAACATGTCGACCAGATAGCCCAGTCAGAAGGTATTTGTTTGAACCACCTGACTTTTTTGCACTATTGTTGTTTTTAATATTGGAGGTGCATGACCCCAGAATAAAGTAATAATTGTATGCACTATCCAATCTTACACTTATAATTTTTTCTTACATTCACTTTTTATGCACTGCTCTCAGTTACATACAAATAAAATCCACCAGACATCCATCCATCACTACGTATCTCCAATATATATCTATGGGGATAGAGTGGTGGCCAAACTACTGTGGAGTAGACCAAATGATGTACTGGGTGCCCAAAAACGCGTAACTGATGGACATTTTTCACAGTGGTTAACTGTCCAGTCTGTCTTCTATTTTAATAGTAGTAGCAGACACATAGCCAGCAACACACAGCATGTCTTGAGTTCCTTACCAGACCCACAGTTATTTGTTGTTCTTTAAAACTAGAGCACAGCCTCACAACACAGACGAGAAGCATCTGAAATCAAGAAGGAAGGAAAGACCTAGCTGATCCCTAAGTAATGACACAGAACCACACCAGTCCCAAGAAGATTACACAGAAGAGCAACGTTACATACGGCTTTACCACGTCTGCCTGTAACCAGTATAGAACTAAACCATTGCCAATACTGTTATATCAGTTACTTTTATATTAACACCGTCACATTGGAATTCAACACAATATGGGTCTAAGACTTATAGTTCAGTCTGAATGAATCTTTTTGTTTTATTTATATTTCTCAACACATTAGAGGAGGCTTTGTTCTTGACCACTAAGAGCAATGGCTATCATCTCAAGCGGCCAAAACTTGTACAATGAACACACTACAGGTCAGCATTCTCACCGGGCTCCGTTCTCAACCTCGAATTTCCAAAAATCAGGTAGCCGACCATCCCTTTACTTTTTAACTTTAAACTAATTTCCTTTGCTTGCTCGAGGGTCAGTAACGGGTTCCAAAAGAATTCCTTTCTTGCGTCCGGTTACTCCCGCTTCATGTCGGCTTCATGTGCGCTTCATGTCTCATAATGATAAAGTTTGCTTCTCAGAGCGATTTAATATTTCTGTTAAGCGCCGTCATTTTTTCTGCGCTGATACCGCTGTAGCTCGCATTTTGCCCTCCAGGTCTCTCATGAGGAGCTCTCCGACCGGGCGTCTCACTCGGCCGCCATCTTCCCCCCCGAGGTTGAGAACGGAGCCCGGTGAGAATGCTGACCTGCCGGTGAAACTGAAGAGAGACGCGTCGAACTGCATTGTGAACCCCATCGGTATCTGGGCAGAGGCTGGGAAAGCGAAAGCAGCTCACAGGAAGGTGTTTGGGAGGCTTGGCTTCCTGTTCCGAGGAATCAGCGGCAGCGGCAGAAACAGCAGGGAAGGTGAGCAGAACGGGGTTTCGTGTTGCTCTGTGATTCAGGGCAGAGTCTCTCGGGAGGTGTGGGCTAACAGGGACACTGGAGCTCAGAGTGAAAATGTGAGCAAAGAAGGAGTGAAAAGAGACGTGAATACAGCGAGCACAGTGAAAACAGCGGTATCAAACATAAACACAAATATAGACTGCCTAATAAAAAAGGAGCCTCACATGAATAAGAAAGTACAGGAGGAGGAGGGTAATTTTAATATAACCGGGTTGAGAAGCGAAAAAGTCACAGATAATGAGACAGACACTTATGAAAAGTGTGTAGGCTCAAAAAAAATAGACAGTGTGAAAGGTATAGAGGAAAGAAAAAGTGCAGTAGCTGTGGTCTCAAACTACAGCCTTAGGAACAGGAATTTCCTCAAACAATACCCTAAAAATATTACCCCCAGAGAGGTAAAGAGAAGGAAGGTAATAAAACCATCTCTGCAACCCTCAAAAAAACTCTTAAAACTACCTGAAAACAAAGGTGACATAAGTCAGAAAATAAAGATCACACCCTCTTTAAGAACTTTTTTTAAAGTCCAGGTACAGAAAACAAAAGATGATATAAAACGACCTGTACTATTACCTGAAAAAATTGAATTAAGCCCACAAAAAAAAAAAGAAAATCACCTCTCACAAAAGGAGTCTCTCAACATCCCACAAATCAAAAATCCAAATCTCCTTTTAAAATCAGTAACTAAAGCTGGGTCAGAAAGCAAAATAATTGACAAAATTAGACCTCATCTTGATCATCAAGAAATGGCCGAAGGAGGCGTAGCAATAGTCAAAGCTACCACACTTACAACACAAGAAACAGAAGAAATAGAAGAAACAGACACAGCAGGAAAAACCCAAACCAGTAATAATGTAGCTACAGAAAAAAACAAAGAGAAAGAAAATGTGGGAGAGCAACAAGTAAATGAGAAGGAAGGACCGACGGGTCCCAAAAGTCCCATAAGTCAAACCAACGATTTTCTTGAAAAAATATGGATCGAGATGAGAGACAAATTCGCCATATCTGAGGCGAAACAAGATAAGATTCAAGAGGTTTGTGAAAAGCTGGATTGTAAATTGAACGCCCTAGGGGAGAGAGTCACTGCAATAGAAGGAGAAGTGGGAAAATTGAACAGTAGAGTGGAAAGCAACAGAAAAGAAATATACACGCTGAGACAAGAGGGAAAATCTATAAGCGAAAAAATGGAATCTCTTGAAAATCAGGCAAGGAAAAATAACATAAGAATTTTGAATGTTCCTGAAAATAAAGAGGGCAGTGACATTAAAAAATTCATTGTGGAGCTACTAGTGGAACATTTCCCGTGGTGTGAAGCTGAGACGCTAGGAGAAGACATACAAAGAGTCCATAGAGATCCCTACGGAAAGCCCAAAGACAGGAAAACACCCAGGAAAATTCTTATAAACTTCAAGACATATACATTAAAAGAAAGAATCTTGGGTGAAGCCCTGAAAAAGGGAAATTTCAATAAAGACTCATGGTTTTTCAGAATTAGATCTGATATGTCCAAAGCGTCTCAAGACAGACAATGGGAACTGGGGAAATTCATGCCGGAGTTACAAGCTCTAGGAGCTACAGTACAGATGAAATTCCCACCCTCCTTAAGAATTATGTGGCGCAACAAAATGAGGAACATCAGAGATCCTGAAGAGGTGAAAAATCTGCTCTGCTTAATGAAGGACACTGTTCAAGGGGAAAAATCCACGATTTGAAAAAAAAAAAAAAAAAAAAAGGACTCCAAATGTATACAAAGGTAGAATAAGTGGGGAAAAAAAAAAAAATGATAAAGAGAGCGAAAAGCGCTGGATTCCGCAATACATACTCCAGGTCCAAAGAAGAGGAGCGAAAAGGGGATAAGATAAAATCCCCAAGGAAGGAAGAAGAAGGAGGCTTCCCCAGGGAGGGTAAGAACAAAACATTGAAACAGAAAAGAGTAAAAAAAACACAAGACAAAAAATGGGTGGGGAGCAAAATGGGGGAAAAAAACCAAAAAAATAAATCCTCTATATTGAAAAGAAAAATGGAAAATGGAAAAAAAGCGAAACAACAAACAAGTACTACGTTACCGAAACTGGCCAGGAAAAAAAAATAAAAAAACTATAAAGGAGAATGGGAGACACCGGTAGAACCATAAAAATTCTATGTTGGAATGTTAATGGTATGAGAACTAAAAGCAGAAGGAATAAAATCTTGGAATATCTTAAAACATCTGAAAGCGAAATTATTATTCTTCAGGAAACACACCTATTGAAAGAAGAATGGGATCAGATAATGAAAAACATAGGATGGGCGGATGCCTATATCAGCACGAACCAAAGTTGCAACATTAAAGGCGTAATAATTATTCTAAAGAAATCCTTAAAGGCAAGTATAGAATCCTCAGAAGTTGACAGGAAAGGGAGATGGGCACTAGCAAAAGTAAAACTAGGGAACACGGCATACACAATAGCAGGATACTATGGCCCCAATCTTGATGATCCAGAACCCTTACAGAATCTGTATACACAATTACTAACAGCTAACACTCCAGTAATTTTAGGAGGCGACTTCAATCTTATCTTAGATCCTAAAATTGACAGGTCTCCCCCAGGAAGAAATTCCAATTCTCCTAATCTACCTAAAATGAGGGAGTGGATTGGCATATACAAGAGAGATTTAGAATTAATCGACATATGGAGAGAAAAAGGGGATAAGGGCCAACCTTTCACATTGCATAATAAGAGATTGGGACATAGGTCTAGAATAGACTTCTTCCTAGTTGATAGAAGCTTACTGACAAATGTAACAAGCTTAATTCATATTCCAGCCCATCTATCGGACCACTCAGCTGTACAGCTAACATTACAAATTAAGACAACTCATACACACAAAAGATTCACGGTGGAAAGAGCCATGTTTTCAGATCAAGTAATAGTACAAGCATTCCGGGAAGAAACAGAAGCCTTTTTTGAAAATACAAAATAGGAACATCTAAACAAATAATATGGGATACGTATAAGGCAGTAATTAGGGGTAAGCTACTCAGTCTAGGAACATATAGATCAAAGAAACTAAAACAAGAATTACTAGATATCGAAAAAGGTAAAGACGCCCTAGATACTCAAATACTAACAGAAAGGGATCCGGTTATGAAAGAAAATCTGCAAAAAGATAGGCAAAAACAGAAAGATGGATTAAGTGATATTCTTGAAGAAAGAATAAAAACTAAATGGGAAGCAAGCAAGATGGCAAAACATGAATTCGGAGAAGGATGTGGGAAATGGCTCGCGTGGAAGTTAAAGACCGACTTAGTAAGAAACAAAATAAAAATCATAGGAAATCAAGATCAATCAAGTTTGACTACAGAAGAAGATGAAATTAGAAAAGAATTCGAGTCCTTCTTCTCGGAGTTATACGCTGAAGATATAAACCCATCTGAGGAACAGATAGAAGAATACCTAAAAGACATGCCAATGTTAAAACTATCTGAGGAGGAGAAAAATGAGCTTAACAAGGAAATCACTCCTACTGAGGTCGAAAATATAATAAAAACATTGAAAAAAGGGAAAGCCGCAGGCCCTGATGCACTACCGAGCGAATTATACCAGGCTCTAACAGACACACTAGTCCCACAAATAACTGAATTAGTAAATTTGATACTTAAACAAAAAGGAAGGTTGCCAGATACCTGGAATGATGCAACAATAACAATCATTTTAAAGTCAGGAAAGGATCCAAAAAAATGTGAATCATATCGGCCGATATCTCTGCTTAATGCAGATTATAAAATTTTCACTAAAATTTTGTCAACAAGACTAGGAAAGCTTATACCCCAACTTATACACTCAGATCAAAAAGGTTTCACAAAGGGAAGACAATTGCATGAACTGACACATGAACTCATAAGTACAATAGATATAGCCACATCAAAAAATATTCCTCTCACAATATTAACTGTCGATGCTGCTAAGGCATTCGATAGAGTGAACTGGGCTTTCTTAAACAAAATAATGATTAAAAATAATCTAGGGGAATCCTTCCTTTATGCGATAGGAGAAATTTATAAAAACCCTAGATCAAGAGTCTTGGTTAATGGCAACCTTACGAATAATATAAAAATTGGTAGAGGCACGAGACAAGGGTGTCCTCTCTCTCCGCTGATTTTTAACTTATATATAGAACCCCTAGCAAACAAACTCAGAAACTGTAAAGATATAATTCCCTTTAAATATCAGAGATGGGAGAAAAAACTATCACTCTACGCAGATGATCTGATGCTATTCACAGAGGAATATGAGAGATCCAAACCAGCTATAGAAAAAATCATTTCTCAATTCGGTCAAGTTTCAGGATACTCAGTAAATCATACGAAAACAGAAATAATGACATGGAATACCCATTTTCATAGTCCAAACACAAAAAAAGAGATAAGATACTTGGGCATCTTGATAAATCAAAATATAGATAAAATACCACAAAACAATCTAAACAGAGTAGCCCGAGATGTAAGAAAACTACTTAAAGTATGGTCTAGCCTGCCTTTGAGTTTTATAGGGAAGTCCAACATCATAAAAATGAATATACTTCCAAAATTTACCTTTCTGTTTAATAACATTCCACTACAATTCAAAAAAGCTGAACTGAAAAAACTACAGGGAGAGATTGCAAGCTTTATATGGGCCTCCAAGGGAACCAGAATATCATGGAGGAAGTTAAGGAGAAAGAAAGAGAAAGGAGGTATCGCAAGTCCAGATTTGATAGAATACTGTAGGGCTTTCCAATTTAAAAATATAAGGAACCTTTTAGGAATACACCAATACTATCCGGAATACTTGCAAGCGACTACAGAAGCAGAGGACCACTATCTCTTCAAATTTGGACATCCAAAATACTTTAAAAAAGTTAAATTAAAGGTTCTTAAGGAAGCAGCAAAACTTTGGATACAGTTGAGAACGATTTTAAAAATTCCCTACTACAGCGCAATGGCTCCGATATGGAACTCTCCCGGAACCCCGAACTGTCTGGAAGATGTTATGGCCACCCCTTTAAAACAAAACAATATTAACTATTGGGGTCAACTACTAAATGGGTCAACATTGATATCCTGGGAAGAAATGAATAAAATCACTAATGGAACAATGTCAAAATTTAAGTTTTATCAACTGAATAGTTGGGCAAAAACAATACCATCACAGGATAAAGATAGTAAAAACTTGGAAAAAGAAATGACAAAAATCTTACCCGTAAACAAGGAGGTAGCAAAATGGTACTGGACTTTAATAATGGAAGAGGAGGAAAGTTACCAAATAGCAGAACAAACGTGGGGGAAAGATCTAGATACAGAAGAACTAGCAAGCCTATGGGATGACTCAATAGAGAAATGTTGGTCAACACTAAAATCTGTGAGACTGAAAAGAAACCACTTGTACACCTTGCACAGAGCCTACTGGACTCCGAAAAAACTTTCAAAATTTAAGAATGCAGGAATTAAAAAATGCCCTAAGTGCGGGGAAGAAAGGGCAGATGATATTCATATGTTCTGGAGCTGCCCATCCCTGAGAACATTCTGGGAAGAAGTTGGTAAGACGTTAAGTTTGATATTCCGAAAACATCTAAAAGTAAGTGAAACTCTTATTCTTTTTGGGATTGGTAACACAACGGAACAAGTAAAATTAACAGTAATGGAAACAAAGCTACTTTTTGTGTTAATGGTGATAGCAAGGAGGGAAATATGCATCAAGTGGATTGGGCCAACATCCCCATCACATGGGGAATGGATGAACTCCGCTATAAAGATAAATAAATTAGACAGACGGGGTAATTGCAGTAAGAGGTTTAATTATTGGGAAATTATGGAGAAACACCTAAATCCATAAAGAAGGTTAGAACACACTATCCTATGATTAAAGCGAAAGCACAGTCTGGAATATGAGTATGATACTCATAGAGTAGCCAAGGTGGCTAGCTCCCTCTCCCTCTGATTACAGACTTGTGAATATGTAATGGCAAGGGGTCTCCTCTGATTAAACATGGAAAAGGAAAACTCTCATGACATGAGGGAAATGGGCAGTGACGGTACAAAAAACTGTCAGAGGTAGAAACCAAATTTTCCATACACATAGAATTTTCGCAATATGAGGATTAAAAAAAAAAAAAACAATGAACACACTAGTGGTAGGTTTTCAGGGGGCACCTCTAAGGTGCCCTCGAGGTGCATTTCCTAATAAATCCGACAGTGGCATCCGTGTGGGTTTATTAAGATGAGATATTTGGTACCAAACAGCTGGGGTACAGTGAAACCATCATGGAGCTGGAGAACTCGTAATCATGAGTGTCCAGCCCACATACTCGGTATGGCTTCCCCGTGCACTTGTGATAACCAAGAGTGAACCTAGATAGCTCATGGACAGATCTATTCCCGCAGATATGCCCACTCATAGCGCTAGCTCACCCTGCCTTGGGGTTCTGAGGCCTGCTGTAGGGGTGACTTACTATACCACATGTAGTGCTTTGCAGGCATGGCACACAGGGATGTGTGACATGTCGACTCTTCGGTTTTCTCTGCAACAAGAACACAGGCTGCAACAGCAGTTGGCTGAGCTTGGTGAGGGTCCCTTAGGGTGGCACAGGTTATGCCGCTGCCCTTAGGGACGCTCTTTAGTCCCAATGCCCTACATAGCAAGGGCACCATTTACTAGGGACTTACATGGAGTTTTAAGTTTTGCCAATTGTGGCACAATGATATAGTTTAGGGACAGAACACTGGTACGGAAGACCCGGTAAGCAGGAACCCAGCACACTTTCAGTCAAAGTTGCATTAGATATCAAGCAAAAATTGTGGTGGTGGGGTACTGCAACAAAACCCCCGTTTCCTACCGGTAGCAAATGTATTCAGCAAGAGAGTGGCACGGTTGTAGATTATAGATAGGTGTATTTTAGAGCACTCTGTTAAATATATCACTAAAGCATGGTGTGGTAGTGCACAGTCATTGATAAACAGCACACTTTCCATTGAATTGGCCTATAAAATGTCAGACACAGTTTTAGTGAGAAGTGTATGTTGCGCACAAACGATAACGTGAGGAACTAGAGTTTCAGAGAAAATTAATCATATGTGGATCACCAGGTAAAGTGTCTTGATTTGTTTTAATCATATTAAAATCTTTGTTTCCATCATATTTCAGAATTACAAAAAATAAACTTCATTTGTGCTTTCCTAACTGCTATTTTCTGAAATATTTGCACAGTTCATTTACAGGTATTTAAACTTTGTTGCGTGTTAGTGTTCGAAAAAAAAGTGAAATCAAGCGACTTTTCCTTTCACACTCCCTGTACCCCAAGATTGTCAGATAGCTCACTTTACAAAATCCTCACACTTTACAGTCAGAGAAAGAAAAGGAAACGCCAATTTCTGGGATAAAAATCAGAATACAATTTGTCTGAAGACATAGCTGGCCTGTCTTTTTTGTGTGCAGATTTATATAGCACAAACTCAACTCAAAGATATTGGAGCGCTTTACATGAGCACCAGTTACATTACACAAGGACACTTTCATTTTTGGCAGGCACGGAGACATTAAATGATTTGCCCAGGATCACAAGATGCTGAGCCAACGCCGAGGCTCAAACCTGGTTTCCCAGCTCCAAAGTTGGCCGCTCTTGCCGCTAGGCCACATCCTAACGCATAGAAAACATATGCACGGAAAACATGATAAGATAAAAACAAAATGTAAAGGCATCTTGGAGTGGAGTGGTGTGGCTCACTGGTTAGAGGCGGCAGACCCGGGAGCAGAGGACGGCCCGGGACCAGGGTTCAATTCCCGACGCGGCAGGGTGTTGGACCAGGGTCAGTGGACTCGATAATTCTCGCCTCGGTGCCTACTCTAACTAGGGATCACACATTCGGCAACTCTGGGCATTAGCTTGCCTCATCTCCACAACGGCCCCCCACATACGCTGGGGATGCCTGGTTTCACCTTGGAGATAACCCAATAGGGACCATGCCACAGGGAAAGCCAGGACGGGTTCCCCAGCGGTCTATAGCGCAGAGATACTCCTTCGGGAGTCGATTCTAGCGCGTTAGAAACCCACAATTAATTAATTAATTAATTAATTAATCTTTATTGCTCTTTCCCCCTCTGAACTCAAGGAATGTTATTCTGGGGGTGCTGCAGCACCCACTGCCGCCACACCCTTACTTCCATTGACGTTGGATGTTTCGTTGACGCATAGGCCTATCCAGCCGCAAGCCCGCCTCTTTGGCTTTAGAAGCAGTGTCTTGAAATAGCTCAGTGTGAACATGTTGTGCTGCATTCCACTCAGTTTATAAACCAGGCACAGGCCAACAATGTGCCATTAGGACCCCTAAGCTGGCAGGATGGACCCCCATTTGGCCCTAAAATCCCATGTGGGGTCATTATAGAGAAGAGTCCACAAGCCATAAACAGGCGCCTGCAGGACAGAGTGCAGAGCCAGGGCACTGCTGCTGGCAGCCCCTCAACACAAGCCACTGAATGGAAAGGCATGTTTCATGTCCACCCAAAAAAATGTATCCGTTCTGACAGATTGGGTCGAATATGAGGTCTTCTGTAGGAAAACGCGAATGCAGCATAACCAGAGAGACAAGCCTGGGTGTGAAGAAGGAAGTGATGCTGGAGGAGACCCAGGGGCCTGATTACAAGAACCCCAAACTGAAGGAATTACACGCTTTGTCTACAAAATGGAGATTAAGCACCCAGACCCATGAATACCGGGCCCATTACTAGGAACGAAGGCCGGGAAGGCGAAGGCGGACCTCGTAGGGGCCCGTGCGGAACGCCGCCCGAAGGCGGGAGCGCCCTGGAATAGCCTGCGAAAAAGGGGCGCACCGGGATTGGTCGCTCCCGTCGGACCGCGAGCCCCCCAATCACAGTGAAGGGGGGCAAGCGGTCAAGGAGGTCAAAAGGGATGAAGGCCCTCCTTTTGGCCATATGAAGACCCATCGCCTCGGAAGCCCACCCACCCACCCACACCAAAAGGAAGCGGTTGTTGCAGCCGCAACGTTGATAGGAAGGGGAGAAGGCGGAGGCAACCCAGAGAAATACCCGAAGGGGAGAGTAACATAGAAAGAAGAGCTGCTCACAGTGTCCTTGGGATGCCTCACGGTAGGGACACAGGGTGAGCAAATGACAGCACACAACCACAGACAGAGTAGAAGAGCTGCTCACAGTGTCCTTGGGATGCCTCACGGTAGGGACACAGGGTGAGCAAATGACAGCACACAACCACAGACAGAGTAGAAGAGCTGCTCACAGTGTCCTTGGGATGCCTCACGGTAGGGACACAGGGTGAGCAAATGACAGCACACAACCACAGACAGAGTAGAAGAGCTGCTCACAGTGTCCTTGGGATGCCTCACGGTAGGGACACAGGGTGAGCAAATGACAGCACACAACCACAGAGTAGAAGAGCTGCTCTCACTGTGTCCTTGGGATGCCTCACGGTAGGGACACAGGGTGAGCAAATGACAGCACACAACCACAGAGTAGAAGAGCTGCTCACAGTGTCCTTGGGATGCCTCACGGTAGGGACACAGGGTGAGCAAATGACAGCACACAACCACAGAGTAGAAGAGCTGCTCTCACTGTGTCCTTGGGATGCCTCACGGTAGGGACACAGGGTGAGCAAATGACAGCACACAACCACAGAGTAGAAGAGCTGCTCTCACTGTGTCCTTGGGATGCCTCACGGTAGGGACACAGGGTGAGCAAATGACAGCACACAACCACAGACAGAGTAGAAGAGCTGCTCACACAGTGTCCTTGGGATGCCTCACGGTAGGGACACAGGGTGAGCAAATGACAGCACACAACCACAGAGCAGAAGAGCTGCTCACACAGTGTCCTTGGGATGCCTTACAGTAGGGACACAGTGTGAGCAAATGACAGCACACAACCACAGACAGAGTAGAAGAGCTGCTCACACAGTGTCCTTGGGATGCCTCACGGTAGGGACACAGGGTGAGCAAATGACAGCACACAACCACAGACAGAGTAGAAGAGCTGCTCACACAGTGTCCTTGGGATGCCTTACAGTAGGGACACAGGGTGAGCAAATGACAGCACACAGCCACAGACAGAGTAGAAGAGCTGCTCACACAGTGTCATTGGGATGCCTCACAGTAGGGACACAGGGTGAGCAAATGACAGCACACAGCCACAGACAGAGTAGAAGAGCTGCTCACACAGTGTCCTTGGGATGCCTCACAGTAGGGACACAGGGTGAGCAAATGACAGCACACAACCACAGAGTAGAAGAGCGGCTCTCACTGTGTCCTTGGGATGCCTCACGGTAGAGACACAGGGTGAGCAAATGACAGCACACAACCACAGACAGAGGAGAAGAGCTGCTCTCACTGTGTCCTTGGGATGCCTCACAGTAGGGACACAGGGTGAGCAAATGACAGCACACAACCACAGACAGAGTAGAAGAGCTGCTCACACAGTGTCCTTGGGATGCCTCACAGTAGGGACACAGGGTGAGCAAATGACAGCACACAACCACAGACAGAGGAGAAGAGCTGCTCTCACTGTGTCCTTGGGATGCCTCACGGTAGGGACACAGGGTGAGCAAATGACAGCACACAACCACAGACAGAGTAGAAGAGCTGCTCTCACTGTGTCCTTGGGATGCCTCACGGTAGGGACACAGGGTGAGCAAATGACAGCACACAACCACAGACAGAGTAGAAGAGCTGCTCTCACTGTGTCCTTGGGATGCCTCACGGTAGGGACACAGGGTGAGCAAATGACAGCACACAACCACAGACAGAGTAGAAGAGCTGCTCGCACAGTGTCCCTGGGATGCCTCACGGGAGGGACACAGGGTGAGCAAATGACAGCACACAACCACAGACAGAGTAGAAGAGCTGCTCACATAGTGTCCTTGGGATGCCTTACAGTAGGGACACAGGGTGAGCAAATGACAGCACACAACCACAGACAGAGTAGAAGAGCTGCTCACACAGTGTCCTTGGGATTCCTCACAGTAGGGACACAGGGTGAGCAAATGACAGCACACAACCACAGACAGAGTAGAAGAGCTGCTTGCACAGTGTCCTTGGGATGCCTCACGGTAGGGACACAGGGTGAGCAAATGACAGCACACAACCACAGACAGAGTAGAAGAGCTGCTCGCACAGTGTCCTTGGGATGCCTCACGGTAGGGACACAGGGTGAGCAAATGACAGCACACAACCACAGACAGAGTAGAAGAGCTGCTCTCTCTGTGTCCTTGGGATGCCTCACGGTAGGGACACAGGGTGAGCAAATGATAGCACACAACCACAGACAGAGTAGAAGAGCTGCTCGCACAGTGTCCTTGGGATGCCTCACGGTAGGGACACAGGGTGAGCAAATGACAGCACACAACCACAGACAGAGTAGAAGAGCTGCTCGCACAGTGTCCTTGGGATGCCTCACGGTAGGGACACAGGGTGAGCAAATGACAGCACACAACCACAGACAGAGTAGAAGAGCTGCTCGCACAGTGTCCTTGGGATGCCTCACGGTAGGGACACAGGGTGAGCAAATGACAGCACACAACCACAGACAGAGTAGAAGAGCTGCTCACACAGTGTCCTTGGGATGCCTTACAGTAGGGACACAGGGTGAGCAAATGACAGCACACAACCACAGACAGAGTAGAAGAGCTGCTCACACAGTGTCCTTGGGATGCCTTACAGTAGGGACACAGGGTGAGCAAATGACAGCACACAGCCACAGACAGAGTAGAAGAGCTGCTCACACAGTGTCCTTGGGATGCCTTACAGTAGGGACACAGGGTGAGCAAATGACAGCACACAACCACAGACAGAGTAGAAGAGCTGCTCACACAGTGTCCTTGGGATGCCTCACAGTAGGGACACAGGGTGAGCAAATGACAGCACACAACCACAGACAGAGTAGAAGAGCTGCTCACACAGTGTCCTTGGGATGCCTCACGGTAGGGACACAGGGTGAGCAAATGACAGCACACAACCACAGACAGAGTAGAAGAACTGCTCTCACTGTGTCCTTGGAATGCCTCACGGTAGGGACACAGGGTGAGCAAATGACAGCACACAACCACAGACAGAGTAGAAGAGCTGCTCACACAGTGTCATTGGGATGCCTCACGGTAGGGACACAGGGTGAGCAAATGACAGCACACAACCACAGACAGAGTAGAAGAGCTGCTCACACAGTGTCCTTGGGATGCCTCACGGTAGGGACACAGGGTGAGCAAATGACAGCACACAACCACAGACAGAGTAGAAGAGCTGCTCACACAGTGTCCTTGGGATGCCTTACAGTAAGGACACAGTGTGAGCAAATGACAGCACACAACCACAGACAGAGTAGAAGAGCTGCTCACACAGTGTCCTTGGGATGCCTCACGGTAGGGATACAGGGTGAGCAAATGACAGCACACAACCACAGACAGAGTAGAAGAGCTGCTCTCACTGTGTCCTTGGGATGCCTCACGGTAGGGACACAGGGTGAGCAAATGACAGCACACAACCACAGACAGAGTAGAAGAGCTGCTCACACAGTGTCCTTGGGATGCCTCACAGTAGGGACACAGGGTGAGCAAATGACAGCACACAACCACAGACAGAGTAGAAGAGCTGCTCACACAGTGTCCTTGGGATGCCTCACGGTAGGGACACAGGGTGAGCAAATGACAGCACACAACCAGAAGAGCTGCTCACACAGTGTCCTTGGGATGCCTTACAGTAGGGACACAGTGTGAGCAAATGACAGCACACAACCACAGACAGAGTAGAAGAGCTGCTCACACAGTGTCCTTGGGATGCCTCACGGTAGGGATACAGGGTGAGCAAATGACAGCACACAACCACAGACAGAGTAGAAGAGCTGCTCTCACTGTGTCCTTGGGATGCCTCACGGTAGGGACACAGGGTGAGCAAATGACAGCACACCACCACAGACAGAGTAGAAGAGCTGCTCTCACTGTGTCCTTGGGATGCCTTACAGTAGGGACACAGGGTGAGCAAATGACAGCACACAACCACAGACAGAGTAGAAGAGCTGCTCACACAGTGTCCTTGGGATGCCTCACAGTAGGGACACAGGGTGAGCAAATGACAGCACACAGCCACAGACAGAGTAGAAGAGCTGCTCACACAGTGTCCTTGGGATGCCTTACAGTAGGGACACAGGGTGAGCAAATGACAGCACACAACCACAGACAGAGTAGAAGAGCTGCTCACACAGTGTCCTTGGGATGCCTTACAGTAGGGACACAGGGTGAGCAAATGACAGCACACAACCACAGACAGAGTAGAAGAGCTGCTCACACAGTGTCCTTGGGATGCCTTACAGTAGGGACACAGGGTGAGCAAATGACAGCACACAACCACAGACAGAGTAGAAGAGCTGCTCACACAGTGTCCTTGGGATGCCTTACAGTAGGGACACAGGGTGAGCAAATGACAGCACACAACCACAGACAGAGTAGAAGAGCTGCTCACACAGTGTCCTTGGGATGCCTTACAGTAGGGACACAGGGTGAGCAAATGACAGCACACAACCACAGACAGAGTAGAAGAGCTGCTCACACAGTGTCCTTGGGATGCCTCACAGTAGGGACACAGGGTGAGCAAATGACAGCACACAACCACAGACAGAGTAGAAGAGCTGCTCACACAGTGTCCTTGGGATGCCTCACGGTAGGGACACAGGGTGAGCAAATGACAGCACACAACCACAGACAGAGTAGAAGAACTGCTCTCACTGTGTCCTTGGGATGCCTCACGGTAGGGACACAGGGTGAGCAAATGACAGCACACAACCACAGACAGAGTAGAAGAGCTGCTCACACAGTGTCATTGGGATGCCTCACGGTAGGGACACAGGGTGAGCAAATGACAGCACACAACCACAGACAGAGTAGAAGAGCTGCTCACACAGTGTCCTTGGGATGCCTCACGGTAGGGACACAGGGTGAGCAAATGACAGCACACAACCACAGAGCAGAAGAGCTGCTCACACAGTGTCCTTGGGATGCCTTACAGTAGGGACACAGTGTGAGCAAATGACAGCACACAACCACAGACAGAGTAGAAGAGCTGCTCACACAGTGTCCTTGGGATGCCTCACGGTAGGGATACAGGGTGAGCAAATGACAGCACACAACCACAGACAGAGTAGAAGAGCTGCTCTCACTGTGTCCTTGGGATGCCTCACAGCAGGGACACAGGGTGAGCAAATGACAGCACACAACCTCAGACAGAGTAGAAGAGCTGCTCGCACAGTGGGATGCAGGATAGCAAGGCACCAAGGAAGGGGGCGAACTCGCCGCCTGGGAGGGGTTTGCATCTATGCCCATTCCAACGACCAATCCACTGACAAGGTCGGCCGCCTTACAGAAGGTGGATAATTTCAGGGTCGGTGTTCCAGAGGGGCTGGGGCAGGCTATGTGTTCCATAGGGGGTGTGGTATGGTATGTGTTTGGGGGAGGCTGGGTATGTGTTGCAGAGGGGGTGTGTCCGGGTATGTGTTTTGGAAGGGGTGTGGCTAGGTGTAGGAACTGGGGTCACCAGTTCCCCAGGGGTAGCCTGGCACGAGCAGGTAGGCACCCGAAAGCTCATGTGTTAAGTGACTACACAGCACACGCGTCCACTGAGACCATAAATGCACGCAAAGACTGAGACCACACCGGTAAGTTTTGATTCAAATCAATACATTTGATCTAAGACCAAAATCAGGGTAATCAATAATCACAGTAGCAATAACTCTTTGGCACATTTCATTGAGGGAAGCAAAGGGAGCAATTCAATATTCAGGGTATCAAGAACTCATGAGTATATTTCATTAGAGCATTTCAGTAACGCATGTATCAACAACCATTTCCTCAGGTAAGTGTAAAACGTTTCATTTGTTAGCAGTGAACCTCTCAGTATCAGGACTAAACATTTCATTAATTATGCATCACCATTTCTGTAGGAATAAACACTGCATCAGGTAACAAGGAGTTTTGCATTAGGCAAATATAAACCATGAATCCAGCAAGAACACTTCCTTAAGCAACAATAAACCAGGCCCCAGGGCCTATCAATTACCGGTAATTAACTATTCTCCAGCTATGGGGTTACTCTATTCCTTTTAGTACCCATGCGTGTCTCTTGGGGCATTGGCCCAGTTCCAGCACGTTCTGGTGGCTAATTAGGGCCAAGGGGGCCCGCAACAGTTCCCCCCGAGGGGAGGGGTGGTTTTGGGGCTTCCTTCTCGCTCCTGGGAGGCCCCGCGTCTACTTGGGTCCTCCGCCCTCCCCCCGGGGCTTTACCTGCAGTCTTTGGCTCCTTGTCGAGCCCTTGCGGAGGTCTCCGGTGTGAGGGGAGGGCTTCTACTCTCCTCGGGAGCTCCCTTGTTGGTGTCGGAGCCGGTCCCGGGCCTCTCTTCACCTCCTCGGGCCCGGGAACCAATCAGGGCAGGCAGACAAGGAGGGGGCACCCGCAGCCGCCAATGGCAGAGCGGCCTGCGGGGCGCGATGACAGGGCCCAATGGAAGCGTGGCGGGGGCGGAGTTGGTGATGTCGTACCCGTCACGTGAGGAGAGATGATGGCTTCTGGGCCTAACGCGGCCCACTTCAGAGTCCGGCGGCCCTCTCCGGGCTCTGAGGGCCGCCGAGGGGGCGCGAATGCCGGGGATGGCTTCACTGAGGGCGCGTCGCGTCGCGTTGGTGATGGCGAGGCCCGGACACCTCAGAGGCCCCGGGATATCACAGCAATTCTTCTCACACAGCGTTCCTGACAGGGGGAGAGTCTCGGGGACAGCGGCGCGTACAAAGGCAGGACGGCGCTTGAAGAGTGTGGCGCCTCTGGGTGGTCACTGCGCTCCCTCCGGGTCACAGCGGGGGGCGCCTGGGGCAGTTCACTCAGCTGTGGTAATTGAGGCAGTTCTGGGTGATAGCGCTTTTCAGGGATCACAGCGCTGGGATGGAGCAGGCAAGTCCCACGCGGCACAGCACTCAGGACAGCACTTGGGAGGAATAGCGCTTCAGGGCAGCAAGAGGTTCTGGTCTCACAGCATTTTTCTGGCACAGCAGGGGAGCACTGGGGGGCAGCCTAGTTTAGTTCAGTTTAGGCAGGTTCGCGAAGGGGATGATGCAGGACTGCGCAGGGGCCACAGGCTCAAACGGAGGGGGCAGGGATGGCACAGCACAGTACCTGGCTGATCCACAGTAGTCCTGATTAGCACAGGGGAGTCTCTTCTCGGCGCTTGTTGGTTCTGGCGCCCTTCTGTGGAAGCAGGTTCCTGGTTTCTTAAAGGGGAGGGTTGAGTTGAAGGCTTGTCAGCAGTTCACTTCAGGTTGTCCCTGGGTTCCCCTCCCGTCGGGCCAGATCAGTGGGCTAGTTCAGTGTTCCTCACTCTACTTGGAAGGCAGCACCTAAGCACTGTCACTCCCAGTGGCATAGGCCCCTGACTAGGCCCTACCGCCTAAGTCTCCCGCGTGGGTCCCCCAGGTCAGTGATGCCCCAACTGACTGGAAAGTTTCCCTCCCTTCCTTATATATGCCCAGGTCAGGTGACCACTCTCTGAGGCGGCAAAAATAGGCTCTGCCTCTATTCTGGAAGGTTCCAGGAGCTTCCCCACTCTAACTATGGGCAGGCAATGGAAGGCTTGCATTGCAACAATGTTTGGGGTCCCAGCCAGCTCCTGGCAACTAGGGTGCTACACAAAAAGACCACGCTTCAGTAGCAGGGGCCAGTGGCAGCCATGTGTGAAGTAGACAGCACCTGCACCTTAGCATTGATTAGCAATGGAAAGCTGCTCGGAGACCTACAGCCAACAAAAAAAAAGGTGGGAAAAATAAGGCAAGGGCGAAAAAAATAGGGAAAGACCACCTTAGGGCTGACAGGTCTAACACAGGGTTTGTGGAGAGGAGGCATGGCAGAGTAAGTGCAGTGGAGGGGGTGTGGCAGGGTATGTGTAGAGGAGGCATTGCGGAGTAAGTGCAGTTGACGGGGTGTGGCAGGGTATGTGTTCCAGAGGGTATAGGGCAGAGAATGTGTAACGGAGGGGCTGGAATCGGGTATATGTTCCGGAGGCACTGGAGCAGTGTATGCGTTCCAGAGGAAGCATGGCAGGGTATGTGTTTCAGAAGGTTACGGCTAGGTATGTGTTCCGGAGGGGGTGGGGCAGGGAATGTGTTCTGGAGGGGGTGTGGCAGGGTATGTGTTCCGAGGGGGTGTGGAAGGGTATGTGTTCCGGAGGGGTGTGTTCCGAGGGGGTGTGGCAGGGTATGTGTTCCGAGGGGGTGTGGAAGGGTATGTGTTCCGAAGGGGTGTGTTCCGAGTGGGTGTGCAGGGTATGTGTTCCGAAGGGGTGTGCAGGGCATGTGTTCCGAGGGGGTGTGGAAGGGTATGTGTTCCGAAGGGGTGTGTTCTGAGGGGGTGTGGCAGGGTATGTGTTTGCAGGAAGGACTCGAAGACCCCGACAGCTTCCTTTCCTTTGCTTATCTTCGCCAAACGGATAGTGGAGCTGAATATAGAGGACTCTTCTCCTTGTTTCTTTTTGAGTACTGTTTAGACACGAAATAAACGCCTATTCCGACCTATCCGAGTGGTCATTCATCATTGCTATTTAAGCAACCGGCCCTCAGATCTCCCCCCTCTTCACAAGTGGCGAGCCAGATAGGAGTTTGAACGTGAACCACCGTCCGCTACAGGATGGAAAACATCATATAACAAATGAAAGATGGGCAGGAAAAACTGGAGTGGGCTATTGAACATACCTCCACCCAAGCGGAGATGGATCGGACAGCTTTCACCCAGGCGATACAGAACCAATCAGATAGTCTACTTAGGTTGGCGGAAGGACAGACCCAGCTCATGACTGTTTTGGGACAGGGAAGGCCAACCGCACCTCCCCCTGGTACAGTGGTCCCTTTACAAAAATATGCCCCGAGGGATTAACCCCTAGCTGTCTTTTTGAATCTCGAAAGGGAGGCCCGGGCAAGTGCGTGGCCTGGAGATAGATGGCCGTTTTATCTCTCCCTCCTCTTGACGGGAGAGGCACAAGCGGCCTACCAAATGATAAATAGGGACGGGACTTGTGCATACGCTGTTGTTAAACAATATATCCTAGATCGCTTAGGAGTGGATGAGGAAACCCACCGGTTGCGGTTTCGCCAGGAACGAGGGGCCCCGGGGGATCTCCCCAAGACTCTGTTCTATAAATTAAAAGAAGCAGCTGACCTTTGGCTTAAACCTCACGAGGCCAAAATGGAAGATGTTATGAATAAAATCTACCTGGAGCAGTTCTTGGAGGCCCTACCTTATGGCACTCAGCGTTGGTTGAAGCAGCATGCAGGTCTCACTCTACAACACGCCATAGAAATGGCCACGTGTTATGCCAGGGCACAAGGACGTGCTTATATCAGAGAACCCGAGAAACACCCCAGAAACATTCCTCCTGTAAAGACGGAAAGGAAACCACTAAAAGGATTACCAGAGCCTATACGTCCCCGTTTCCCCAGACTGGATCTTCCAGTCACTTCAGGTCCCAAATGTTATGATTGTGGGGAGTGGGGCCATATAGCCCGATATTGCCGAAAAAAGAAAGAGAAGGATGAAGAGCCAATGGACGTGAGCTACGCACCCCGCTGCATCCTTTTTGCACAAGAAACCGGGACAGCATTCTATGTAAGTGTGACTATCAACGGGACACCTATAAGAGCACTACTTGATTCTGGGTGCAAGCACTCAGTGGTAAAACAGGAGTTAATCAACCATTCCAATCTTATCCCCGGGAAGACCGTCCACATTAGACATGTTCACGGGGATGTTAGGGAATATCCCCTAGCTAATGTCACCCTCTATAGCGGGTCAGGGAAGGGAACCGAGGTAAGGGTAGGTGTCTTATCCAGTCTCCCAGAACCCGTTATCATCGGGACCGATAATCCCTCCTTTCACTTCCTTATGTTAGAAGCTCTCCAACCCCTGGGGAAAACATACAACACCCTTCTTCTACTAGAGCCCTGGGCAAGGGATACCCATTTCCGTACCGCACAGTTAAATGATGCCAGCCTCACTATTGCCTGGAATAAAGCCCGTGAGGATCAGGACCCCCTCACCTGGGTATATCCCACATTTATCGAAAAAAACGGTCTGCTATATAGAATGGCAAAACTAGATGCAACACCACAGTTGTTAGTACCCACAAGTTTTAGGGAGCAAATTATTTTTTGGGCACATGCTCATCTTTTGGCAGGCCATTCTGGGGATGAAAAAACGGGACATGCCATACTCCAGCATTTTTTCTGGCCAGGAGTTTATGCCCAGGTTCAAAAATATTGTCAAGAGTGCAGGATATGCCAAAGACGGAATCCTTACATTCCTCCCCCTGTACCATTGAATTCATTAACCATTATAGGTACTCCATTTGACCGACTAGGTATGGACCTCATTGGCCTTTTTGTCAGGAAGGGGACACCAATACGCTCTGGTGTTGGTAGATTACGCCACCCATTACCCGGATGCCTTTCCCCTTTGGGTGGCCACCTCCACTGCCATAGCACAAAGACTGGTGGAGGTCTTTTCGCGAATGGGAATCCCCAGGGAGATCGTTACCGTTCAGGGTACCCCTTTCGTGTCCCGCCTTATGAAACAGGTGTGTACCCAACTGAGAATAAAGCATATAAAGACGTCTGTCTACCATCCCCAGACGGATGGTTTGGTTGAGCGGTATAACGGCTCCCTAAAGCTCACACTGAAGAAACTACTGTCTGGGGGTGGGAAAAACTGGGATCAGTTACTGCCTCTAGCCCTTTTTGTACTACGTAGCCAGACCCAAGCCAGTTTGGGTACCTCACCGTTCGAGCTATTGTTCGAACGTAAACCAAGGACCCTACTGGAGATCACCAAAGATAGCTGGGAAAGGGAGGGGGCACAAGAAGCGGAGGCGCTTTTGGATTATACTCGTCAATTACAAATCCGCCTCCAAAAGCTGAGAACCCTTGCTCATGACCATCTGGCCATGGCTCAAGCCAAGCAGAAAACCTTTTATGACCGAGGGAAAAAGTGGAGGGAACTGAGCATAGGGGAGTGGACTTTAATACTACTGCCCACTTTCACACACAAACTAAAGAAAGAGTGGCAGGGACCCTTCAAAGTTCTCAAAAGGATAGGGCGTACCACCTATCTGTTACAATTATCTGGACAGAAAACTCAAATGTACCACATAAACCTCTTAAAGAAGTGGATAGGTAAACCCCCTCAAACTGCCCCCACGGTCGCTCTGGTCTCTCCCTCTCATCATACTGTACATGACAACCCTATCAATCAGGACCTTGAAACAAAAGGATGAGGTTCTCTCTCTCCTCCTTCACCACAAAAGTGTGTTCTCGGACCAACCAGGCTGAATCCACTTAGCCGAACACACCATTCCTTAACCCCCTGGTGTTGTGGTGAAGCAAAAACCTTATCGAATCCCTGAGGCTAGGCGTCTTGCCTTTAATAACGAGGTGAATAATATGCTACGGTCTGGCGTAATTGTCCCGTCACATAGCAACTGGTGTTCCCCGGTGGTCCTCGTGCCAAAACCGGATGGCAGCATCCGGTTTTGCATTGACTTCTGAGCAGTTAACCGGGTTTCTAAACAAGATGCATATCCCCTCCCCAGGGTAGACGAGCTGTTGGAACGTCTTGGTGAGGCCAGATATATCACCACTATCGACCTCACAAGAGATATTGGCAAATACCGTTAGCCCCCTCAGACAGGGAAAAGACTGCTTTTTCCACACCCACTGGCCATTATCATTTTACCGTCCTCCCCTTTGGGTTGCATGGAGCCCCGGCAACCTTTCAAAGGGCCATGGATACCTTGTTAGCCCCCCATCTGGATTACGCGTCAGCCTACCTTGACGACATCGTCGTCTTTAGTAAAACTTGGGAAGACCACCTCACTCATTTAGACAATATTCTCTCCAGTCTACATAAAGCCGACCTCCAAATCAACGCCAAGAAATCCAGGGTCGCCTTTAGGACTGTCAATTATCTGGGTTATGTCCTGGGGAATGGTCTGATTCGACCCCAGTCTAAGAAAGTGGAGGCCATACAAGCTGTTCCCTACCCTACCACTAAAAGAGAACTTAGGGCCTTTTTGGGGTTGGTGGGGTATTATCGTAGGTTTATTCCGCAGTTTGCTGATGTAGCGGGACCCCTCACGGACATCCTACGTAAATCACATTCCTCTTCTAAATTGCCTGTTCCCTCCCCGAAGGAAACATCAGCCTTTCGGGCCTTGCAGACCGCTATCACCTCCTCTCATGTATTGATCTCTCCGGACTTCAGTAAACCATGTTTTCTACAGACCGATGCATCAGGGGTGGGTATCGGCGCCATTCTTTCACAACTGGATGAGGAATTGCACGAGAAGCCAATCTTGTTCATCAGCAGGAAACTGTTTCCCAGCGAACAAGCCTATTCTACCATCGAAAAGAAGTGTCTTGCAGTTCAATGGGGGGTGGATAAGCTCCGCTACTATCTTGAGGGTCGCCCCTTCATTTTGTTTACGGATCACACTCCTCTCACCTGGCTGCAACGTAATCGGGGACACAATGAGCGTATCCTGCGATGGTTCTTTGCCCTGTAGCCCTTTCAGATTGAGGTTCGCCATCGGAAGGGGACTGATCAGGGGAATGTTGACTTTCTGTCCCGCTTTACGGTTTCCCCCGATCGTGGAAATCCCGGGGGTGGGATGTGTCACGGGGCCTCTGGTGACGTCGGTGGACGGGGCAGGGACTTTAACAACTGTTCCTTTCTGCCCCGTCCTCAGGATGCTTACGGCCCCTTTAATGCGGCAAGGATGACACCAGCGGAGGCGGAGTCAACCCTCCTGACGTCATGCGCGTCTGACCAACCAGAGGCGGAGGGGGCGGATAAGGAAGCCCGGCCGGAACCGCACGGCGCGAAAGCCGGAGGAAGAACACGGGAGAAAACGCCGGAGACGAGCCACCTTCGGGAGGAGAACAAAGGAGAGGAAGGAGACGAAAATCCAGGAGTAAGTTTAAGTTTAAGTTTAAAAGTTTTATAAAGCGCTCTTTCACCAGCGGTTTCATGGCGCTGTAACTAGCAGGTCTCCAGAGGGAACAAGGGAAGAGGACAAGTGACCGAGGATTAAATAAAGGTTTTACTGAAAAAATAAGTTTTGAGTTTCTTTCGAAACTGGAGATATGGAGTTAGGGATCTGAGCTCTAAGGGTAATGAATTCCAAAGAGCTGGGGCAAGGGTCGCAAATTTTGAACCCCCCCACTTTTTCCGGCGAAACCGGGGAACTGTCGACAGAAATTGGGAAGAAGATAGGAGCTCCCTAGTGGGAAAGTATGGGATGATCTCCGAGGAAATGAAAGCAGGGGCCGTGCCCAGTCGAGCCTGGTGGGTGATAGTCGCAAGCTTGAACTGGACACGTTCCCGGACCGGGAGCCAATGTAAGGTTTTCAGAAGGGGAGTGACATGTGAGGACTTGGGAAGGTTAAAGACCAACCGGGCCGCCTGGTTTTGAATCATCTGCAACCGCCTGAGACTATATGCAGGTATACCTGCATATAGGGCGTTGCCATAATCCAGGCGGGAGATGACCATCGCAAGGACGATCAGCTTCAAGGCCTCGAAGGTGAAAAATCAGGAGACCTTGCGGATGGTACGGAGAGAGAGAAAGGAAGAAGAAACCACAGAACTAACCTGGGAGTGAAGGGTAAGGTGAGAGATAAGTTTAATGCCTAGGGTCTTGACAGAGGTAGAGGGGACCGGAGGGGGGCCAAGGGACGGGGGCCAAAAGAGTGAAGACCAGGGACTGGAACAACCACCCGTCAACATCAACTCGGTCTTATCGGGGTTGAGTTTCAGGTGGTTGAAATCCATCCAGTCCCGGATAAAAATCATAATAGACTGAAAATTGGAGATGGAGGCAGAAGAAGAAGATAGGTTGAAAACAAGTTGGAGGTCATCCGCATAATTATATACGGAGACCTCCATGTGCTGTAAAGAAAAAATGAGGGGAGAAATGTAAAGGTTGAACAAAAGAGGAGAAAGGGAAGAACCTTGAGGGACCCCGCACTGAACTTTCTGGAAGTCCGCAGAAAAATCACCCAGGCGAACTGCCTGGGTGCGGTCCCTCAGGAAGGAGGATAACCATACCAGGGCCGAACCCCCGATCCCCGCCGCCGCGACACGGGAGAGTAAGATGGTGTGATCCACCGTGTCGAAGGCGGCAGAGAGATCGAGGAGGACCAATGCCTGGAATTGATTGGTATCCCTCCCCTCCCTGAGGTTGTCAAGGACCGAAAGGACTACGGACTCCGTAGAGTGTGCGGGGCGAAAGCCAGCCTGACGGGAAGCCAATATCCCCTTCTCTTCCACAAAGGTGCTCAGAGACCTGGTGACATGGCGCTCGAGCACCTTAGCCAAAAATGGTAGGAGAGAAATGGGGCGATAATTGGCTGGGATCGAAGGGTCCACGCCAGGCTTTTTTAAAATAGGTAAAATAATAGCAGACTTCAAAGGGTTAGGAACAACCCCCTGAGAAAGGGAACTGT
The DNA here is from genome assembly GCF_964261635.1 of Lissotriton helveticus. Classification (NCBI taxonomy): domain Eukaryota; kingdom Metazoa; phylum Chordata; class Amphibia; order Caudata; family Salamandridae; genus Lissotriton; species Lissotriton helveticus. Next base: position 38,890,625 of record NC_136067.1, on the reverse strand, counting down.
TGAGAAAGTGAAGGGGAGGATCGGGACAAGAGGTGTAAATGTGGCGAAGTATGTGAGCAGGACAGGTATCAAGGGGAGAGCCAGATTTTACAAGGGGAATTAAAGATGTAAAGGATTCCTTGGTCAGAAGAGGGAAAGTATTAAGTTGTCCTTGCGGAGGAGGGCACTGAGGATCAACAAAAAGCGGGGAAGGTGAAGGGAGGTTGGCTTTGATAGCAGCAATTTTATCAATGAAAAAATTATTCAAAGAGTGACAGAGGGCCTGGGAGGGGGAGGGCTTGAGGGAGGTGCGATCTGAAAAAGCTAGGTTCTGAACAATCGAGAAGATTTCTTTTGATTGGTTCTCGGCTGTGAGGATCTTGGAGGAGAAATAGGCTGTTTTAGCAGCCAAGATGGCATTCTTATATTCGGCTAATAAGATAGTAAAGTCAGCTCTTAAGATGGAACAATAGTTTCTCCTCCAGGCCCTCTCAGCACGGCGTACCGATAATTTGATGGTTTTGAGATCATCGGTAAACCACAAATTGGCATCTTTCTCCCTCTTGGAAGTCAATCGCTTCAAAGGGGCAATGGACTCACAGGCAGAGGAGAGCCATTGTTCAATGATGTTAGCCTGAGCCAAGGTGGAAAGACCGTGTAAGGCGGGGTAAGAACCACTTAATAAGGCAGACAAGTTCGCCGGGTCAACTCTGCTCCAAGAGCGGACCCAGACATTTTTAGGAAGGGGGACCCTAGGAGTAGAGCTAATAGGGAGAACAAAAGAAATCAAGTGATGGTCAGACCAGGTGCAGGGAGAAATAGAAAGGGAGTCAACAGGGCAGTTCAAGGACCAAATCTGGTCCAAGATATGCCCCTTGATGTGAGTGGGGGAGGATACATGGGAAACAAAATTAAGAGATAGAAGTGTGTCTGAGAACTCTCTTGAAGATAAACACTCTGCTGGGTCAGAGGGCCAGAAGTTGAAGTCGCCCAATAGTAACACAGAAGAGTTATTAACAGATAGAGTGGCTAGCACATCCTGAAAATCCAAGAGAAAACGTACAGGTGACTGGGGAGGACGATAAATAAGAACACAGGTGAGGGGAGGGGATATAGACGTGGTGCGGATGGCAAGATACTCGGTGGTAGCAATGTCAGGAAGAGAAAGTAGTTGAAATGGAAGATCAGCACGGGCGATGACTGCAACACCGCCCCCCATTCTGCCAGATGAACGATCGGCTCGGAGGGCGTAGTAAGGGGTGGGCAAAGTGGCTAGCAAGGTAGGTAGTGAGTCATCGCAGAACCATGTCTCGGTTAAAAAAAGAAGATCCGGTGCATGGAGATCTAACAGCACTGATAATTCATGTGAATGAGCCACCGCCGATCTGGTATTCAAATAATAAGCCTTGAGGGTTTTAACTGGAGCTGCAGCAGCATCCTCTTTAGGAGGAGGAACAGGGGTGAGAGAGGCAGATGAACAGGAGCAGTGAGAAGTAGAGGATATATCAGACAAGGATATACGTGAGTGTGTCGAAGGAGATAGAAACCATGGGCCCTGTCGACTGTGGAGTTGGGAAGAGGTGGAGGAAATGATTTGGGCAGGGTGATGTGCCCCTAGCCCCGGTCGGCCGCGGACGGGCGCAGACGGGCTTAACTTCGGCGCGCCTTCGTCGCGCCCGCTGCGCCCGCCCGCTGCGCCGTCGGTAAGGGGAGGTGATTATATAGGGACACATGTGGGGGGAGTTTCAATGGGGCGTGGCAGGGGGTGGAGGAGCCAGAGGACCGCACGCCCAGCCCAGACCCGCCCAAGGTGTGATGGCCGCCCGTCCCACTCCCCACGCGAGGCAAGGAGGGGGCGATCAGCGGAGGTGGTCTGGCGGTCTGGGTCGTGGTGGCAGGCGAAGGGGCAGCTGAAGAAATAACTGAGCGCTGGTTCCTGGCGCTAGGCGTTGTGCACTCAGCAGGTAGGCACAAGTTTTAAAATGTCAGCAAAAGAAATTAAAAGAACACCGTTGCTCCCGGCGAAGCCTCAGGAGATCTGCAGTCAGTGCAGGGAGTCAGCTGTGAGCCCTATAAGCAATTAGCCAGGGGGGGAGGAGCCAGAGGACTGCACGCCCAGCCCAGACCCGCCCAAGATGTGATGGCCGCCCGTCCCACTCCCCACGCGGGGCAAGGAGGGGGCGATCAGCGGAGGTGGTCTGGCGGTCTGGGTCGTGGTGGCAGGCAAAGGGGCAGCTGAAGAAATAACTGAGCGCTGGTTCCTGGCGCTAGGCGTTGTGCACTCAGCAGGTAGGCACAAGTTTTAAAATGTCAGCAAAAGAAATTAAAAGAACACCGTTGCTCCCGGCGAAGCCTCGGGAGATCTGCGTAGAGGCAGACGAGCAAGCCAGGAGAATGTGTACGCCTGGAGGCCACCGACACCTCGAGCCGTCCTGCCGCACTTCTGGAGAAGTGTGGCTGGACAAGGTACGGGGCCGTTTAAAGGGACTCTTCTCCTCACAGGGTGGGACGGGGTAGGGGAGGCTTGAGGGAGGTCACGGGACCACGAGAGTGTGTGTGTAAGCCTCACCCCTGAACACACTCACCCAGTCGCGACAACTCGTATTTTAAACACAGCATGTTCTTGGTGTAGGGCCCAGGTGACTCCTTCACTCCCCTTTACCCCCTCCTTCAGATTAGTAGCCCCCGAACGTGTCAGTAATCCCGGGATTGTTTCTTCTTTCTTTTTCACATGCGTTGCTGGAAGAACCCAAGCTGCATGACTGACTGAAAACTGAATTGCTGAAGTCAGGAAGGACTCGAAGACCCCGACAGCTTCCTTTCCTTTGCTTATCTTCACCAAACGGATAGTGGAGCTGAATATAGAGGACTCTTCTCCTTGTTTCTCTTTGAGTACTGTTTAGACACGAACTAAACGCCTATTCCGACCTATCCGAGTGGTCATTCATCATTGCTATTTTAGCAACCGGCCCTCAGATCCCTCCCCCCTCTTCACAGTGTTTCAAGGGGTTGTGGAAGGGTATGTGTTCCAAAGGAGTGTGTTTTGGAGGGGGTGTGGAAGGGTATGTGTTCCAAAGGAGTGTGTTTTGGAGGGGGTGTGGAAGGGTATGTGTTCCAAAGGAGTGTGTTTTGGAGGGGGTGTGGAAGGGTATGTGTTCCAAAGGAGTGTGTTCTGGAGGGGGTGTGGAAGGGTATGTGTTCCAAAGGAGTGTGTTTTGGAGGGGGTGTGGAAGGGTATGTGTTCCAAAGGAGTGTGTTTTGGAGGGGGTGTGGAAGGGTATGTGTTCCAAAGGAGTGTGTTTTGGAGGGGGTGTGGAAGGGTATGTGTTCCAAAGGAGTGTGTTTTGGAGGGGGTGTGGAAGGGTATGTGTTCCAAAGGAGTGTGTTTTGGAGGGGGTGTGGAAGGGTATGTGTTCCAAAGGAGTGTGTTCTGGAGGGGGTGTGGAAGGGTATGTGTTCCAAAGGAGTGTGTTTTGGAGGGGGTGTGGAAGGGTATGTGTTCCAAAGGAGTGTGTTTTGGAGGGGGTGTGGAAGGGTATGTGTTCCAAAGGAGTGTGTTTTGGAGGGGGTGTGGAAGGGTATGTGTTCCAAAGGAGTGTGTTTTGGAGGGGGTGTGGAAGGGTATGTGTTCCAAAGGAGTGTGTTTTGGAGGGGGTGTGGAAGGGTATGTGTTCCAAAGGAGTGTGTTTTGGAGGGGGTGTGGAAGGGTATGTGTTCCGAAGGGGTGTGTTCTGGAGGGGGTGTGGAAGGGTATGTGTTCCGAAGGGGTGTGTTCTGGAGGGGGTGTGTTTTGGAGGGGGTGTGGAAGGGTATGTGTTCCGAAGGGGTGTGTTCTGGAGGGGGTGTGTTTTGGAGGGGGTGTGGAAGGGTATGTGTTCCGAAGGGGTGTGTTCCGAAGGGGTGTGTTTTGGAGCGGGTGTGGAAGGGTATGTGTTCCGAAGGGGTGTGTTCTGGAGGGGGTGTGGAAGGGTATGTGTTCCGAAGGGATGTGTTCTGGAGGGGGTGTGGAAGGGTATGTGTTCCGAAGGAGTGTGATCCGAGGGGGTGTGGAAGGGTATGTGTTCTGGAGGGGGTGTGGAAGGGTATGTGTTCCGAAGGGGTGTGTTCTGGAGGGGGTGTGGAAGGGTATGTGTTCCGAAGGGATGTGTTCTGGAGGGGGTGTGGAAGGGTATGTGTTCCGAAGGGGTGTGTTTTGGAGCGGGTGTGGAAGGGTATGTGTTCCAGAAGGGGCATGGCAGAGTATGTATGATGGGTCTAATCACTGCTGTCTGTACACAACCTACGCAAAGACATGTAGGTCGCATGTTTGGTGGGACCAGGCATCGCTGTCCTGACACAACCTACACAAAGACATGTAGCTCATATGTGTTTGATGAGACCAGGCACCGCTGTCCTTACACAACCTATGCACAGACATGTAGCTCACACGTGCGATTGGACTAGGCAGCACTGTCCTTACACATCCTACACTAAGACATACAGCTTGCTTGTGTGAAGGGACCAGGCACCGACATCCTTACACATCTTAAGTAAAGGACTGTGGTGATTACATGTGCGGTGGGTCTAACAACTGCTATCCTTACACAATCTATGCAGACCATGTATGGTCTGGCCATGCACCTATGTCCGTACACAACTTACACAGACATGTAGCTCACATGTGTGATGGGACCAGATACCGCAGTGCTTACAAAATGTACGCAAAAACATGTAGCTCCCATGTGGGGTGGGACCAGGCACTGCTGGCCTTCCAGAACCTACAGAAAGACAAGGAGCTCACATGTGCGGTGGGTCACACAACCTATGCCAAAGCATGTAGCCTGTATGTACAGTTGGACCAGGCACTGATGTCCATACACAACCTGCACAAAGCCATGCGGCTCACACGGTGATAGGACCAAGCACTGGTGTCCATAAACAAGAACATGTAGCTCCCATGTGTGATGGGACCAAGCACCAGTGTCCATACATAACCAACACAAAGAAATGTAGCTCACATGTGTGATGGGACCAGTCACCACAGTCCTTAGACAACCTATGCAAAGACATGTAGCTCACATGTGTGGGACCAGGCATTGCTGTCCATACCAAACCTACACAAAGACATGTAGCTGGCATGTGTTGTGGGACTAGGCAAAGATGTCCCTACACAACCTATGAAAGACATGTAGCTGGCATGTGTGATTGAACTAGGAACCGCTGTCTTACACAAGCTACACAGACACATGAAGCTGGCATGTGTGGTGGGACCAGACACCGCTGTCTATACATAACCTACACAGAAATGTGCGGCTCACATGTGTGATGGGACCAGGCCCCGCAGCCCTTACACAACCTGTGCAAAGACATGTAGTTGGCATGTGTGGTGGGACCAGGCACCGCTGTTCGTACACAACTGACACACAGACATGCCGCACATGTGTGGTGGAACCTAATCCGCTGTCCTAACACAACCTATGCAAAGACATGTAGCTCGTACGTGTGGTGTGAGTAGGCACTGCTGCCCTTACACAACATAAACAAAGACATGTAGCTCACGTGTGGTGGGACCTGGTACCGCTCTTCGTAAATACTGTACACAAAGACATTCCGTTGGTATGTGTGGTGGGATTAAGCACCTCTTTCCTTACAAAACCTATGCAAAAGGAGGTAGCTCGCATATACAGTGAATCAGACACTGCTGTCCATACACAACCTACACAAAGACATGAGGCTTACATGTGTGATGGGACTAGGCAATGCTGTCTTTACAGAACTTACACAAAGACATTTAGCTTACAAGTTTGATGGGAACAAGCACCACTCTCCATACACAACCGACACAAACACATGCAGCTCACATGTGTGGTGGGACCGAACTCAGCTGTCCTTACACAACCTATACCAAGACATGCAACTTGCATGTGTGTCGGGACCAAGCACCACAGTCCTCCCTCAACCTACACAAAGAGATGTAACTCGCATGTGTGGTGGGACCAGGCACCTCTGTTGTTACAGAACCTGCACAAAGACATGCAGCTCACTTATGTTAAAGGGCCATATACCGCTGTCCTTAAACCCGCCACACAAAGACATGCAGCGCGCATGTGTGGTGGGACCTTACACAACCTATACAAATATATGCAGGTTGCATGCGTTGTGAGCCTAGGTACAACCATCCTTATACAACCTACACATAGACATGTAGCTCACATGTGTGGTGGGACTAGGCACCGCTGCCCATACACAACCTACATTAAGACTTGATAGCTCGCATGTGTGGTGGGACCAGGCACCGCCGTCCTTACACAACCTACGCAAAGACATGTAGATGGCATATGTGGTGGGACCGGGCACCGCTGTACTTACACAACCTACGCAAAGACATGTAGCTCGCATATGTGGTCAGATCCGCTACCGCTGTCCTTACACAACCTACACAAAGACAAGTAGCATGTGTGGTGGGACCAGGCACCACTGTACTTACAGAACATACGCAAAGACATGTAGCTAGCATGTGTGATGGGACCAGGCTCCGCTGTCCTTACACAACCTACGCAAAGACATGTAGCTGGCATATGTGGTGGGACCGGGCACCGCTGTACTTACACAACCTACGCAAAGACATGTAGCTCGCATATGTGGTCAGATCCGCTACCGCTGTCCTTACACAACCTACACAAAGACAAGTAGCATGTGTGGTGGGACCAGGCACCACTGTACTTACAGAACATACGCAAAGACATGTAGCTAGCATGTGTGATGGGACCAGGCTCCGCTGTCCTTACACAACCTACGCGATACCATGTAGCTCACATGTGCGATGGGACCAGGCACCGCTGTCCTTACACAACCTATATCCACGGACCTTCAGCACTGCCAGTTCCCCAAGCCTCACAAACACATATTTACACTGAGTTCCATACACACTATCTGGGCAGCACGTGAAACCACGCCTCAGGACTCCAACAATGCTGCAGACAAAGTAGCTATTAAATGCATTATCCTCAAAAATAACTGAATTGAAGACTTGGCTCGCAGCGGCCCCCATGAGTCTAAATACTGTTCTGGGGCCGCACCATAAGGAATGATTAAATATGAGTCACTCTTTCCTCGCGGAGCTATTAGTCAAATCAGAGATAAGAGTGGAGTTAAACGCCTGCTGCTGCAGTCCTGTAGGCCGCCAGCAAGCAGTGTTGGCAGGCTTAGAGCAGACACTCGCGCAGCAGGCTGCAGGCCTCAAGCAAGTAGTGTTGGCAGGGTTAGAGCAGACACTCGCGCAGCAGGCTGCAGGCCGCCAACAGGTAGTGTTGGCGGGCTTAGAGCAGACACTCGCGCAGCAGGCTGCAGGCCGCCAGCAGGTAGTTTTGGCGGGCTTAAAGCAGACACTCGCGCAGCAGGCTGCAGGCCGCCAGTAGGTAGTGTTGGCGGGCTTAAAGCAGACACTCGCGCAGCAGGCTGCAGGCCGCCAGCAGGTAGTGTTGGCGGGCTTAAAGTAAACGCTCACACAGCAGGCTGCAGGTCGCCAGCAGGTAGTGTTGGCGGGCTTAATGCAGACACTCGCGCGGCAGGCTGCAGGCCACCAGCAGGTAGCGTTGGCGGGCTTAGAGCAGACACTCACACAGCAGGCTGCAAGCTGTCAATAAGGCCTGTGATTAATAGGTTCCTCTGAGGAACAAGGTTGGAGAGCACGTGCACCATTCATCCATCCAGCATGGAGTAGGGCAGAAAGGGACAAAAAGGAATATCCATGCAAAATTTAATCTGACAGAGTCGGGAAGGCAGGGCACGGCAAAAGATGACAAACATTGGCAAAGCCAGTAGGTCTGAGTTTAATGTACTAATGCATGAAGTAGACGCACATTAAAGTCAGACAAAGACACGAAAGTTGGTCTGTGTTCGAGAGTCCCTTCCTTGTTATACAGTATTGTTTTTGTTTCTATTTGAAACAAAGGTTCGATGGCTAAGCATCTTCACTACAGTCCTTCCTCAATTTCTGTTACACGGAAAGGACAAGAAGGGCTACAACGAAGGCTCCATTGCCAACCTTTACTTGACATAGAAAACACGGGATGGAATCTAAGGCAAGGGAGCCTTCAGTGTAGCCCGGCTTTGTTACTATGAAACAAAAAGAAATATCCTTTCCGGTGGCCCCTGCTCTTGGCCCCTTGATATACCTCCATAATACATATTTGGCAAGAGATTTTCATTTATGATTTGTTTTTTTGTATCTTTAGAGAAGTATTTTAGTTGGGGTAGACATTGCTAATCCAGGCTGAATTTTTCTGTATGACATTTTTGTCAACGGCGGATGTGTTGCAGTGATGATGTAATATTTCAGTAACCAGGAGACCTATATACTTCATTTTGGTGTCAAAACACAGGTTTTGGGGTCAAGTAGTCTTATAGAGACTGAAAATAACTCCTCACAGGAACCCTTCCACTATTATCCAACACGGTGACTCTATAATGATGTGTTTTAGCCATCATATTGGTAATTTATTTTAATACTGTTTTTGTTTCAGGTTTTCTGTTGATTCAAATTCGTAAACATGAGCGAAGCAGGTGGTAGCAGAGGATCTTTACCTACTGGCAGAATGTTGCTAACTACAAAATCTGAGGACTCCTTCAACTAAGAAAAATGTGTCATATGCCACACTATTCCAAAAGAAAAGCTAACATCAACTGCAGTTGGACAGAAGAGAGTTCGATATGATGCAGAAATACGGCAAGACGAAGTTCACAAAAGATTGAAACTGATGGGTGAAGAGGAGCAAATATTTTATAATTGTAACAAGTGCTGCAAGTCATATACTATGGAAAAAAAAACCTTGAAAAAATTATTAAAAAAATAGCAGAAACCAGTAAATCACAACAAAAATCCGAGTCTTCTGAGAAAGCGACGACACCCAAACCCAATGCCCATCCACAGACACATGAAGCTGGCATGTGTGGTGGGACCAGACACCGCTGTCTATACATAACCTACACAGAAATGTGCGGCTCACATGTGTGATGGGACCAGGCCCCGCAGCCCTTACACAACCTGTGCAAAGACATGTAGTTGGCATGTGTGGTGGGACCAATAAATCGATGGCTACCCTTCGTCTACCTCCAACAAGTGATCAGAATGCAGAGGATTGTCAATATGTTATCTGTGGTTTAGCCACAACAAGGGCCGAAGGGATTGACTAAAGAACAAATTACAGAGTATGTGAGTCTCAAATGGCAAACATGTTTTTTATCTGCAGTTTGTTTCTTCCAAGATGACATTTTCTGTCGAGTAGCTGGTCCAAACAGCGAGGTGAATGTATTTGCACCTGGTTTGTAAGCCCACCTGAACTGCATGCGTTCATACATTTGAAAATATGAATGTACAATGAGCTCCCAGAAGCAACGTAACCATCAGCCTTGAGTTAAGTTTGCACTCTTTGAAAAAGCAAATTAAGTTTTAAAGCCACTCTTGAGTGCTGGCTGCGGGTTCACACTCAGTGAGATCAGAGAAATAATGGTCAACATTGATGAAAATGTATTGCTCTATTATAATTAAATAAAAAAATTCTGGTGAGAATGTACAATGACGGAATGTATTTTTGTCAGTCTAACAAAAAGAATGATTCACTTATGGTGTTCTCACCGATTTGACCATTGAAGTTCTTGCTGCCAACATAAGATCAAGGGATGAAGTAAAATAAGCAGAAACCAGTTTAGCAAACATCCTGAAAGATTAAGATTTTGGACTTATTGACAAATTTTGTGATCCCCCAGAGCTCCGCAAATCATGGGAATCAACAAAATTGGTCTAAAGTTTGCAAGGACCTTTGGGTCAGCATTAGGTTTTTTAAAAAGGGGAATTACTTTCGCCCTTTTCTAGGATTCCGGCACCATCCAAAACTGTAGAGAGGCTGTGGATAACTCTAAATACACTGGGCCAATCGACTCCACTATTTGTTTCAAAATATGAGGAGAGTATGGATCTACGGGAGAGCCAGGTCTACACCTCCTAAGGTGGTCCTTTGGCTCTTCTTCATTAGGTAGCAGAAATGGTACCAGCTTCCTATTAACCGAGGGCAGCAGTGGGCACTCTAGCTCTTTTATAGGCTCCTTGGTATTTGGGCCCCAATAAATTTGTCTGGATGTTTGTGATTTTATCATCAGATATATCTCTCAATTTTATGCACAGGTCCAGATTGACTTCACAAGGTGGAGTCATCATCTTGGGGTCTGTAATTACAAAACAATCTTAAAAATATCTTTACGACTATTATCTGCATTTTTAATATATAGTGAATAAAACATGCAAAAAGCACGCTTTATGTTCTTATGATAAGTCTTAAGGGCATGTTTGTGTAACACTTTGTCTGCCTGTTTGTAGTTTCATCTACAGAATCTTTTTAGCTTTTTGCAAGCTTTCATTTCTAAGGCAAGTTCATGTGAAAACCAGAGGTCCAAACACGAACGACTACCCTGTCGGGTAGTCGTTTCCCGCACCAACAACTCCACTGCATCCATGACCTATTTGCTGATTGAGATGTTGTCAACAATGAGCACAGGTTTAGAAGAAATGAAAGCCTCCTGGTGACATACATGCAGGCCATTGCACAGTAACAGACAAATAGTTTGTGGGACCCCCCCACACCCTTCCCCCCCTCCCCCCACAATTGAAGCTTTTCCCGACAGAGCTCTTCCTCGCTGCCTCTACGATATGATGCAGGCATACGTAGGTCTAGGAAAGTAGTAAAAACACACCCTGGAACACACGGCTATCGACTGAAATCTGATGGATATGTTCAGTTATCGGTTGGTGTCTAATGTGTTGCCTTTTCACCCCCTTCCTGATCATGGAAGGATCACTCTTTTGGCAAGCAAGAGCCTAGACAATACCATTAAAGAACACAACTTCCTGTGCCAATAACATGCCAATGGCACTTCAATCCGTGCCTCCCCCAGTCCTGACCTATCAGTAGCTCTGTCTGAACAACAAGATATACGAACCGATGCCCAGTCCATACAAGAGTGAACTGGTATTAGTTAAATAAAGTAATTATTGCCGCTTTGCATTCATAGCGGCATCTACCCAAATGGCAGTCATCCCTTGCTCAAGACCACGAGTGCAACGTGCCCACTGCAATAGCAACATAGATAGCGCTGCAGGTTCAGGTGGCAGGGCTAGACTATGACCTGCTTGGAGGATTGGACCTGGTCATCTGTTAGCGGAACCTGTAGCTGTTGAGTTAGACGATCAACAAACTCTAAACTTTGGGCCAGTGGACACTGTCTCGAAAGAGATCTCAACAATGGGGTGGGAACTGCTTGGTCAAAGATTGCTCAGCAACAAAGCTGCAGCTTGTGCTTGCACACTATTTAGGTAGCAATATCACAGTCCTAAGTAGACACAAGCAATTCAAATGACAGCTCAATATACAATCATTTAAGCATCAGATTTCCTTTAGTGATTTTCTTTTCAACCTTTTGGCCACTCTCGTTTAGCCAACATGTGTTTCGTCGCAGTGGGCGTCCTGCCCTACGACTTCACCAGGGCTAAAAAGACAGGAAATATCTCGATTGTAAGAACAACTACAGTGCACATCTGTTGTCCCAAAACACATCTTATGGTGACACGTGCACTTGCATCACATTGAGACTTATATTGTGTCATACAAGCGGAAACCCATGCGTATTGGCTTCTAAATACTTAGACCAATTCATATCAAATGACATATTGACGAATATCCAACTGTAGTTATTTATGTGCCAGTAGTACCCTCCCTGTACAGAAAGTACAATGAAAAAGGCATACATGAGTATAGTCTGTGTCATGCACAATTCAGCGACCCATCACAATGGGGGCCAGTGATATTAAAGCCAAACTACCAAACCATAAATCCCTTGCGAGGTGTGCCCACCTTAGTACCACTCATGTGCACTCCCTAAGGAAACATGCATATAACATCTAAAGTGTTGTTCCCAATGTTAGCGCCAAAAAAATACCTGTACATTGTCCACAGTTTTTTTGTATTTATCTCCTAAATAAAAAATAAGTGATCAGTCTAAACATCCACCTAACACTGGCAACATCTATAAATTCAACAATGCTATAATAATCATTTTCTACCTTATCTCATATGGGATCTGACCCAAAGTACATGAATCCATTAATAGCACCAATCCATCCAAATCTAAATGAATAGAAGGACGCACATCAGAACCTCATTGTTAAGTGTCACCTATGTAAGTGTTGCACCCAAAGCTAGTCACTAATCCATGTAACACTCACCAATGAATAATCCGCTTCCACTACTGTGGTTTGAAAATCACCTTTCTTGTCCGCCTTGTAATTGCTGCGAATCCAAATATATATTTACCCTTTACTCTGATGATAACATCCTCTCTGTTATCATAAAGAACTAGTAAATATATTTATATTGCACCCAATTTTATACACCACGTCGGGTCCATTCTCAACAGATTAACACTTACCAATCAATCAAAATTAATTCTTAATAAATTATTCAAGCGAGTACACTTCGATACTGGTGTTCCACCCGAGCACCATCTTGATAGGATATTTAAGTATGAGTGAAAGCAACAACAGACTAGACCGAAGTTTATCCCCACCGTGAAAGCAACGCACTTACCTCAATCCGTGCCCACCATCTTAACCTGAACTGCACCGAGGTTTTAGTATGTCGTTCTAAAATGGACCTACACCGCATTCGAACAATAATTTCGTCCAATCATTCAACCCGGAATCAGACCTATGCCGCCATCGAACAATGATTTTGTCCTATCATTCAAACCGGAATCAGACCTAAGCCGCCATCAAACAATAATGTCGTCGAGTAAATAAGCAAGATCAATAGGATTTTTAAAACTTGGCACGATAACTGTTTATTTGATGATGAAGAGTATATGTAATGCGTATGGATCATCCTAGATATCCCTATCTTCAAAAGCTTCCCAAGGTGCACAAGGATCTACCCTTACCACCAGGAAGACCCACTGTTTCAAGCATTGGTGATCCTACTGAACGATTATCTGAATTCGTAGATATTGTTCTACAGCCGTATGGGTCAAATCTTCCCTCATTTATAAAGGACACCAAGCACATATTAAGTTTACAATTTACAGGTATTCTTTGGCAGCGGCATTTGGAACAACACTTTAGATGTTATATGGCTGTTTCCATGAGTGGTCCTAAGGTTGCCACGCCTTGCAATGGATTTATGGTTTGGTGATTTGGCTTTGATTTCACTGGCCCCGTAGTGATGCGTAGGTGAATTGCGCATGGCACAGAGGCTATATCACAACAAGGAGGGGTTGCTGGACTGTTCCTATACGTGACTAAGGGAAAGGTTATCTGGCGTGACCAAAGGTGTAAGTGTAACACCCTAGGGCATCCATTTTGTTGGATGGATTTGCCTCACACACCCAGAAGGGTGTCATGCTTCATCATCGGCGGTTGCTCCTCGTCGGGGAGGCGGTGCAATCCCCGACGGGCTCACCTCAAAGAGGGGCTCTTTGGCGGAGATCTTTTTCCAACAGCCTTATGGTGAGGTGTGGGTGTGTGGGCAGGGTGGTATGTGATAGTGAATAAGGATATTAAAATGAAGCTAAGGGTACCGGAATGAACTTTATTCTGGGGGTCCCCTGGCTGCAAATAAAAACAGGATGCTAGCTCACTAGGAGTCAACGAGTAAGGTCAGGTGAACCTAGGTGAGGCTAGTGGTGCAGGCGGTCGACATGTTTCTCGCAGTGGGCAGTAGTTACCCGCGATTCATCAGGACCTACAAAAAAGGTGAATTACAACATGCTGGTGTCATGTGTGGGTTGTTGTGTGTATTACCTCTGTGGGGGTTGTCCTATGCCTAACAGTCAAGAACTACCAGCCACCAGAGGGGTCGGCGGGATAAGGCATCAAGGATGTGTCCATGGGTCAACACTCCAGTCTCTTGTGCCTCAGCTGCATGACCTACCCTTCTCCGCCGAGCTCGAGTAGAGAAGGGTAGGTCATGCAGCTGAGGCATCCCGCCGACCCCTCTGGTGGCTGGTAGTTCTTGACTGTTAGGCATAGGACAACCCCCACAGAGGTAATACACACAACAACCCACACATGACACCAGCATGTTGTAATTCACCTTTTTTGTAGGTCCTGATGAATCGCGGGTAACTACTGCCCACTGCGAGAAACATGTCGACCGCCTGCACCACTAGCCTCACCTAGGTTCACCTGACCTTACTCGTTGACTCCTAGTGAGCTAGCATCCTGTTTTTATTTGCAGCCAGGGGACCCCCAGAATAAAGTTCATTCCGGTACCCTTAGCTTCATTTTAATATCCTTATTCACTATCACATACCACCCTGCCCACACACCCACACCTCACCATAAGGCTGTTGGAAAAAGATCTCCGCCAAAGAGCCCCTCTTTGAGGTGAGCCCGTCGGGGATTGCACCGCCTCCCCGACGAGGAGCAACCGCCGATGATGAAGCATGACACCCTTCTGGGTGTGTGAGGCAAATCCATCCAACAAAATGGATGCCCTAGGGTGTTACACTTACACCTTTGGTCACGCCAGATAACCTTTCCCTTAGTCACGTATAGGAACAGTCCAGCAACCCCTCCTTGTTGTAATCATTGAAACGGGCACGCGCTACGACTGGACCTTCCATTCACCTGAATGGTAAATTGTGTCCGTTGATCTAGGGATCACTTCTTCTTTCTCCCTCTTTTTGGAAAAACAGAGGCTATATCCACATACGTATTTTTCATTGTACTGCAGCCGTAATATGCTTTCTGTACAGTTCAGGTTCATATGGGATGGTTGTACTGGTAGGTAAATAACTACAAATGTATATTCATCAATATGTAATTTGATATGAATTGGTTTAAGTATTTAGAAGTCAGTATGCTTCTAACGAGTACATTAAACTTAATTACTTGTGTGTGCCAGCTAACTCAGAGGTCACTAGAAACTTCTCAAATGAACAAGAAGGGATTCGTTCCCGACAACCCCATAAACATGAGAACTTTGTTTCCCTTTAGAATCGGAACATGTCTCAGAATTGTGGAAACAATAGATAAGAGTTTCACTCAGTCAATCGTGCATGCTTAGTTCCTGCAGAGGTACACAGAAAGAATAGACGGGCGTTTCAATAAAGGGATTTATGGAACAGTCTTATTTCTTGTGCAAGAGATATGAGCTGCTACGATCGTAAAATGTACAGCATGAGCAGTAAGAAGAAATAATTAGGGGTGAGCGGAATTTGCGGTCGCGCTATGCAAAGCTCTGCGAAACGGTAAAAAATCTCCGCGAGCACGCAAAAGTTCAGCGAACACGCGGAATTGTTTGTTTTGCCCGTTCGCGATGCTGTTTTCCTGTTCGCAAATGCTGTTTGCGTGCTCGGGGAGAAATATCTTGCGAACACGCATTTTGAAAGCGCGAACAAGCAAAAAATTCCCTGAAGCCGCGAATTGCAGAATTTTAGACAATTCCGCATTCTACCCGGAACACAAAATTCCGCAAGTTCCGCGAGCGGAACGGAATTTACCGCCCAGGCCTAGAAATAATACTGTAATAGCATTGACTTTTAGCTATGACCTATGTTCATATACATACACATAAATAACACAGGCTAAAATGTGAATACTCATCTGGTGCTTCTAAATAGTGCACCTAACGTAAGTGTAGTATGGGGTAAGAAGTAGGTGCTGTTTTCTATTGTATGGTATGCTGTAGTTTAAGTTTAGTTAGTAAGTGCCAAGAGTCCCTCTAGGTTCTAGTCAGCTCCATACCTTAGAATGAGAGAGGTGGGAATCTCTTACGGATCTCAAACTCCAACACCCTGCGAAGGGAGTCAGAACACTGGAAGCTGGAATTTCTGCGTGCAGGGAGGACAGCGTCTGGTCAGTGCATCAGGAGGGGACTCTAATTCCTTCCGAACTTGCCATGGCGAGCCGTGTCGTGCAAGTGTACAGCCGAGCCGAGCCACGCCGAGCTGCACAAGTATGCAGCTGGTAGGTAGCGATGCAAGTATGCAGCCGGTAGGTTGCCATGGCAAGTGAAGGTATATTTATACCTGGAAGGTACTTAGGAATGCTAGCATTGATGTAAAGTCGGGCCGAGGAAGACATCATGAATGAACCCTTAGGGTAGAGCGGTTCGTGCATAATAAATGAGTTCTTGGAGAAATCAATAATCCAAGCAGGGAATGTCCCAATGGCTTAAAGGTCCGGTTTCTAAGAACTCGTTGTGACGTGGGATGGACGGATGTAGGTGACCATGCCTCAATTTGGATTGCATGGCCAAGGCCTAAATAAGGACTGGGATTTATGCCTAAATAAGGGCAATGAGAATTGTGCCTATAGAAGGACATGATTCAGTAAACCTATGTACGGGCATCTAAATCGACACACAACAGGTTATTGTTCTTACAATTGAGATATTTTCTGTTTTTTTTTTTGCAGAGTTTTACATAGCGCGAACTAGACCCGAACCGAATCAGGTATCAGAGCGCTTTACATAGCACCAGTTACGTTACATGAGGACGGACACACATTCATTTTAGGCACGGGGAGATTAAGCGATTTGCCCAGAATCACAGGAGGTTTTGGCGTCGTTACCAAGACTCGAACCCAGATCCCCAGCTCCGAGGTCGAGCGCCCTAGCCGTTAGGCCAACTCCTCTCCCCTGTCTTTTTAGCACTGAGGAAGTCATCAGGAGAGAACGGCCAAAAGAAAACCAGTATAGAAAATCTGATGCTTAACCCCTTGGGTGCTCATGACGAGGTCAGCTCGTCATGAGCCACGACGCTCCGGTGCTCATGACGAGCTGAGCCCGTCATGACCGCGCCCGTTCCGTGGAACGCTCGCATGCTGGGCTGATTCCCCTGCTGTGCTGAGCGTTCCATGGGATCGGGAGCTCAGCTCGTCATGAGCACCGGAGCGCAGAGGCTCATGACAAGCTGACCTCGTCATGAGCACCGGGGCGCTGTACGCACCCCCCAGCACAGCGGGGGGAAACAGCCCCACACGGAAGGGGTTAAATGATTGTACATTGAACTGTCATTTGAATTTCTTACGTGTGCTTAAGGCTGTGATGTCATTTATTCAATCTTTTGATTGAACTGGGGAGGTTGTGTGAATCTTCTCCTCTTTGAGAGCACCGCAGCATGTGACTTGATCTGATTAGATATTGTGTCACGAACTAGTGAGCGCCAAGGTCCTATCAGTCACCCATTTTTTAGGTTCACTATTTAAGGAGAACTGAAACATTAAGAGGCGCGGCGCCTTAACACAAACCTCAGACTGGGGAAGTGGACATTGGCATCAAGTGGTGGGTCTGTGGGCCAAGATGCTGAGGGAACAATCCCTCTGCAGAAACATCATGTCAAAAATGTAATTCATTCTGTCCACTCTTCAGACATGGAGGAGGTGTTGGCTTATCCCCTTTGTTGTATAGCTCTATTCGGGGGTCTTTGTGCTGCTAGCAGATTTAAGGGACTTGCCTACACTCGAGGGAGTGGAGCAATTT
Source organism: Lissotriton helveticus (assembly GCF_964261635.1). Classification (NCBI taxonomy): domain Eukaryota; kingdom Metazoa; phylum Chordata; class Amphibia; order Caudata; family Salamandridae; genus Lissotriton; species Lissotriton helveticus. The sequence goes on along the minus strand of NC_136067.1, from coordinate 38,873,136 downwards.
ATTAGTAGCAACTTGAGCCCCCCCCCCATCTCCAGAAATTGGGGCTTGCCATTTCTGATAGCTAGATCATGATTATAGTTTTATACTATAACTACTAACTTAAAAAAAAAAGGTTTTAGTGTTCCTTCATTTGAACTAATTTAGCAATGATTTCTTTGTTGCCAACTGGTGCCTTGCCGCGGCCATTTGAGGCGGTGTCCTAAGGCAGTTGTGCACAATGTCGCTAAAGGAGGCAAGTGTAGTTTACAGCAGAATCATGATACTTAAATAGTTTACTCTGCAGGAATGCACACAATACCCATACGCTTTTCTCAAAAAGTAAACATCAATTTGTATCACACCGCACATCACAAAATGGGTTTACGGAGAAGTCAGCCATAAAGCGATGCACCCAAAATACACAGAGCCTGTGTTGGTAGCAGGGACCCCACCAGATATCTAAACATCCTGCCATATGAGACTCATAAGGGATGGAGATTTGACAAGAGTCTGGTGGAAGCAAATCACTCCACTTTGTGACCACAATGTGGGATGTGTGCAGTCGGTCTGTACGGTACCACCGCCATGACACAGTCGCTGAGGTATGGGCCTGTAGGCCACTACGCTTACATGCCAGATCCATGGCCACTCGCGATGCCAGATTAAACTTTGGTTGCTTACACAAATGAGTTCCATTTTCACCTTGATGAATGTGAAGGCATGCATTAAATCAAAACCAGTAGGGAAGGGGAAGCAATGGAATCTATACCCTGTAGCAATGGTCTCTCTTTAAAGCTAGACGCGATTCACACTGGGGTGTGGTCTGGCAACACAGACCGGGGCCCTGCGGGCGTGGTATCCATGGTGCTAACTGCTTTCAAAGCAATACACTGGGAGAAAAACATCTACCCAGGAGACAGCCCAATAAGTCTCAGGGCAGGAATACACCTTAGAAAGGGAACACCCAGTCTGCTGGGCCTGCTGCTCATTAAGGAAGAAGTTACTGCACACATGCAGGAAGTGTGTCGTGCACGTCACATGGAGACCAGGTATGTCCAGAGGCAGTACGAGGTTCATCAGTCTCACTGCCAACAAGCATTGGCAAATCCAAACAGTCTTGCTGTTATCATCAGGCAGCAGAGCTATTGGCTGTGACAATGCTTGTTTGCTTTGGCATACTACGTGCACAAAAAAGGCATACAAAGATAGTGGCCTAGGCACACATGCGCTGACGCAGGCAGCCCATCTGAATTTTTTTTTGTCATAAAGTATAACATAAGAAATTCATATATTCTCTGGCAACACAAAACGTTTTACAAAGCAGGAAGGTATGCAGTTCCTGGTGAACACTGTAGGTTGATGTGTGGTTAGTGTGTAGTGGAGTACACACTAGGGGCAGGAGGAAATTTCCTACTTTCGGAAAGGGACCCTCACACCCCCCCCATCAGTGGGGTGTCTTGCTTCATCATCGGGTCTGCTCCTTATCGGGTCGGCGCTGCAATACCCGACCGCCGCCCTTAACAGAGCCTTTTATCTGAGATCTTTTTTCCTTTTGCCGTACTGTGCAGTGCATGTGAGGGTCCTGGTGAGTGTAGATGTAGTAAGTAAAGAAGTGAGATTAAAATAAGAGGTAGTGGTCCACCCAGAACTATCTTAATGATTGTGGCCACTCTCCTGGTTAAAAAACGCGAAGATTGCGCACCCCTGTTATAAGGTCACAGGGATGAGCGCATTTGGGTTCAACATTTTTCTTGGCATTAATTCTATTTAAAGGCAATTCTTCAGGACCAATACAAGATCTATCCACACTTTTTAGTAGTGGTACACAATCTAATACTTAAGTGACCACCCATACAGCACCCTAAAAAGTGCTACCTGCAGATCTAGGACATCAACCCAGTTGGGGTCAGAACAATGTTTCGTTGGTGGCCGACGAGTTCCAACACTGAATAGTGCAGTGTCTTGGACATCCACGCGGATAGCGGGAAGACCTACCCCTGCTCTGCCGGTCCCAGTAAGATACAAAACGTTCAGACTTTGCTCACACGCACTATAAGATGAAGCATTATACACACATTTCTAGCCCTGATGAAGTCTGCTGTTACTTCTACAGTGTACAGACGAAACACGTGTTGGTAAGTGGAAAGCCCAAGTATAAGGGCGGGGCTGAATATTGGAATAAAGAACTGTTGATACCAAAACCTTGACGCTTAAACTTTTAGTGTGCTCGGAGAATATTATAATTCGGTTAGGAATTCCCCCGGTAGAGGAAGATTACGTGGCTCCTCCCCCTCCAGAGCACCAAATGAGATATCGTCTCTTGTCGTACGGACTGAATTGTACATCTACTTCTCATACTGATTAAGTTGTGTGCGCCCACATTCCCAGCCACCATCCTGGTGGTATCACAGGGACGGAGATTAAATGGCTGACCTCATTTCTGGAGGACAGGTCCTTCCGGTTGATGGAAGGGGAACATCTTTCAGATACCCTCCAACTATTTTGCGGAGTACCACAGGGATCGGCACTAAGTCCCACACTCTTTAATGTTTACATGCAGCCATTTAATGTGTACATGCAGCCATTGGCAGACATAGTACAAGAATTCGGCATGTCAATTGTGTCATATGCCGATGATACACAACGGGTGTTATCAGTGACGAACGACCCCACTCCGTACATCATAATCTGGGCCCGACATGCCAAAAATAGCTGATTGGATGTGTAAATGTTGCCTGAAATTTTATGGGGATAAAACGGAGATTAAGTTCCTGGGAAACCAGACAGTACCCAGGAACATTATCAGTTGGCCAATCCAGTTGGGTGAACTCCTAATCCCCAAGACAGCCATAAAAAACCTGGGAGTCTGTCTAGATGATAATCTAAGCATGGAGACCCAAGCAAAAAAAGTCTCAGGTAAATGCTTTGGATTACTACATATGCTCTGAAAAATTCTACCCTTCCTACATGGACAATCCTGCAGAACGGTGGTCCAATCTTTTATTATGTCACAGCTGGATTACCGGAACTCCGTATACCTTGGAGGAACAAAGATGTCATCCGTCGGCTGCAGGTGGTCCAGAATGCTGCAGCACGGATCTTGCTTCAGATTCCGAGAAAGCATTCAGCCAAAGCCGCTCTATAGACTTTACACTGGCTCCCAGTTCAGGCACGGATCACCTTTAACCCCTTCCATGCTGTCGACGGCTGCACTACCTCGCTGGTGCTGCCGTCGGCCAATGGCCGACGCGGCCCTGCCCGTTTTGCGGAAGTGCCGCACTGCCGCAAAACGGGCGGCGCAGCCGGGGGGTTAAGGTACTCTGTATTGCCCACAGAGCTATGAATAACAGAGGATCTGCATTATTAAGAAAACTGGTAGCTCACTACATCCCAATCAGGAACTTAACCCCTTCGCTGCGGGGGATATTCCCCCGCTGTGCTGGGGGGGAGGGGGGGCGTGCACAGCACTCACATGCTCATAACGAGCTCAGCTCGTCATGAGGCACGGCGCTCCTGTGCTCATGATGAGCTCAGTTCGTCACGGCCACACCCGTTCCCGTGGAACGCTCAGCACAGCAGGGGAATTATCCCCGCATGCGAGCGTTCCTCGGCTCATGACGAGCTGAGATCCTCAAAAGATATCCTCATGCACCAAGGCAGAATAAAAAGGGCAAGATGGGGAGTAAGATCTTTCCTTCACCGGGTTCCCAAGATCTGGAACTCGCTGCCCAGAGAGACACACATGTTAACCCCTTCGGTGCTCATGACGAGCTGAGCTCGTCATGACCACACCCGTTTTTATTACGGCCCAGCACTGCAGGAGAATCGCTCCAGCAGCCATGATGTTAACTGACGAATTAGCCTTCAAAAAGAGACTCAAAACACTGCTCTTTCGATAAAAACCCTACCTGGCGAACTCAACAAGACCACCATTGTCATACCCTCCTAGAGCTGAGAAGCCTACGGGCAGCCATGCGCTTTATAAATCCTTACACATAAACATTCACACATTGTAACATGAAAAATTCAAAGCTGGCCGACTGCTCATTTGCATGCACAAGGCCCACATCCGGCCAAGAGTTTTTTATGGAAGTCAACAAATATACCATTTCAAGATGGCTGCCCGCTGCGGATGGCTTTGCCAATACTTGCTCCACTATTATGTAAGCATTACCAAAACCATTGTCCGCGAGTGTCAGGCGGCCTGTGGAGAGAGGGAATGGGGTAGGAAGCAGAGAAAGAGAAACTAGTGAGATGGGTAGAGACTAAAAGTGGCAAAAGAAGGGGTAGGAAGGCAGTAAATGAGCATGGGAGGTGGGAAGCAGGGAGAGACAGGAAGCGAAATAAAACAGTCCACCATTTACTGCAATAGAAGCACTATATGCGAGTTAGAGAGGCACAGAAAAACAGCATTTGGAATGGCATTCAGTAGCCTGTGGTCTGATGTAAGGAGTGGTTGACAACGTCTCAAGCCAACAGCCAAAAGAGGCCAAACCAACTAAAGTCAATACATTTAGCAATACAAAAATAGACAATTTCACTAAACACAAATATTTCAAGATGGTTTCTCAGATTTGAGCGTACTGTACCATTGTGCCTTTACAATTGAAAAGCCACGCCCAATGATAATACCCTCAACAGTAAGCACTGCATTTGAATGAAAGTCTTATTTCTATTGTTGTACTAGGTTGCATAGGAACCTTTCCGCCCTAGCGCTCAACAGATCTCCATTCACTCCAAGTGCTCATCAAAAGGTCTGCGCTAGAGCACCTACAGACGACCCCCAGGCTGTTTCGGGGTCAACGCAGAGCCTTCCTAAAAAGGAAGAGGCTAGCACTAACTTAAAATAATGGAAAACCACTGGTGAGAGTGACCCCCCAGGCAGTAACAGTTATGTTGGTGGTGCCTCTGCCTTCCTGGTTCAACACAACCAACAATATGGACATTTTTCTAGAACTCCCAGGGATTTGTGTGATGCTCATCGGCCCCCCCAACCCTCAGGCTCACCTCCCCTCACCTTTGATGCGACCGTTATGGACTGATAGACTGTTTCTTGTATATGTTTCTGTTAAGGGCCGTTTAGGATTCGTAGAATGTTATATTCAGCGTCATGGAAGTGGCGTTTTAAAGGAACGCGTGGTAAAGACACATTCGCGTTGTAACTGCAGCGCGTGGTTCGGCCGTCGTGGTAAAGACACATTCGTGTTGTAACTGCAGCGCGTGGTTCGGCCGTCGTGGTAAAGACACATTTGCGTTGTAACTGCAGCGCGTGGTTCGGCCGTCGTGGTAAAGGCTGTTTCCCCTTCTAGGTGGTGTGAAATCTGTGAGGGGTGTAGATGAAGAGGGAAAGTTTAAGACACTGAAGACAATGATCATTGATGCACCTGCATTACAAGCTTTTAACAATAGCACTAATTCTATCATTACGGTGGATGTTAGCGGGGTAGGTTTGGGAGCTGTGTTGAGTCAAATGGTGGAAGGTAAGAAGCACACCCATAGCATTTGCTTCCTGGAGTTTATCTATATCAGAAAATAATTACAGCAGCACTGAAAGAGAGGCACTGGCATGTATCTGGGCAACCAATCATTTATACTACCAGTCCCTGCAGGTTCGTCCTGCAACACTGGGGAAATGGCAACAGAAGTAGACTCATCCTCAATTTGTAGAGGATATGGAGTAGTAGCAAGAAAAGGCATCCACGGCGCCAACCGACCTCTAGACGGTGTTGTATCGAAGTCCAACACTAGGGATGTCTCGGGCGCCGAACAACGTCAAGACGGCGTTGTATCGATGTCCTCCACTAAGGGTGTCGTCGGCGTAGCACAGCGTCGAGGTGGTGACAAACCAACCTCAGTGGACACCACTGAAATCATAGCAGAAAGCCTCACCGGACTGTTTCCTGACGTTGTAGCGACTCCAGCTACAGAGCTAGGGTCCTTGATGGGCGCCGAGGGCGAACCCATCAGCAAACGTCTAATCCAAGTACGCTCTACCTCTTTGGGGCCCAAAGGCACTCCGGGGAGAGGCGCTGACCCAAAAAAGGCTTGTAAAGCCTGAGATACAATTCCATTTGGGCCCTAGTCGCCCCCTCACCAGGATATGGTGGAAAACTCAGGGGCAACTCCTGCGCAACTGCCTCCAGTAGGGACCGGGAGGAACTGGCACCAGCGTCACAACTTCGTGAGGCTGAGGGCCTCCGACCCTTCCGGTGCGATTTACCTTACTTTGACGAGTGACATCCATGGGGGCGGCTTCTTAGCGAGTGACGTCCATGGAAACAACTTCTCGACCTGCCGCGAGCTGTAGCCTCAGAACAGGAGGGAGATCGACGCTGCTTAGACTCCGAACAGGACAGCCGAGCTGGCAGCAACTTCATTGACGTTCTCGTAACGACTTAGGCCTCAGCCTCTGACAGAGGTTGCACTCCTCAGAGTTGTGGTGCTCTCCCAAGCACCACATACAAATGGTATGCGATCCGTTGCCGACATATACCACTACAGGTCTTGCACATTTTAAAGCCCAAAGGCATCGGCACACTGTTCCAGACCCAAAAGGCGTCTAGTAAGCCAAAAAACAAAAAGAGGCCAGAGGAGCTGCTTCTCCTGGATCCGCATTACAGCACAGAAAAGAAGAAACTGACGTCGCAGGGGACTTATATGGCTCCACTAACGTCACATCCGGAGACGACGACACCACGGAGCCACACAATGCCATCCCCAGGCGGGCAGAGGTACTGCTTAAAAATTTCTGGATCCAGACTGCCGCCTGGAGAGAATTCAAAGTTAAGGAATCTGTGGCTAGATGTCTCTATCAGATGAATGTGACAACGTTTATGAGAGGTTGTGCCATTACAGTAATACTCCTCATTCTACAACTGGAGTGGCTGCTTTCTTGATGTTACAAGGAAAACATTCTTCAAGTGAGTTGTCTCCTGGTTAGGCTCTGGAGAAAACTAAAGCTTCGGATAAGGTGCCTGATTTGGATGAGGTATGCCAGCGAGTGAAGGACAGTCAGGACAAGTCTAAAATGAGGTATGATGATTTAAAAAATACAGAAGAGATTGATTTCAAAGTGGGGGGTTTGGTGAGAGATAGAAAAATTTCCTGGTTGTAGGAAAGGGAATTCAATCACTGTGTTTTTGGAAATACTTATTGAACTGATGCTGTGAACCAATGACTGGCACTTACGCGACAAATGTAAATGAACTTGATATTCAATGAATTGTCCTTTGCTTATAAATGTTTAAGTATGGCATTAACACAGACCTAATTACTCCTTCAGTAACTAAGTGGTAATTGTGACAGGAATAATTATAGAAGATTTGGTGCTGTGAATGTATATAGTGGAACCAACAAAGGCTTGGGTCTGGTTACTACCTGGCCTAGACCACACTAATTCAGTAAACAAAAAGATGGCCAGATAGATACCTTTCACGTTTTTACACCTCACCTAGCCAACAAATCCTAAGCGGGCGACCTCTTCATTTAAGTTATTTTTTTCTTATTTTGCATTTATTTTTAAACATTTACATATGACCAAGAACAAAACACAATTGTCAAGACTTTTTACACCATTAATACAAAAACACATTACACACAATCATAAATGAAAAACATTCACGTAGACATCATATACAAAGTGGGGAAGGGGTAAGGATGCCTCAATGAATTTCATTTATGGGGCACCAGTCCTAATTTAAAATACATAAACAAGCGGCCAGTTACTAGTTCATATAGGCTAGCTTGTTAATTGTGCTGGAAACAGTTTTTTGAGGGATCTGCTTGCAGGGGAGATTTTTTTTAAAAACTACATTCCTATAGCGCCCGATACAGTTTAAGTTCCAGCACAAGGTCAACACGTTTCGAACCCTGATTCTGTTTTGGGGTTCTCCTCAGGACATGGACTGGAGGTGGCCTTCACTGTATATCTTTTGTTCCACAACTGTTGTCTACAGTTCAAGGAAAAGCAGGGACTCTTGAGCCATTCTTTTATGTGAGCAATTCCTTTTTCAGCCAAAGGTATACTGTAATACGTAGGGGATCGCACTGCACTCAGAGGATTTCGCAACTCCGACTCCGGCGTGTTCTCGACCGCGGTGCCACTACCTCGGCACCCACGCGGTCGGTGCTGTTTTCTTTTTCTTTTTCAATTTTCAATCGAGTGTTGTATTCCCTGGCTTTGGTCTCATTCCGTACTTCCTGGGTGTTTTATTCTTGGTCATATGTAAATGTTTTTTAAAAAATGCAAAAAAAGTAAAAAATTACTGAAATGAAGAGGTCGCCCGCTTAGGATTTGTTGGCTAGGTGAGGTGTAAAAACGTCAAGTGAATGTATATAAGCATTATGTGTTTCGGATGTTTCATTCCAACCCTGAGGAAGCCCCAAATCATATTACAACGAAACGTGTTGAAGAAATGTTATTGAAGAAAACATTGATTTCAAATTTTGTAAAAAAATGAAGCGATAATATATGATCAGATTCTCTTTTAACTAAGAACTAAGCTTGGTTTTGACTATTTCAAGCGTCCAAACTGACTCTATTCCTACGGTCTTTCTGATGAGAACTGAATGAAGTGATCTGTGCAGCAAGGTTACCTTCGGGCTATTGATGAGACATTGGGGCAGCGTATGGAATATTTGATAGCACTAGCTGAAACACTGGTTGGTCTTTATCAGACATGGGTCGGGATTTCATTAAGGTTGGACTGGTATGTAGAGCAATCAGGCAGTGCCCCGTGACAGATCAGTGAGTGGGCTGGGTTTTAGCAGTTTGTGGACCTGTTTTATGGTCCGGTCGGCTGGTTTTTAGTGTTGATTTCCCTGATATCACCACAAACATTGCCTGGAGCAAACACAAATGCATGCACTCTTCCACATCACGATTATGCTGTTTTCCCTAGTATTTACTCCTGTTTTTAAACATACCGACTAGGAGCTAGAATAAAAGTATTTCACCCACTAGTTAGGTATTTTTATACATTTTCTTTTTCCACTCCACCACACCGCACTACACACATTTTCACATAAGTGCTCCTACGTAATCTTGCAAGTCGCAGCACGCCTCAATCGACTTGCGGATTGAGAGGACCCCTATGACGAAGCATGTCACCAAGGGGAACCCTGGTAAGCGAGGGGACTCAAGTAAGGAAGTCTTCTATCCTGATTAATAGACTTTCTAATTCGACTAGAGCAGAGGTCTCATCGCCCACAGCCAGGTTCTATTTCCGCTATTCCGGTTTTTCTGTGTTCATTACTGAAAGGAGGGTGAACCTAGCTGTATACCCTCTACCTCCTCCCTTCTTTTTAACTGTCTTTTCAGAGTAGGGTCAGACAGATTTCCATTTGATTGACACTTTCCTAGCTGGAGACACAAGAGGGAAAGAACAGTGACAGAAGGCCCTCCACGACCTGGGCCCCAAGTACCTCAACAACCCCCTCCCTTTCTACACACCCACCCGCTTGCTCCGCTCGACCAGCCTCACCCTCGCCACCGTCCCATGCATCCGCAGAGCCACCGCCGGAGGACGATCCTTCTCCTACCTGGCGGCCAAGACCTGGAACTCCTTCCCCATCCACCTACGGCTGACCCAAGACCATCGCTCCTTCAGGAAGCAACTCAAGACCTGGCTTTTCGAGCAGTAGCAGACCCTTCCCCTCCCAGCACCTTGAGACCCTCACGGGTGAGTAGCGCGCTCTATAAATTTGTTTGATTGATTGATTGATTGATTGACAGAAAGCATCTTATATGGCATGACCCATAGCAGCCTAGTCTGTGCATCAAGTATTGGAAGTATAAGGTGGAATTTGGTTATTAATTCCACATACCATTTAATCTAAATGGGAATTAGCGTAATGCATCATAATTGAATAATGCCTAATTTGAAAAAGCCTGCACAGACATGTCTTCTTTAAACAGACATCCAGCATCCAGGAAAGAACATGTTCTCCTCTGCCACCAGGCAGAACACTTCAGCCTCAGCTCTTTCAATGCCAACAGCCTCTAGCTTCCTGGTCTGGCTTCTGACAAATTCTGCAATAAATCACAGGCCTTTAGAAGCTCTCAGCTCTTAATGCTGAGTTTCAGCTTTTCAGCATGGCTGAAAATCTTCACATTCTTTTCAATTCTTTTCTGGCTCATTCATCTGGCATCATGAAATACAAAAATATATATCAGATGTGCTTGTTTTGGACACCATTGTGTGGCAAGTAATTACAAGGAAAGCCTTCAGGAGGCCTGCACGCACAATGTCAGCTTTGGAAAGACATTCCAAGGTGAAGAGAAAGGCAGCAGAGCTACAGGCTTCCATGGGACTCCTTGTCTTCAGTTCAAAGAAAAAGGGTGTCACCTGTAACCATAATCTCCTTGACAGTCAAAACAGACCACCACGTCCTTTAAGCGGGAGGAGAACAGGTTAACACGTCCTTTATTTTGAGTGAATCTGATGCTGAGACCAGTCACAGCACCCAACACTCTAATGTGATAAGGATGTCCATTTTCTGTTTTGATTTTCAGACAGACACATGACACTATCTAATGTTGTGTTATTATGTGTACTATCAGCAGAGTATCTTGAGGCTGAGAGAAATCCAACAGTCACACAAGGAATGAACTGCTGAACTTTAGTGGTGAGGATTCAGTATGCACAACATATGGAGACAGGTTGAGTAACCAGAATCTGTACTCGTGCCACAATAATCAAGAATAAAGAGGGTCTACTGTGGCATCCAGATTCGAGAATGATGGCTCCTTAATCAAAAGGGAGCTTTACAAAGAATGTTGCTTTTAGATAAAGCGCGTTTGCTCACGCTCACAAAGATGGCATCTAAAATCAGCATAAACAAGAGATTGAAGCTCCACTCCAGAGGTTGAAGCTTCACCCAGCTCCTCAAAAGACATCAGACCGTACAGAACGCCGCAACCCGACTCATCGTGGACCTCCCCGAATGGAGTCACTCCACCCCTCACCCCAGAAACGTCCAGTGGCTCCTCATCTAGAAGAGATACCCGTTCAAGATACTCACGCATGCATACAGAGCTCTCCACAATCAAGGACCCTCGTACATCAACCATCGACTGAACTTCCTCCTGCCCACAAGACACTTGCGCTCCACCTCCCTTGCACACCCCTGCATCCATCGCAAAGGAGGCCGCTCCTTCTCGTTCATAGCCGCCAAGACCTAGAATGACCTGCCCCTCCACCTCCGAACAGCGTCCTCTCCGGCGAACTTCAGAAAGAAACTCAAGACCTGGCTTTTCGACTGAGACACTGCAGCCTCGGCGCCCAGAGACCCTTAGGGGTGACAATGCTGCGCTATACAAATGCTGTTTCACTGATTACCCTTCAAAAGATGTCAGCAGGTAGTCAAATATAATTTTGGGATGCTGTTTGAGTGGAAATAAAGTCATGAAGTCAGCGTGGCACACTTAAAATGTTTTTACATAGGGCATATTTTGGCAATTTTTCCAGAATTAGTTTGGAAGCAAGGCCATTGAGCAAGAATATTCCTTAAACATTTTACTAAATGACAAGCTATTCAGTCCATGTGCCTTTAATATGGGAACCTGCACCAGCCTCCCCTTGATGGTTGCCAGGAAGACCTCCAATGTCAGACGAATAGCCCACAACTCCAGCAGACTGATAAGGAGCCATCACCGCCCCCTTTTGTACCGCTTTGTTCGCCATAAGTGTGGCAGGGTATGCTCAGACGTGAGTCCCTTGCTCACTTAGCCACTGGATTCAAGCAAGCCGGGCTGAAGACGGCTGTAATGCAGAAACCGGTCCTCGTAAGCTTGTTTCCGGTCCAGGGAAGGCATGGCTTGGTAGTTCGGGCTGGACTGTTCCCATGAGGCACAGGGCCAGACTGATTTGCATATAGCCATGTCTGAACTGGGGTGGCAGAGTGGGCTAAAGAACGGTGATGGATTAAACCCAGATCTTTTGACTGGGTGTGAGTGTTTGATTGGTTCTGATGCTCCGTCCATCACCACCCCCTTTTGTACAGCTTTGATAAGGAGCCAGGTTGTGAACAGGAGACTCAGGTCCACTGATTTCCACAACAGAGGACCTCCCGACCCAGCAGGGATACACCCATCACCACCACAAACTCTGGGTGGGGAAGTGAGAGCTCTGTCGCACCTACAATTGAGACGGAGCAGCCGCCACTGGAGTTTCTTCAACATCTAGATGAGGTTTGACAAATTTACTTGGTGCTGGGTTCATTGAAACTCCTGATTCCACTGCAGAGCACGCATATGCCACCTGGCATAGTCCACAAGGAGGATGCAGGAAGCGAAAAGGCCAAGAAGTATGCGAGCTTCTCTCAAGGTCCAGGCCTGATATCATAGATCCTCATAGCCCGAATATCCTGGACTCGTTACAACAGAGGGAAGGCCCTTAACTGTTCTGTATCCAAGATCTGCGAAGGAGTCAGGTGTGACTTCGGCTCAATGATCATGAACCCCAATGATGTCACAAGGTTTGCTGTTGTCTGGCGGTGATCTAAAGCTGACTGTGGTGAGCCTGCTTTCAACAGCCATTGAGGGAGGGGACTACTGGTATCCTTGGGTCCGGGGCAGACAGACTGTGGGTCTGATAAGCATTTTTAATGTGTCCTTGCACGGGGAGGCATTCAGGTGGGCCGAAAGCTCCCATCCTTCTACAGCAATAAGAAATAGCAAATCTAGCAACCCTTCCCTATTTCAGAGTCCTGGCTCCTTTGAAGAGTAAATCTTGCTCCTCTTGCAACAGAATGGACGGGTGTTCCCATGAGATTCTTTGTGATGTGGTGGGGAAGATGTCCGCGGGGCAGACAGACAGGGTAGGGCAAAGCCATACAAAGCGATTTGAAGGACCCAACGGTCCTATGTGACAGATCCCCGCCGTGGGAGAAAGTGTTGGATGCTGCCCCCCACATGTTGGTTTTGCACTACTGATGCCAATCTACAGCGGCCTGTGGCTGTTGTCAATGCTAAAGGGAACTGGGAAGAATGGGGTGCCCTTGGTGGCGTGCCCAATCCATGGCCCGGCCTCAAAAGGACTGGGACAACTGCAGCGGAGGCTAGGGAGACTGACGTTGCCTACATACCTTCACCCTAGAATAGCCTCGGAATATCTAAAACGGATGTATGATAGTACAACGCAATCATTTTGACCGCGGTACTTTACATCGCGGATTTTACAACGCAAGTCGTTACAATGACTTGCGTTGGAGGGCGCGGATTGAGGATTATTATAATTTTCTATTCCAACTCCAGCCCACGTAACAGTGGGGAAGGTGTTGGAATAGAAAATCACAATATTCCTTAACCAAGAGCGCCATCCAGCGCAAGTCGTAGTAATGACTTGCGTTGCAATGGCAGCGTGGTAAAGGTCGTGCAGTGTAAACACCATGTTGTAAACGACGTTTACCTCCAAAACTGTGAAGGAAACTGTTTGGCTTGGGTGAAAAGACCCACAGAATGTGCTGTGGTCCTACTCTCCTTAAAATGTCGCCATGCAGAATCTACTTTTTTGCCAAACAGGCGTGATTCATAAAAAAACATATCCATGATAGAGGCATGTACGTCTCCGGAGAACCCTGTGGAGCGCATCCATCCACGAAGGCAGAGGACCATGGTAGTTATGCTATCAAGTCTTCTGGGACTGCCGGCAAGTTCTTTAAAGCCTGTTCCAGAGGGCGTGCGTTTACCTACCCAGCAATTAAACTGCATGGACTGACCTCAGTGCTAGGCTAGCCGAACAGAACATTTATTTTTCGAATGCCTCAGTCTTCCCTATCTGGGGGCTGTTATAGAGAATGAGTTGGGGTACACCTTGCTGGTTGAAGCCTGAACCACCAGTCTTTCAGGTGTGGGATGTTTAGTGAAGACATCAGGGTTGCCAGATGCATCTGTAGTGTCTGCCTACCTGCTGATTCAAGGGTGGGCAAGAATAGGGCTTTGACCAGGTGCCCGTTAAAGTGTCAGTGAGGACTTCTTTGAACAGAAGCAAGGGCTCAGGATTTAAGATTCTCTAAGGACATTTGCCCTAACTTCAGTAGAGGGAAGCTAGATGCCCAAAACCTCAGCTGCATGTCGAATTACCACTGCAAATTAGGTAGGTCCCAAGGGTGCGCCTAACCTTTTATCAGGAAATTATCAAGTCCTTGTTATACGTACCTTCTTTATAATGAGGGGGCAGGACACCATCATACTGGATCAGGGAGGATCAGTGGCAGTGATCCTCCTTGATCTAAGTGCCGCCTTCGATACGGTCAGCTATGCCATCTTGCTGAACCGTCTCTATAACATCGGAGTCTCGGGTGATGCACTAAAGTGGTTCGACTCTTTCCTGTCTGACAGATCTTTTCAGATCTTCGACGGCGATACAATGTCACTCAGTAAGCCTCTCAGCTGCGGAGTACCGCAGGGCTCTTCGCTGAGCCCTGTGCTGTTTAATGTATACATGAAACCACTGGCTGGGGTAGTCGAACCGTACGGCATTAAAATCGTGTCGTACGCCGACGACACTCAGCTAGTGGTTTCATTGGCGCAAGAGAGCAACAGGCAATCCCCGGCAGGTCTGTTGAAATGTTTAGAGGACGTGCAGGAGTGGATGACCAACTCCTCCCTTAAGCTGAACGGAGAAAAAACAGAGCTTATGCTCCTAGGCCCAGCATCGCCAGTACCATTTACCTCCTTGTGGCCCTGTGGTCTGGGCACTCCCCCCACCCCCAAGGAAAGTGTCAAGAACCTGGGAGTATGGTTGGACAAAAAGCTCTCCTTCTCCACCCAGGCCACTAAGTTATCCGCCACCTGTTTTGGCCTACTCAGAGTCCTGAGGAAGGTCCTCCCACTTCTGCCTCTGGAGGCCAAAAAGGTGGCAGTACAAGGCCTCATCCACTCCCGCCTAGACTCAAACAATGCTCTATACGTTGGGGCCCCTGAGATGACCCTTAGGAAGCTGCAAGTGGTACAAAACTGCGCCGCACGAACCTTACTCCAGATTCCGCGAACCCAGTCAGCTAGACCTGGACTGAAAAGCCTGCACTGGCTGCCAGTAAGGCTAAGAGTGACATTCAAGGCGCTGTGTATTGCGCACCGGGCCTTTTGGAAGACGGGATCAACAATAAATAACAACCTTGTTATCCCCTACCACCCAAATAGGAACCTTCGATCTACGGATGCTTTCCTTGCAGTAGTTCCTAGAGTGAAAAGAGCCAGGACCGGGGGTAGGCTGTTCTCACTGAACACCGCCAAGCTCTGGAATGCTCTCCCCCTCTCTCTTCGCTCCAACCCTGACCTGCTCTCATTCCGGAAAAAGCTGAAAACATTATTGTTCGCCAAACCCCTTTAGTCCTAATCTCCCTCTTCCGTCACATCTCTGCTCTACTCAGCGCTTGGACGCCCGTGGGCAGCAACCGCGCTTAACAAATCCATTTCCATTCCATTCCATTCCATCCCTGCTATTATCATCCCTGAGTAGTGGCAAGCTTTGGTCAGAATTGTTGCTGAAAAGACAAGGGAGCTTCTGAGGCTGTATCTGCTCTATTAACACCTTCGCTGCGGCGGCTATTCCGCCGCAGCGCTAAGGGGGCGGGGCGGCCGCACGGCGCGCCCATGCTGGTGACAGAAGCGCTCCGTCACCAGCCTCGGTTGAGCTGTGCTCATGACGGAGCGGTTCCGTCATGGCCCCGCCCGCTCAATGGAACGCCCAGCGCAGGCGCGGCGAGCGGGCCATGGCAGAACCGCTCCGTCATCATCACAGCGCCACCGCAGCTGATGACGGAGCGGTTCCGTCAACAGCATCGAAGGAGTTGAGGGCATACAATTGGAATCAGGCCCTATAATGACAGCTTGTAATTCTGTAGCAAAACATCAGTTGGGATCCAGACAAATTTGCTTTGGGATCAGAATCAGAACCAGCACCAGATCCTCCTTGTGCCGCTGATGTCTGTACCAGCGCAGACGACAGAGGGAATGATGCAGGTCAAAGAGCTGGGGTGGAAGTCTAACCCTAAGTCGGTACGGAGCCCCTGGCAAAGGGTGGATCCATCAACAGTAACCAGACTGAGGTCCCCTGTGGATCCCCAGGGCCCGAAGGTGCACCAGAAAAAGCTGGGAGAGTTCCAATTATCAGCAACTTTCCTTTTTTAAAGGCTGTGATCTTCTTCAGTGTCACCGATGACCCAGGGAATTTAGGGTGCTCCCTGACTTAAGGAATTGACTCCGCAACATAAATGGCTCCTTTTCAATGAAGATAAATTGAAATTGTGGTGGTGCCCTCGCACCTTCTTTTTGGAAAGAGATTGGCAGGATGGAGTTGATTCCTGCTTCGCCTTTTTATGTTTAAGTTTGGATATTGACTTCAACTTACCAGAGGATTTTGAAAGCACAGTAGAATTCTTGTGGGAGCGACTGCTGGAGCAGGAGTGAGTTCATATCCTTGAGTTGGAGCAAAACTTATGAGAGACCCGCAACTTCACCTTCAGGTGCATTTTTCACGACTGAGTTGTGGCACACCCCAGAGACATGCCTCATGTAGGTCCTTAAACGACATTGGTTTCCTACAGATGCTCTATAGTTTGAACCCTGTAGTATTAGAAGGAAATATTGTTTCCTACCACACTCATTTTTTACTTTTTTTATATGAGTTGCTGGAAGGCCCACGAAAGTGGGAGCAGAGCCCCAGAGCCACGTCCGAAGGCGTAGAAAGGAAGGAACTGAAGTCAGTGCGCATGGGCGACGTTTATATGGGGCTCTGCTTTGCCATCTCCAAGGCGGTGCAGAAACTTGTGAAGCTGGCACAGTGTCGCACTGAGCCACCTAGTGGCGAGCAGGAGCATTGCTAATACGTTTACAGATCCAGTCTGAAGCCTGGGGAATATTCTAAAGGGGAGGAGTCTGTGAGGAACTATCCATAAGGAAGGATATTTACTTTAGAATCTTGTCCCATTCACATCATTCTTTTGAATCAATCAATCAATCAATCAATCAATCAGAGTACTTGTAAAGCGCACAACTTACCCGTGAGGGTCTCAAGGCGTTGAGGGGAGGGGGGCTGCCGCTACTGCTCGAAGAGCCAGGTCTTGAGGAGTCTTCTGAACGTGAGCAGGTCTTGAGTCTGCTGTAGGTGGGTAGGGAGGGTGTTCCAGGTCTTGGCGGCGAGGTAGGAGAAGGATCTGCCGCCGGAGGTCGTTCGTTGGATGCGGGGGACATCGGCGAGGGCGAGGCTGGCGGAGCTGAGCTGGCGGGTGGGGGTGTAGAAGCGGAGTCTGCTGTTCAGGTAGGCTGGTCCGGTGTTGTGGAGTGCTTTGTGTGCGTGGGTGAGGAGTAGGTTAGCTGTAGGTTAATATGATTAATTTGAGTTTTTTTAAAAATTAATAAACACATGTAAATGCCACTAGCCCTGGCTGAGCGTCTTTTGATGTTCGTGCCCAGCACATCCCTCTTGCCAAAACAACTGTGGCCAGGATTGAGGTTGCACTTTCAACGGGAGGTTGGGAATTGGCTTTCATGTGTCCCTAGTTTTTCAAACCTTGTGTTCGGGGGAAAAAAATGAAAACAACACGATTTTTATGCGCGATGATCAGCAGTCTCTGAGGAGGTGCCTTCTCACCGTATCACAGTGCAAACTGCAAGTAGGTTGCTTGTGTAAGTCAGGTGCATCAGAGGCTCATAGAATATGTCGCCACCTGGTGATCAGTCTTAAATGTTCCATCATTTATAAATAGAGCAGGCTTGCTTTAAACATGTGCAGCCTTAAAAAGCACTGAGCCCCCTGGGAAATAATGTCCCTGATCCCCCACTCCTGAAGGGCCCTGGTTAAGTACTATCAATGCAGGCCTGGCCTCTTTGAAGACTTCTGCAGGGAAGTGCATTCTCAGAAAGGCATGCATTATTGCCAGGAAGATGGGATTGTGTTCTTTACTTCTATCTTGAAGACATAATAGCAAGAAGAGTATGACCAGAAGAGGCCTCTCTCCCCATCCCTTGCTGGTTAAGTGATAGATTCTTTTAAGTGACCAGCAATGTCTGGGGCTGCAGGGGACACTTATTACTGTGTCCCTATAAAATGCCATGGTCTGCACCACCATTTTGAACTTATTTGAGGTAATTTATCACTTTTGCATGGATAAAGCACCACTGAAGCCTGCTTCTACCACCAGACTCTCTGGGATGGATCCTCTCTGGGAGGCACCTTGAAGCACAGCTCTAGGAGCTTAAATACTTCAGCCCTGAGGTATAGAAGGACTCTAAGGATTAAAATGGCAATGGGCATGCTGTGGTACTGTGAGAAACACATACTGAGGTCTCTTTAAACCAGAAACGGAGACATAGATGCAGAGCAACAAGATCCCACCCGTGTGAGGTGTGACACGCGAGAGAGCGTGGAGGGGATGCAGGGGGACAGACTTGGGTCTACCTGCAAACCATACATGCACGTGGGTGGAGAAGTGTGGCTCAATGGTTAGAGCGGCAGACCCTGATGCAGAGGTCTGGTCCGGACCAGGGTTCAATTCCCGCCTCGGCGGGTCTTGGGCTCAATTTCCTCGCACCTGATAATTCTCACCTCGGTGCCTACTCTAATCAAGGGTCCCACTCTGTGACTCTGGGCAATAGCTTGCTTAATCTCCACAACGGCCCCAACAGCGCTGGGATGCCTGGCTTCACCCTGGGGGTGACCAGGAGTGGACATTTCACAGGGAAAAGCCAGGAAGGGTTCCACAGCGGTATGCGTACAGCGCCAGGACACCCAAGGGTATTAGTGCGCTTTACAAGTACAAATTACATTTACATGCACGTGATGTGGACACGGTATACCTTGTATCATACATTCCTACCACTCACAAGGCTCCCAGGCACCTCCTGGACTCTTGAGTTAGTAGCTCCTCACTCTGTGGTTCATGGGTGGTGGAAAGAGCTGTTCTTGTGTAGCCTCTGAGGCGTGACCTCCAGAAGTATTCCCCATTCGTGCAGCAGCAGCTGGCTTATCACAAGGCTTGTGTGAGAAGGTAGGTCTGAAAGCGAGTGAGCGTAAGGGTCACAGTAATGTACACACTCTCACAAAGTGCACCCCTACCCAAACTGAAGCATCATCTTTTAAGGAAACAGTCGCCTCTTTTCGCTTTCTGGGATTTGAGATGGCTCTCCATTATTTTTAGGTGTGCCGGGAGTTTCTTCTAGAGCTTAAGAGTCTAGAATGAGAACAAGGTTCCGCCAGCGCGGGATCTGGGTATGAGTAGGTGATCCGGAGCACAGTCCTTCTGGAATCTGAGTAGATTCAAATCTTGGGTTGAATAAAAATAAATCTGTACCACGGTTGGCCCTGTGAACGATGCAGTATGCCTTGAAAAAGGCTCTTCGGACCTGATTCACTGACTGCATTTAGTGGCACGTTTTGTAGTACTATAACAGTACCACAACAACGTACTACAAAATTCTATTCGCAAACTGCACTTCTAAATTATTACTGCAAAAAAAAAAATTACAGTAGTAAGTCCAGCATCACACATAGCCAACCACAGGTACTGCAGCACCCTCCTCCATTAGAAAATAATGAAAGTAGGGATTTTGAATAAAACCCCATAAAAAATCATTTCAAATTCAATTATTTAAAATAGTTCAAACAAACACATTTAGGGTAAGGTTTAAATAAAATCTAAAAATGGAAATTTTTTATCATAAAATATTTTAACAACCTTATTTTATTATAAAATATTTTAACAACCTTCTTTGGAATGCAAACATTATTTGTAATATTAGCTTTTTATTAAAATATAATTGACATACTTTTACGTAATTCAACACATTACTTTAATAAATATTAAAGAATAATAAAAAAAGCTATTAGGAGGGAATTTAATATTTAATCTAAATGTCAAAAAACGAATTTTAGGTTAATTTAATATATTTTAATAAACAAAAAAAACATTCAAAATAAAGTTAACAGAGCTGTAGTATTTGTACTCTTGTTCTACATTTACAATACATTTTTAAAATTCATTTTTAACTATTTGGTTGAGCTGATCGTCTCGCCTTGTCTTTGGTCTAAAGCAGCTCTCTTCATTGAGAGTGGCTACAGCAGTTTATACGATTGTAGAATTTTTCTGCGAAAATGTTTCTCCTCCTTTAACACTTCGCTGACTCACTCTTTCCTAACACTGACATACTGAAAAACATACCCAGAGTCCTCGCTCTCCAGTTTTTCTTTTTCTCCAACTCTTCCTAGAGCCAAATGTAAATGTATTTCGATTTCCCGTTTTGGCCTTAAGAATCGAAGCAAACCCTGCCCCTATTGTGCCCCTCGGCCTATCGGAAGAGAGGTTCTTCTGTGTCTGTTCAACCCCATTCCTTCAAGGTAGGGTAGTGGACATAACATGGGGGTTGAGCTCCCCATCACAGACTGGTCTTGTTAATTCAGTCGGTCTCTATGGTGAAATGCATTGAAACATTATTGTCTCTGGGGCACATGTACAGCTGTTTTTAGCGGTCGCAAACGGGGAATCTGTCCATTTGCGACTGCTAAAACGTCTTAAGCAATGTATCAACCCTATTTTGCAAGTCAGTAACCTATTACCGACTCACAAACCAGGGATTGTGAGTCACTATTAGGATGGCATGCCAAGGGCGTCCTTTGCGAATAGCGAGTCGCAATGACATGTATGATTGGTGCCAAGGACCACTGCCTACTCTTAAACAAGAATTGGTAAATGCAGTAGCTTTCGCTTATGTCATTAATAATACGCTGTTTTGTGTTGGAAGTTGTAGCTTGCCGAGTAGTTGTACAATATAAGTTACAGAAAGTTTGTTAAAGAGTTATGACTTGTTTATGTACAAATAGGTAGTATATTGTGCTGTTACTGGTGGTATAGTGCAAGTAAGTAATAGCAACATTTTGAAAAATGAAAGAGGGAAATAATAGAAATAATTGATGTAATAGGAAGATTATGTGTTTGGAGGAGTTCTGACAACTTTTGGGCCGTGTGCTACTACACCTGCTGCACCATTCAAACCATGCCCCTAGTGCGTGCAAGATAACTGCATTTGTAACTGTCTGTTTAGTATTAAAATATAGCAATATTTGATGTTTAGAGGAGTTCTGACAACTTTTGGCCCCGGTGCCACTGCACCCGCTGCACCATTCAAATCATGACTCTATTGCCTGTAAGGAAACTGCACCTGTGACTGCCTGTTTAGTAGTATAATATTGCAATATTTGGTGTTTAGAGGGGTTCTTAGAGCTTTGGGTCCTGGCGTCACTGCACCTGCTGCACCATTGACATCATGACCCTAGTGCCTGCAAGGTAACTGCATTAGTGACTGCTTATTTAGTAGTTTAATGTAGCTATATTCTGCATTAAGTGGGGTTCCTAAGAGCTTTTGGCCCCAGTGACACTGCACCTGCAGCGTCATTGAAATCATGGCCCTGGTGCCTGCTAGATAACTGCACTTTTGACTGCCTGTTTAGTAGTAAAATATACTGTAGCTCTAGTATATTAACTTTATGTTTAATGTGCAATGTTTATTACATTTATCTGATCCGATAATGCCCACAAAGTGCAGAGAAAGGAACTTCGGCATGAACAGGAATACGCCACAAACATTCAAAGGCTAAAGCATCTGCTTTACACAACTAAGTAATAAAAAGCAAGCATTCCAGCATACTGTTAGAAGCTGTCTGCCTTTTCCGTGGGAAGAGATTTTATCTTGAAAGTGAATGGGGCCTAAACAGTGTGAACAGCTTTAGTAGAAGTATCGTAAATGCGTGCAGCCAAGAGAAGTTAACAAAAAAAAAAAATCCACACAAAAGCAAACAAAGACAGTAATTCGGCAATGGTAGCTGATAAGAGCCTCCTTTAAAGATTTATTAAATACAAGAGATTTCACAAGCACAGCACAGGTGCGGTGCAGGCAAAACTTAAAATGTGAAATAGGAATGTTTCATTTTTCTTTTTGAAATGCAACACATTTTCCGTTAAGGAAAACGGGCGGCATTAAAAATAAAAAATAAAGTTGCTTTATTTAAAAGCAAATACAGACATGGTGGTCTGGTGTCCACAGCGGGCCACTATCCGTGTGTTATTGCCCATTCCCAATGCGTCACCAAATTGCAACCTGCTGCATGAATATTGATGAGGCAAATCTATTGCAACTCCATTGGGAATCGCAATTAGAGACTCGCAAAAGGAAATGTCACACATGTGTCCACTACAGCCCACAGATGGCGCCAGAGAGCCCACTTATGTTTCTGTTCGTGTGGCGCAGTTTGGGCGCAGGCCTGGTGCCGACGCAGGCCTGGTGCCGACGCTGGACTCCTTCGGACATCTCCGCATTCCCAAGGGTTGAAAAAGAGGTAAAGGACAGTAACGTAATGCACAATTATAGGCCCCTGCAGAATGTGATGAGGGGCCTGTAGAATTCATGTATGTGGCATTGGATGTATTAGGACTCTAGGTGGAATGTGCTTAGCCTGGCATTCCATTTTCTAGATTCCATAGGATAAATTAGAAGGTATGAGAATGTTGCGGCATTCATCGCAGGTATAAGGTAAACATAACATGTATTTGTAAAGCGTGCGTTCACCCAAGGATATCTTGGCGCTGAATAACAGATGTTTATTGTTACCCAACTCATTGTATCGACCTTGGAAGGATGAATGGCTGAGTGGACCCGCCGGGATTTGAATCTGCGACCATGAGGTGGAACACAGGCCCGTACAGGGGACGCATTAGTCCACTGAGCCACCAGACCAGACATCACTGTTGCTGCCGATGTCTTGGCGCTGGGGGTTGATAAAGAGGAAGGTTCTACAGCAGCTCCATGTCTGCCTCATTTCATCGTGGAGGATACTAGGGGCCCCTGAGTCTCCCTGCTCATCACTGACCTTGTGCAGAATGGGGCCCCGCGAAGAAGGGTTGGGCCGCCCTACCTGCACTGCGGAGGCTGGGGGGGGCCTCTGTTACTCGCTGGTAAACAGACCCCAGGGTGGAAAGTGCAGGGCCAAAGGGGGTGGGTCCACACTTCCGGCTTTCACATGTAAATGTAGTACTTGCATAGCGCCCGTATCACCGCAAGGGCATCAAGGCACTTGTACGCATACCGCTGAGGAACCCTTCCTGGCTTTTCCCTGTGAAATGTCCACTCCTGGGCACCCCCAAGGTGAAGTCAGGCCTCCCAGTGCTGTTGGGGCCGTTGTGGAGATTAAGCAAGCTATTGCCCAGAGTTGCAGAGTGGGACCCATGATTAGAATAGGCACCGAGGCGAGAATTATCAGGCCCGAGGGAATTATTGCGCCCAAGATCCGCCGAGGCGGGAATTGAACCCTGGTCCCGGGCCAGACCTCTGCATCAGGGTCTGCCGCTCTAACCATTGAGCCACACTTCTACACCTTCCTCCACTTCTCCACATGGATTGTGGGGGGTTTGCATTTGGGGACCAGAGAGTAGCTGAGGCTCCCTAAAGCTGAGAATGGAGTGGCGGCTGGCGATCCTGCGACTCACGTTTGTTAATCCTTAGGATTGATCAGAAGATGCATCATGGACCCTGGAGAGTCTGTGGACGGTGGAGGAGTTCCTGTGGGGGTGCAGCAACCATGGAGCCAGGCTCTCTCCAGCCTGGGATAAGGGGTGCAGTCATGGACACCGGGAGGAGCATGAGCCACGAGCGGAGGTACAGGTGTACACGCGTCGAAGGACGCGTGTTTATCACTATATTCCACCCGTGTCAATCTTCAGTAAGCGAGATCTTGATGACCAATACTGCCCTTCATCAGTAACTCTTCCATAGGCATGGGCATTGGACAGGAGACACCAGCTTGCACCTAAACCCCCCATTTCTGCATTCTAAAGGCCCCTTTCCATAGGATCCTTGAAGTGAACAAGAATCACACATCAGTTCCCACCTGCCTGAAATGAGAAGGAGCTTGGAGAAACCAGAAAAGGCGCCTTGGGTGTGTGACAAACTCACAGTAGACGAAGCGCTTTCGAACATTCCCATGTAAGAGTCACGCGAGAGCATTCCGCTGCCCTAAGCCCCTGAGTAAGCTGGGATCAACTGCGGAGGGAAAACCGTAAACCCACGTGTCCTCAGCCTGATTAACAGGCTCAAGATTCAAAAACAATCAACTATTGTGCCTCACGGGGATCACCAAATATGGGCAAAACATCTGCATTTGTTGAACATCTGGTTTATTAGGGGCTTTCTCGGATTTTGCCCCCTCTGTATCCGCCACAAAGAATATTTACACATAGGACAAGAACTTCACTCAAAGACAGAAGCCCCTGAACCACAGCCAGAGTCCTAGTGCAACAGCCACATTTCATAGAGACTCTGGGGTGAAGACCAGGGCATGTGTGTCCAGCCCTGTGCAAAAGGGATGTATGACATTACAACGCATGCTTTTACCACACATGCCTTTACAATGCAGTTTTTACAACGCATGCTGTTACAACACATAGCGCTTTGGGGTGCTGGATAGTGAATAGTTTAATTTACTATTCCAACTCCAGTCCCCGTGGATAGTAGGGACGGTGTTGGATAGTAAATTAAATCCATTCCCTATCCTAGAGCGCCCCCCAGCGCAATGCGTTGTAATGGCATGCGTTGCAATACTTGCATCGTAAAGGCACTGCGTGGTAAAAGTTGCGTTGTAAAGGATGTTCCCCGTGCAAAAGTCCTACCATAATTCATATCTGGCCACAAGTGCCCTCGGTGGCTGTACCTCGCACCAGGGTGACTTCAGATCCCATCAGTGGCAGGCCGCCAAGTTTGTTCGATCTGCTACAACAGGGGGCACAGAACAAGAGAGCCCATGAGGACACTGCACACACTTCCATCTCCAAACAATAGCATCGCTTCTCATTTTATACAATCACTAGCGGCCCGTCTCGACGTTGTCCGGGTATACAATGGAATGTGTGCAATGGTTTGAATAGGTAAGGATAGTTTATTTCACAACCTGCGTGTCCCAAATTCAAAAGCGGCACCGCGATGCAGTGCGTGACCCAAATTCCTACCTCTGCATCCTTCAAAACCTGCGTGTCCCGAATTCAAAAGCGGCACCGCGATGCTGTGCGTGACCCAAATTCCTACCTCTGCATCCTTCAAAACCTGCGTGTCCCGAATTCAAAAGCGGCACCGCGATGCTGTGCGTGTCCCACATTTTGCCTCTGCATCCGATGATGAAGGTCGCCAACGTTCAGCGTGTGTGGCTGCTGTCAAGTCCCTTGGATGACGGCGCAAACACCGCGTGAACGTCATACGTGATAGGACGCTTTTCTCACGCCATAAACGCACACATCCACCACAATGCTGAACGCACACGCTGCAGGCGGCGTACTCTAGAACGCTATTGTCACACACGCCCACCACAATGCTGAACGCACACGCCCACCTCAGAGCTGGTGCTACTTCCAACGGACTACTTTGTCCCACACGTGCTTTGTCCCTTCCAAACTACATTTTGCGCTGGAGTATAGCCTATGTCCATCTGCTGTGCCTCCCCTTTCCAATGCTGTATGCGGTGTTCCGGTTGGCGCAGTGGTTCCGGAGCTTACCAGCCTCAAAGGTTTGGTCTCTCTCTTTATTATATTAGTATGGATTTGAGAATCAGAAAAAAAATAATGCAGTCCAGGGGGTTGTTTTGAATCAGTGGACGTTTTTCTAACTGAGAAGCTTTGATAGGACCCTTAGTCGAAAAGGATTTTACTCAACAAAATGTGCATTACTGTTTCTGGAGATGTTTCACACAAATTAGCACCGGCGTGTACAGCCAGTAGTGACTAAATGGTCAACGACAGAGCTGCGCGTGAGCACACCAACGAAGGTAATGGACAAAAGTTCTTTCTGAACTTTTAGAACAAGGACCTCCTGGTATTCAGCTCCTTCCTCCAAAAATAAACTTGAAGCTGCACTCCGACAAGTTCAAGTTCAAGTTCAGAAATTTGTATAGCGCACTACTTACCCAGAGGGTCTCAAGGCGCTTGAGGGAGGGGGGGTGCTTTATTTATCGAATATCCAAGTTTTAAGTTGCTTTCTGAAGGAGAGGTGGTTTTGTGTAAGGCGGAGGTGGGTGGGTAGAGAGTTCCAGGTCTTGGCCGCTAAGTAGGAGAAGGATCTTCCCCCCATGGTGGATTTATGGATGCGCGGAATATCGGCGAGGGCTTGATTGGACGATCGTAGATGGCGGGTGGGGGTGTAGAAGGACAGTCGCGTGTTGAGGCATTCGCGTCCTAGGTCGTAGAGGGCTTTGTGTGCGTGGGTAAGGAGATGGAACGTTATTCTCTTGTTGACGGGGAGCCAGTGGAGGTCTTTCAGGTGACCGGAAATGTGAGCTTGACGGGGGATGTCCAGTATGAGTCTGGCTGAGGCGTTTTGGATGCGTTGGAGTTTTTTCTGTAGTTTGGCTGTGGTTCCGGCGTAAAGGGTATTTCCGTAGTCCAGGCGGCTTGTGACCAGTGCGTGGGTGACCGTCTTTCTTGTTTCGGTGGGGATCCAGCGAAAGATTTTTTTGAGCATGCGTAGGATGTTGAAACATGATGATGAGACGGCGTTGACTTGTCTGGTCATCGAGAGGGAGGAGTCCAGGATGAAGCCCAGGTTACGTGCGTGATCCGTAGGTATGGGTGCGGTTCCCAGGGCCGGAGGCCACCATGAGTCATCCCAGCCAGGGGGGATGATCCTGGGATGAGGACTTCCGTCTTGTCTGAGTTCAGTTTTAGGCGGCTGTTCTTCATGCACTCGGCTACTTCTTTCATTCCTTCGTGTAAGTTGGTTTTGGCGGTGTTTGGGTCTTTTGTGAGTGAGAGGATAAGCTGGGTGTCGTCTGCGTAGGAGATGATGTTGAGGTTGTGTTGGCGCGCGATGGATGCGAGGGGACTCATGTATACGTTGAAGAGGGTGGGACTGAGTGATGATCCTTGTGGTACGCCGCAGATGACTTCGGTGGCCTCTGATTTGAAAGGGGGGAGGCGGACTCTTTGTGTTCTTCCGGCCAGGAACGAGATGATCCAGTCTAATGCTTTTCCTTGTATTCCGACGTTGTTGAGGCGTTGTATGAGGGTGCTATGACAGACTGTGTCAAAGGCTGCGGAGAGGTCAAGTAGGATGAGGGCGGCAGTTTCTCCGTTGTCCAGTAGAGTCCGAATGTCGTCTGTTGCTGCCATGAGGGCGGTTTCAGTGCTGTGTTTGGCTCGGAAGCCGGCCTGTGAGGGGTCGAGGGATTTGTTGGATTCAAGGAAGGCGGCGAGCTGATTATTGATAGCTTTCTCAATGACTTTGGCAGGAAATGGGAGGAGCGAGATGGGGCGGTAGTTCTTAAGTTCAGTGGGGTCTGCTGTGGGTTTCTTCAGAAGGGCGCTGAGTTCGGCATGTTTCCAGCTTTCCGGGAAGGTGGCGGAGTTGAAGGAGCAGTTGATGACGTCTCGGAGATGGGGTGCGATAATGGAGTCTGCTTTGTTGAAAATGTGGTGGGGACATGGGTCGGTTGGCGATCCTGAATGGATGGAGTTCATCAGGCGGATGGTGTCTTCAGTGGTGATTGGTTTCCAGGCGCTAAGGTTGTTAGAGTGCGGTTTTGGTTCGGAGGTGGGTGGAGTGGGCTGGTCTTCGGACTGGTTTTCAAAGCTGTTATGTATGTCGACGATTTTGTTGTAGAAGAATGAGGATAGAGAGTCGCAGAGGTGTTGGGAGGGAGTGATGTCGTTGGTGCCGACGGTGGGGTTGGTGAATTCTTTGACGATGTTGAATAGTTCCTTGCTGTTTTGGGCGTTGTTATCAAGTCGATCCTTGAATGCTGATTTCTTGTGGATCGGATCAGTTGGTGGTGTTTGCGGGTGGCGTTCTTGAAGGTGGCCAGGTTGTCCGTGGTTGTTTTTTTTTTCCAGGCTTTCTCGAGGGTACGGCAGAACTTCTTGGATTTCTTAAGATCATCGTTGAACCAGGGGGCTTTTTTGCTACCTTGCTTGGTTTGAACGTTTTTCAGGGGTGCTAGTTCGTCGGCGCTGTGGGTGATCCATTGTGTGAGGTTGGTGGCTGCTTGGTTTGGATCCGATGATTTGGCAGGGGGGTTTTGGTGAAGCGATGTGAAGAGGTGGTCGGTGCGAATTTTGTTCCAGTTTCTTCGGGGAATATGTTGTGGGGGGTTGTGGGTCGGGTTTTTTTTGTAGTTGAAGTGAACGCAGCTGTGGTCCGTCCAATGGATAGCTGTGGTGTGATCGAAGGAGATGTGCTTGCTGGAGGTGAAGATTGGGTCGAGCGTGTGTCCGGCATAGTGGGTGGGGGTATTGACAAGTTGTTCGAGTCCGAGGTTGGTCAAGTTGTCCAGAAGGGTGGTGGAGTTGCTGTCGTTTTTCTTTTCCAGGTGGAAGTTGAGGTCTCCCAGTAGAATGTAGTTCTCTGAGGGGAGGGTATGTGGGCTGATGAATTCAGCGATGTCTTCGCTGAATTGTGTGCGGGGTCCTGGTGGTCTGTAGATGAGGGTGCCTCTGAGTGTGGTCTTGGGGTCAGTGTGGATCTGGAAGTGAAGGTGTTCGACGGTAGTGAGGTTGTCGTCGGAACTGGTCGAGACGGGGATGGTGTTCTTATGGACAATGGCGATTCCTCCTCCTGTTTGGTTGGTGCGGTCCTTTCGGATGATTTTGTAGCCGTCCGGGATGGCTATGGCGATGTCGGGAGCTGATGAGGCGTTCATCCAGGTTTCTGTAAGGAAGGCGACGTCCGGCGATGTAGTGTCGAGTAGGTTCCAGAGTTCGATGGAGTGTCTGTGGACCGAGCGGGTGTTGAGTAGGATGAACTTCAGGTGGTTAGTGTCGGAGCTCTGTTTGGAGATTGTGGATTTGGTGTGGGTCCTGGTGCTGTCGAACTTGCAGGAGTGGCAGCCGAAGGGTCCATGGGTGTGTCCTGGGGCTGCTTGGTAGCAGATAGGTGGGCGACCGGGGTTAAGGGCTGAGAGGGTTGCGGCGTTGTACGTTATGCGGGCAGGGAGTATATTGCGGGGGACAGGGGGTCTGGCCCTGGGCGCGGTCCAGGCGCGGACGGGCGTAGACGGGCTTACCTTTGGGGCACCTTCGGCGCGCATGGGGCGCGTCCGCTGCGTGTGAACGCTGCGCGCAAAGGCATCTGTCATATGTAGATAGTGGAGGGGGGAGGGGCGAGGGAGGAGCACCTGGGAGGCGGGAGCGGGGTGGAGAGCCGGGCAGGGAGGCACAACAACAAACAACAAAATGGCTGCAAGCCAAAAGCGAAACAGGATTGGGGCACAATGTAAATAAATGCGATGAAAAACGGCAGTGGCACCGGCACAGTCAGGCACAAATGATTTATTCAGGCAAAGGCAGCACAGCACAATGGAAATATCGTGAAAGAGTACTAACGCACTATAGCGCTGCAATACAAGTATACTAATCAATCAGGCACCAATACTTGTGGGAGCAATGCGAGCAAGCAGATAGCAATTTGGCAGTGTAGCGCTACGATACCCCAAGCGCCAAGCAGAGCGGGGAGCAGCGTGAGGAGCGACCGCTTCTGAAGGGATCAGGACGGTCACAGCGCTACAATTGGAGAGCGGAGCCTAAACTATCAGTGGGAGGGAGGAGCAGCTGGGAGGCGGGAGCGGGGTGGAGAGCCGGGCAGGGAGGCACAACAACAAACAACAAAATGGCTGCAAGCCAAAAGCGAAACAGGATTGGGGCAAAATGTAAATAAATGCGATGAAAAACGGCAGTGGCACCGGCACAGTCAGGCACAAATGATTTATTCAGGCAAAGGCAGCACAGCACAATGGAAATATCGTGAAAGCGTACTAACGCACTATAGCGCTGCAATACAAGTATACTAATCAATCAGGCACCAATACTTGTGGGAGCAATGCGAGCAAGCAGATAGCAATTTGGCAGTGTAGCGCTACGATACCCCAAGCGCCAAGCAGAGCGGGGAGCAGCGTGAGGAGCGACCGCTTCTGAAGGGATCAGGACGGTCACAGCGCTACAATTGGAGAGCGGAGCCTAAACTATCAGTGGGAGGGAGGAGCAGCTGGGAGGCGGGAGCGGGGTGGAGAGCCGGGCAGGGAGGCACAACAACAAACAACAAAATGGCTGCAAGCCAAAAGCGAAACAGGATTGGGGCAGAATGTAAATAAATGCGATGAAAAACGGCAGTGGCACCGGCACAGTCAGGCACAAATGATTTATTCAGGCAAAGGCAGCACAGCACAATGGAAATATCGTGAAAGAGTACTAACGCACTATAGCGCTGCAATACAAGTATACTAATCAATCAGGCACCAATACTTGTGGGAGCAATGCGAGCAAGCAGATAGCAATTTGGCAGTGTAGCGCTACGATACCCCAAGCGCCAAGCAGAGCGGGGAGCAGCGTGAGGAGCGACCGCTTCTGAAGGGATTAGGACGGTCACCTCACAGGATCAGTGTTGGACTAGGGTGCTCTGTCAGAATGTGTTGCTGAGTTAATCAACTTGCATCACATCCTTACAAAGGGAGGGTACCAGGCAACAGATACCTGGGCAGGAGCCTGGGAGGATAAGCAAACACCCTCCCTGGCACGTCTAAACTGCCTGGCTGCGGATGGCCGGCTGCATCTGGATGGCTTACGGCTAGCTGTGCAGGAAGGGGCACTATTGGAACTGTAGTTAGGTGAAAGGATTTCCCATTTGTTGCTCCACGAAGATCTCATACCTGAGTTTGGGCTGCCAGAAGGCATTGCATTCTGGGAGCTCAAACATTACATCTCCAGTGAAGGTCCATTTGTCCCAGGATCCATCGAGGTATGTGGTGGCAGGGATAAGAAGGAATGTTTCCTGGGATGCTGGCCACCCTACTACTGGTATCTCCTATTACACTGGGTGTATGCTCTTCTTAATATTTTATTTTCCTTCTTTCCTCTTGACCAGTTGCTCAGACCTTCAGGCTCCCATGAGCGGAGGAGATTGAGTAGGAATCTAGTGTTGTTGTGTCTCAAAAAAGACAAAAGTAATTTGAAGAGGCATTACTTCACTTCATAATTATATTTGATGTTCTTCAGTGAAAAGGGTACCTACAAAGGGCAATACTGTGATCCTTCCTGCTGGGTTTCTTTCTATATGGCGACTTGAAAATCTCACATGATTTTTGGGGAGATCATGCAAAAGAGAATTTTACCTTCTCAAACTCTGGAGTCTTTTTTCTCAGGCAAATCCCCAATATGGCTACTTCCTTACTCATCACTGGAAGCCCTGCAGCCTCCCTCTAGAATGCCCATTTGGAGGTGATTATGCCTGTTTTGGGTCACCAAAGGAGTGATATGCCGCTCACCGAGTGCGTTGAGTAACCGTGCAATTCCATAAAGTCTGGTGGCAGTCGCTTGATGAACAAGTTACTGACCTTCGGTATTGCTCTTTCTGGGGGACATTCTAGATAACCACAGATTCTTCACTGTGTGGATATCCCAGACGCAAGACTGATTCAGCCATTTAAAAAGCTGCACTCCTGAACGCCAGTAGGTGGCAATGTACAGCTCTGCGCTAACTTCGGTCAATTCTGAAAGTGACAAATGGAGCTATTGATGTCAAGTTTCTTTCATAAGCTTGTCTCCGCCCTCAGATGTGGTGCCCGTCAGCAAATTGAAAGGAGCAGTGTGCAGACTCCTAAATTGGGATATTTTACAGGGAACGGGGAAGCGAGTAGACGGTGCGGAATCTGCAGTAAGAGGATCCACCAGAAAGAGCATTCCCGATGATATGTGTCATGTTCTTCGGATGGATACTTCTAACGGTAGATTGCTCACCTTGTGAATAGATAGCACGGCAGTACCTCCCAAGGTGGTGGGTCTGTAGAATGGCTCGAATCAAAAAGTCTTGCTGGGCGGATCAGGCAAAATGCCCACCCGATGGATCTGACTGTCAAGGCAATAGTGCTTCATGAATGTGTGCAGTGATGCCCACGTGGGATCCCGACAGATATCTTGCACGGGCACTCAGCATGACCAAGCAGAGGTAGCAACCATGGCTTTGGGGGAATGAGCCCTCTGACCTTCTGGAGGTTGATTTGTTGCCAATGCGTATAAGATCTTAATCAAGAGGATTATTCATCATGAAGTGGTCATTTTTGCACTACTTTGCCTTTCTTTGCTTCAGAGAACAAGACAAAAAATGGATTGTCTTCCAGATGGTCCTTCGTATGATTGATGCAACACTCATCACCCTTTTGGAGCAAAAATGTAAATGTAAATGCCAGCATTTGTAAAGCGCACAGCTACCTCCAACGGAAGTGTCCCGGCGCTGTCCGTATACCGCTTAGGAACCCTTCCTGGCTTTTCCCCTGTGAAATGTCCACTCCTGGGCACCCCCAAGGTGAAGGCCAGGCATCCTCAGCGCTGTTGGGGCCGTTGTGGAGATTAAGCAAGCTATTGCCCAGAGTCACAGAGTGGGACCCATGATTAGAATAGGCACCGAGGCGAGAATGATCAGGTCCGAGAAAATTGAGCCCAAGACCCGTTGAGGTGGGTATTGAACCCTGGTCCCGGGCCAGACCTCTGCATCAGGGTCTGCCGCTCTAACCATTGAGCCACACTTCTCCACTTCTCCAAAAGGGATGGAGTCTCTTTTCCTCTTTCAAGCAATGAAGTAGAGCAAATAACTTTTAGTTCTTTTTTTGCAAAGGGCTTGTGTAGTGGGTGATTCAATGTGGAAAGCAATCCAGCTTCCAGTCCTTGAATGTGAAGTGTCTTTGGCATGTCTGACAATATCTCCTTCACCCCTCAATAAAGAACGTTAAATAACAAAACAAAAGCCAACCAAGATCCTGACTTTTCCAGTAGACATTGCACTCATGTACATCTCTGGTTAGCTGACTCTAATGAGGAAACCTTACATCTGACAGGCCAGGGCTCACTTAAAACAAGCATTGGCAAAGCCCATCGGTCTCATCTTATAAAAGCAATGCAGAACTACTGACTTTCCAAATGCATTTTGCTGAGGCTGTTCTGCATCACGGGCCCTCAAACAAAACAAAATATCAATAAAAGAACGCAACAGGCAGGTCGGTAACGGTAAATAGGATGGGGTATTAGAAATAAAAAAAGCTAGTGGGGCAATGAAATAGCTGTGGAGGGAGGGGGGAAGTAACATGGACAGTATGGGGACAAGCGCACCATCTGCGGAGTACCCCAAAGCTCATCCCTCAGCCTTACCCTCTTCAACATCTACACAATCCCACTCGAAGGCATCATCAGAGCACACAACATCTGTTATGCCGATGACACCCAACTCATCCTCTCACTCTCAGCGAACCCCACCCAGTCAAAGACCAACCTCCACAACTGCATGATGGACATAACTACATGTATGAAAGACAACTGCCTCAAACTGAATACAGACAAGACAGAAGTCCTCATCTTCAGCAGACACAACGCCCTTTGGAACGACTCCTTGTGGCTCACGGAGCTCGCACCCAACCCCACGCAGCAAGACAGTGCCCTCAACCTTAGCATCATACTAGACACAGCAAACGTCAGGTAAACACTGTCGCCTCAGCCTGCTTCCACATGATCTGCATGCTCAGAAAGATCTTCATGTGGCTCCTCATCAGAACCAGAAAAACTGACACAGGCCGTCATCACCAGCCGACTCAACTATGGCATCGCACTCTACACCAGCACAATGTCCGAACCCATGCAAAGACTCCAGACAATCCGGAGCGCAGCAGCTAGGCTGATCCTCAACCTGCCCAAAAGGGCCCACATCACCTAGCACCTGAGAGGCCTCCACGGGCTCCCTGTCCAGAAAAGATGCCAGTTCAAGCTCTTGACCCACGCATACAAAGCCTGCGACAATCTAGGACCACACTACATGAAACACAGCCTGACCTTCCATCAACCATCCAGAAACCTCTGCTCCGCTCACTTCGCCGTGACTCCACACATCCATTGAAGCTGCACCGAGGGGGCGCTTCTTCTCTCACCTCGCCGCCAAAGCCTGCAACACCCTCCCTCTCCACCTCAGCACCTCACCCTCCCTGAACCACTTCAGGAAGGAACTCAAAACTTGGCTCTCCAACTGAAACCTGCAGCACAGCGCCTGGAGACCCTCCAGGATGACAAGTCGTGCTCTTCAAATAACTTTCTTGATTTTGATTTGATTTGAAGGGGAAGCAGCATACAAGGTGTAGGACAGTAGCGTCTGCTATCCTATAGTCACCCCAAATTTTTGCTTTTTCCTTCACTGGTTTATGACTTAATGTGGCTGTGGGCCTGCTAATCAGACCCACAGCCTGCTGTTCTCTCTCTAAATTATTGCCAATGCACTTTAGGTGCATTACGAAATTGGAACTGGTTCACCTTATTGGCCCCTGTAACAGTGTACCCAGGTACCCAGGGCATAGGTGCTTCCAAGGCCTACCAGGGGCTGCAGCACGTATTGTGCCACCCCTGGCCTGGCCTCCATATTTGACACAACTGGCTGATCACTCAGCTGGGGTAAGTCGGTGTAACCACCCCTTACTTAGGTGTAGTATGCCTATACCTAACCCAAAATGGACACATATGTTCCTATCAGCCACTCCTATGGAAGGCCTCTTCAATCCTGAAGGCAGAGTGCTTGGAAATATGTGAGATGGTGCTCTGGCATGAGCTGAGCCTGTCTGCAGCTTTCGGAACCAATTCCTTTAGCTGTTCCATGATACTGCCATACCATATACTCTTAAGTGCATTATGAACCTCACGGTTAAATGCTATCTTTGGTTTGGCTTTATCAAAACATGTTGAGTAAGGTGTCATACAAATTGGAATACTACCCCCTCGCCAGTTCTGGCGACGGGGGTAGCATTCCACCCTTCTAGAGGGACACGACATGTACATAACCTGAAACCCGGGTAAAGTTAAACAGAGCCTTAGCATCACAAAATGGATGCTGCCACCACAGACACAAGTCTGACCTCCTGCTGCTGGGAGTCCTTCCAGCGAGGGCGGCTTGGACAAAGGGTTTCCTGCCTTGGGAGGTGCTAGCACCACCCCAGACATGGTTTTGTGTATTGGGTAGGACAGGGCTGTATAGAATCAGACATGCCTGGGGCACACAAGGTGTCCCTGTGCATATGCCAGTTCAAACCGGTGCTGGGGCTTCCCAGCCCCAGTCTTGGCACAAAGCTGGACAAAGGAAAGGGGGTGTAACCACCCCCCTTCCTGGTCCCACCCAGAGGAGGGACCTAGTAGGTGATCCGGCCCCCAGATTTGGAATAAGAGTAGGAGCTGTGTCCTAAGACTTCAGATCATGCTGAACTCGACTTGAAACTAAGAAGAAAACTGGACTTCGACAATCTGCTGCACAGAAGACTGAAGAGAATCTCCCTTGTGGCCAAGGAGTGACCACCCTGTGAATACAGGCACCAACCAGCAACTCGACGTCTGCTTTGCCGCCGCCTCCTGCCGGAGCCCGAGCCCAGAGCCCGACGAGACCCAGACTCCCAGACATCTCAGAGCCCGATCCACAGTCCCTGCAAAGAAGAGACCCGTGGAGGCACCGAGAGACGTGGGACCGGACATCTCGGAAGACCCTCGAAAAGCTGACTGCGCAGCACCTGAGGCATCCTCGATGCTGTGCTTTGGGGTTTGAGAAGCCTCAATACCGAGCAGCATTTGCACCAAAGATCAGCCCCCCAGCATCTCCACGATCTGCGTGGGGCCCTTTTGCACTTTGCCACTCGACGCGCCATCCCGGTCACTTGCCAAGCGGCTAGTGGCCATCTTGGTGACGAAAACTACGACTTGCACCGCTGGTCTGGTTGCTCCAGAATAGCTCTTGCTCCCCTGAAAAGGAGCACCCGCTCTGACCTTGCTGGTCCGAGTGTTAAGCTTTTTCCACTTCCTGCGTGGCTTGCATTAGCCAAGGCCTGTTTGCTCCAATCAAGTTGCCGACACCGCCATCAGCTAGAGCCTTTGTGGGACGGCTCGTGATCGACTCCTGGACGTCCTTGACCTCTTCGTGTCCACGTGGCTGCGGAGACAAGCTGCACCTCTTCACCTGTTTGCACCCGACATTGCCTGGTTCCTTCCTGGTTCCACGGTAGTCACTGGCTAGTGACTTTGAACATTGTCCCCTCTGCTTTCAGGTCTTCACCTCTTCAGATCCACCCTTGGATCCACCGGAACTCTCCTCGACGACCCGCCTGCAGCATCTTCAGCTCCAAGCACCACCGACCTGCGTGACGAAACCCGACACTACTTCGCACCTGTGCACCCGCTTCCTGTGGGTGAGGTAACTCAGCAACGCCGGTGTTCCCCCACTGGTATACACCTCTAGTGCCTGTGTCTAAAGTTTTATCCTTGTAGGTCCATCGGAAGGTTCCTAAAACACTAACTTTGTAACTTTTACGCACCATTGACTTGCATTGGTGCATGCGTGCACTTTGAGCACTGCACCCGAGTCCCGCGGGCCTTTCCCGACTTCATCACTGTTAGTCCCGAACAGCTCCAGCGATTCCCCAGGCCCTAGGCCTCTTTCCTTTCCCCATAGTGGTTCTTATACCACTATTTTAGTATATGGTTTAGGTGGCCCCTAGGGCTCATCCATATTGTGCAACTTTTGTATATTTAAACTGTGTTTTGTTTTAACGCATTTGCTTCTGTGCTCAAAAAAAGTATAGGGGATATTTGTAGTAAATAAATATATATATATATTTTCAATATATATCTGTGTGGTGTCCTTTCATTTGGTATTCAAGGGGATTGTGTATGGTAAAGCAGCTTGCTTCACATGCCTTTACAGAGTTTAGCCTAAGACTGCTTTGTCCACGCTACTAGGATAGCTGGTCTATTAAGGTTGACTTACAACCAATCATCATAAGGGTTGCTTGGCATGGTACAAGGTGATCACTAGAACTAGTGAGCATCATATACCAGGCCAACTTCTCACACAAGGGAGAGAGCAAGAACACACATGTACTCCCAGGGAGTGCTAGAAAAAATAAAAAGTAGTTCCCTGAATTTAAGCAGCGGAGGTACACAAGTTATTCAATCAGAAAACAGTATGAAGAAGTGCTCCAGAGGCGGACAAACAAAGAAAAGGGAGAAAAGCAATTGAGTAAGAAGCATGGAAATGAGACAGACAAGAAAGCCCTACAAAGAAGGAAAGGGCCTGAACCAAAGCCCACAATACTTCTGTATTTTGAAATATTAGACACTGTAGGTCTTCAACAACAGACAGGTAGAGCTGTCCTATGCAAGACCTAAAAACAACAGCAAACTTTGGCAACTGAGGCACTGCGGAGAATGTGAATTATTCATTAGAGTAGTACGCACTTCAATTACAGTTTGGTGGGCAGGATCCTCTATTACTAATGTGGTGGAAGTCCCGTCCTCTGTATTACAAGTGCGTTAGAGCCTATGGCACTTTCAACATGGCGGACAGGATACTCTATTACTAATGTGGTGGAAGTCCCGCCCTCTGTATTACAAGTGTGTTAGAGTCAATGGCACTTTCAACATGGCGGACAGGATACTCTATTACTAATGTGGTGGAAGTCCCTTCCTCTGTATTACAAGTGCGTTAGAGCCTATGGCACTTTCAACATGGCGGACAGGATACTCTATTACTAATTCGGTGGATGTCCCATCCTCTGTATTACAAGTGCGTTAGAGCCTATGGCACTTTCAACATGGCGGACAGGATACTCTATTACTAATGTGGTGGATGTCCCGCCCTCGGTATTACAAGTGCGTTAGAGCCAATGGAACTTTCAACATGGCGGACAGGATACTCTATTACTAATGTGGTGGAAGTCCCGCCCTCTTTATTACAAGTGCGTTAGAGCCAATGGCACTTTAAACATGGCGGACAGGATACTCTATTACTAATGTGGTGGATGTCCCGCCCTCTGTATTACAAGTGCGTTAGAGCCAATGGCACTTTCAACATGGCGGACAGGATACTCTATTACTAATGTGGTGGATGTCCCGCCTTCGGTATTACAAGTGCGTTAGAGCCAATGGCACTTTCAACATGGCGGACAGGATACTCTATTGCTAATGTGGTGAATTTCCCGCCCTCTGTATTACAAGTGCGTTAGAGCCAATGGAACTTTCAACATGGCGGGCAGGATACTCTATTACTAATGTGGTGGATGTCCCGCCCTCTGTATTACAAGTGCGTTAGAGCTAATGGCACTTTCAACATGGCGGGCAGGATACTCTATTACTAATGTGGTGGATGTCCCGCCCTCTGTATTACAAGGCCGTTAGAGCCTATGGCACTTTCAACATGGCGGACAGGATACTCTATTACTAATGTGGTGGATGTCCCGCCCTCTGTATTACAAGTGCGTTAGAGCCTATGGCACTTTCAACATGGCGGACAGGATACTATATTACTAATGTGGTGGATGTCCCGTCCTCTGTATTACAAGTGCGTTAGAGCCTATGGCACTTGTTACAAAGCGGATGGGGTATCCGTCAGGTTTTGAGGTAGTATGCAGTCCACCAATCTCCAAATTAATCCCTTGGTTCTCTTCCTCATTAACTATTCCAGGTTTTCCAAATGCTTTGGCAATATTTTACTACCCTCTGCCAAACATTTGGCATACCTCTAAATAATGTAAATAACTCTATGGGAGTTAAAAAAAAAAAATTTACTTTGAGGTTCTTTTTAAGTAACTCTCATACTTTTTAAAAAGTGAAGCTGTATTGCCTGATGTGTGTTGATGCTCAACAATGCATCTGTAACGTTATCGAAAACTATTTTTTAAATTTTGTCTTTAACCCCTTCCGTGCGGGGCTGTTTCCGCCACTGTGCTGGGGGCGGGCGCGTACAGCGCACCGGTGCTCATGACGAGGTCAGCTCGTCAAGAGCCACGGCGCTCCGGTGGCCACACCCGTTCCAAGGGAACGCTCAGCACTACAGGGGAATCAGCCCAGCGTGTGAGCGTTACACGGAACGGGCGCGGTCATGACGAGCTCAGCTCGTTATGAGCACCGGAGCGCCGTGGCTCATGACGAGCCGACCTCATCATGAGCACCCAAGGTGTTAAAGGGCAATCATAATTACGTAATCTGTAATTTATAACTTTTTTGATAAACAATTCCAGCTTTATTAAACGTTAGACAAAGTATTTTTGAGTTTGCCAAAATGTTATAAATGATTTAGTTAACTTTTGAGGCAATTTCGTGTCAAAACAGGCTAAAATACAGATTAAACCTTTAAACTGAATATGTCATAGTTTGGCCAGAAAATGTTCTTCCCACTGTCTACCAATGAAAAGGGTTTGGGCTGGAGGTACACAGAATAACAATGTGCAAAACTGTTTCTATCTGTTCTATTTTAGGGCACAAACTGTTATTGTTTAGTGACGCATAAAATATTGCCAGTCATCTTGAATATGTCCTGATATGCCTCATGTCTTTTCGAGAAGCATTTGTGTATTTTACAGTATAAATACATATTTATTTTGCTTCACTTTCTACTAAATATTTCAAGGCAGATGGCGCACTGCGTTTGCTTTTAAGAAATGCGGCTTGACGTGCTGTCACGTTACAGTGGCCAAGTTTGAAGAGAATGGGCCAGATTGTAACTCACTTACAAATTGTATAAACATTTGACCTTTTTGACACAATAATTCATAGCAAGCTCTTGCTGGCCCAGCCTGAGTTTTGTAAACTCTCTTACATCTATGGCAGTCCAAGTAGATATATTCCAAACTGTTGCAACCTGTATAATAATTATCTGGTTACTTGCTGTTACTTTCTCCCTAGCTGCTCAGCCAGTGTGAGTGTGATGCATGGAATGTTGGTGTGATGGTCTTGAATGGAATGTTTAGGTGCCCGGATGCTTGAGTGTGAGGGATGGAGTATGGACTGAGCAGCAGCTAGACTGCTCCTGGTGGGGTTGCAACTCTACAACTCAACTACATGTAACTGACCTCAACAAATCTACTTAAAACTACATCTTGGCAACGGACCTCATCACTACAGATTTTTGGTGACGATTCTTGAAACGAAACTATGCATTTTATTTTTTTAAAGGACCCTGAAACGACAAAGCTCTAAAAGAAAGCTATAGAAACTAAGAAGAAACCTTCAGTCTGAAGGACAAGGTGTGCCAACGCCAACAGTGTCTCATTTACCAGACAGCCCAAACTTGTTCTTCATTGGGTTAAACCATTGGGAATCCCTAATTCTATGACAGCTTGTGTGATTCCACATTTTAACTTTTGTACACTTTGGGCCCGATTCACAAAATAAACTTAAGACTCAATCCTAAACTTACTACTATTTTGGTATTCACAGAATGCACTTACTACTTTTGGTATTCACAGAAGTTAGGATTTTGTCTTAAGTTTGTCTTAAGACAAACTTAAGACAGACTTAAGACAAACTTAAGACAGACTTAAGACAGACTTAAGTTAGGATTTTGTCTTAAATCTGTCTTAAGTCTGTCTTAAGTCTGTCTTAAGTCTGTCTTAAGTCTGTCTTAAGTCTGTCTTAAGTTTGTCTTAAGTTTGTCTTAAGACAAAATCCTAACTTCTGTGAATGCCAAAAGTAGTAAGTTTAGGACGGAGTCTTAAGTTCATTCTGTGAATCGGGCCCTTTACGTCGATATGGATCTAAATGGAATTTACTTTCAAGTTACAATCATCCTGAATCTGTGGAGTTTTAATCAAAGGATTTTCACACCTTTTTGGTGTGGTCAAGTAAGGAAATGGCAGGAATCTTGAGTACATCACTAGCCCTACCTTTCTGCCAGTTTTTGGTTTGTGTGTCCACAGACAACCCATTTGGAGTATTCTACATGCAGTTTGGACATGAACAAGTGTGCACAAAAGGGTATTTGCTCGACACTTTGCACACGTAGCGTAGCATTTACATTTGGCTTTATTGGCATTGGAAATGTGGCGTCGAAGTATTAGTGTGGTGTTTGCCAGCTACTAGCAATGACACAATGGTTTTTTTGGTCAAATTGGACTTGGTACCGGAGGCTTGTAAAATGGGTCAACAACGGCAATTCATCCGCTGCGGTGCATTTTCAAATGGCGGCACCAATCGTTAATTGCACGCACCCGCTTACTTTCAGCTTTGGGGTCATGTGAAGTTTCTTCAGTGACGTCCTCAGGTTCCTGGAATTTTCATTTGTGACGTTCTACCCTTTCTGCGCGTCAGTATCTCTGCGCTGCAATGTTTTGCGCATGCATGTGCCTGGAGCCACCCTGCGCACGTAATTTAGACAATGTTTTCTTGCATCTTGTTTTTAATGTATTACTGCTTTTATTCCAAGCTCTCGACACTACACAACCCCCCTAAACATCCACTCCACCCCAACCTCCCCCCACACACCCTAGACCTACCAAGCCCCCACCCCCTAGCCAGTCGCCCGTTCACGTCCCAGGCCACGAGACCGAGTAGAGCTGCGGAAGCTATGTCCTCGGAGGAAGCGCTCGAGCTGGCCTCCTCATACACCATCCCTCACGTTGTGCAATCTACAATTCAGGTAATAACCGGGTTCAGAAGTGAGCAATCCTTCCCGAAACCCCCTAGACTCCCAGCCTTCCTCATCAACATCCCTATTGAACCAAAAAAAGAAAGGTCCCACACTAACTGCATGCTTATAAACTGCAGATCCGCCACGAAACATGCCCCAGAGATGGCAGGACCCATTCTAAACCATGACATAGACATAGCCTTAATCACCGAGACCTGGCTAAACAACTCCTCGCCTCCCATCCTGGATATGCTCGTACCCCCGGGCTTCTCTATCATCAACAAAGATAGGAAAGACCAAAAAGGTGGAGGCTTGGCAATTATCAGTATCAGAGATCGATACCTTTAACCACAACTCCTTTGAATGCCTAACCGCCAACATCAGAACCACCAACAACAATTTACTGCAGTGCCACCTCCTGTACCATCCCCCAGACAACATTGTCACGTTCACGGAGCACCTGTCAGACCTCATCGCCCACTGCTCTCTCCGAAACAACAACAACCTCATTTTAGGGGGCCTCAACCTCCACTGGAATGATAAGAACAGTGCTCCAGTACAAAACCTAAATGAGCTATTACATTCCAACAACCTTACCCGGCACTGTTCAAAAGAAACTCACAACAAAGGGGCAATCCAGGACGCCATCATCGCCCAACATGACGCAATTACTATAGACCACATCCTTCCGGTCGACTGGTCAGACCTTCACCTAATCCTATTCCACTTCTCTCAACCGATCATGTGTCAACCCTCCATCAAAGACCCCCCTATATGGTCTAGAAACCTATCGCAGATCAACACTGCTGACTTAGAAGAAAGAATATCCTCCCTCCTGCCCATCTACCCAGACGGCCTCTCAACTGCAGAACTCACCTCACACTACAACATAACCATGTCCTCCATCTTAGACCATCTAGCTCCAATGAAACTGGAAAAAAAAACAGGAACATCCCTCCAG
This sequence comes from Lissotriton helveticus, assembly GCF_964261635.1. Taxonomy (NCBI): domain Eukaryota; kingdom Metazoa; phylum Chordata; class Amphibia; order Caudata; family Salamandridae; genus Lissotriton; species Lissotriton helveticus. Next base: position 38,830,762 of record NC_136067.1, on the reverse strand, counting down.
AACCTGGTTCAACAAGGACATCAATGAGGAAAGAAGGCAACTCAGAGCCACAGAACGTCTCTGGAGAAAGAACCCCTCCTCCAGCCATTGCGAAGAACTCAAATCAGCAAGAAGAAAGTACAAAAAACATATCAATAACGAAAAAAACATTTTTTTCTGTACCGCGCTGGACAAGGCAAAAACAGACCAAGAGAACTCTTTGACATCATCAAAAAACAAACATTCAAGTCGTCTACTACCCATGTCCAACGCTCTAAAGCCTTATGTGACAACTTCGCTAACTTCTTTAACGAAAAAATCTCCAAGATCGAACTTTCCCTCGACATCAACCTCCATTCTCCTGGCAATAACTGCACCACAGCAATCGAAACTACCTCTAGAGGGCGACCCGCAATTACCTGGTCTTCCTTCGACCCCATCCCGGAAGCTGAGATCCTCAACCTAATCTCCTCCTCCAAGCCCTCATCACACATCCTCAACCCAATACCCTCCCAAATAGCCAAGGAACTGAAACTCACCCTTGCACCACTCTGGTGCGAAATCATAACCAGCTCCCTAAAAACTGGCACAATACCGTATTGCCTCAAAGTCGGACAAGTCACACCTCTCCTGAAGAAACCAGGCCTAGACACTAACGACCTGAATAGCTTCAGACCGGTCTCCAATCTACTCTTCCTAGCCAAAATCCTCAAAAAATGCGTTCTCCGTCAACTGAACAAACATATGGGCAATATTAATTTACTAGACCAGCACCAATCAGGATTTAGAAAAGGCTGTAGCACCGAAGCCGCAATCCTCAACATCGTGGATGACATCCGCAACTCCCTTGATTCAGACCATTGCTGTCTACTCATCCTCCTTGTCTTGTCAGCAGCCTTTGACTCGGTAGACCATAGTCTTTACATCAAGGCTCTCAAAGAGCGGGTAGGTGCAGATGAACTGGTTCTTCAATGGTTCTCCTCCTTCTTCCAGAATCGCTCCCAACGAGTCAAAATCAAATCCTTTACATCTGACCTTCTCTCCGTGAACAGAGGTGTCCCTCAAGGATCCGTTCTCTCCCCTCAACTGTTCAACATAGATATGGTACCCCTCACCCCATTCTGAAAATAGCCAACATCCCTTTCTATCTATATGCAGACGACACCCAGATCTGCCTGGAATCCTCCTTCCTTAACGACATTCTAAGACTCAACAATACTCTCAAAGAAGTCCAAGAGTGGCTATCATCGAACCACCTTAAACTCAATCAAGGAAAAACCGAGATCCTCCTCATCTCCAACAAGAAAACCCGCTAATCACTGAATGGCTGAAAACTATCGATGCACTCAGTGGGAATCTCACCCTGACAAACTCGGTAAAATCACTTGGAATCACCCTTGACCACAAATTATCCCTTGACTAACCACATCAACAACTCCGCTAAGAGCGCCTTCCTCAATCTGAAGCTCCTCAATAAAATCAAACCCCACATTCCACCTATGGACCTCAAACAAGCCACTCAATCTCTGGTGTTGTCTAGACTGGACTATGGGAACACAATCCTCTCCGGTACAGCTTTCTTTCACCTAGCACCTCTAAAAACTACCCTCAATGCAGCTGCCAGAATGGTCTCCGGAGTCAAAAATTCAACCACATATCTCCCGCACTCAGAGATCTAAAATGGCTCCCAGTGGAGATGCGACCAGCTTCAGAACTGCCTGCCTCACACACAAAGCCTTGCACACTGGGAAACAGGAATACCTAGCTTCTAAACTCAAGAAAGCTGGCCAGTCTAGAAGTCTCAGGAGTTCCAACTCCCTCCTACTCATCCCCCTGAAAACCCGCAAACAAAAAGCCGCAGCCCGCTCTTTTGCAGGCAACGCTCCTAAAATCTGGAATGCCATCCTTGTGGACATCAGAACTACCCCTCCTTTCCAAAGTTCAAACGTCACCTAAAAGTCCTTTACCTCAACAATGCCTTCCTGAACACAATTGCGTAACTCACACGCTTCGACCTGGCAGTCAACAGACATCGCGCACCTACAACCTACCTCATCCCCTCTCCCCATCCTATCGCCTGGGGTCATCACCACTAGCAGAAAATCTCAGGATAAAACTTTGTCGAGACATCGAGAATACACCCTGACCGCTCTACCTCAATGGCGACCTCGGATCCCTTGATCCCTCTACCTCAACGTCGCACCTCAGGCGCTCAACTCAACTGTATTCTCTGAACACTTATGATTACGTGTATTTTGTTCTTTTATTCTGTATTTGACTTCTCCCCATCCTGCTGTAAAGCGCTCCGATACCCTCGGGTCTGGCCAGCGCTATAGAAAATTCCTAAAATAAAATAAATACTACTTTGGTGAGAGGCCGCTCACGGCGAATGCTCTGTTTAAAGGAATGTAATACAAGAGACTTAGAAAGTTAGTCTTTACCCTTACTAGAGGGGTGTTTTCAGGGGTGTCTCTTTTTTCTCCCCAGAGTTGTTGGATTTTAGTCCTGTTCAACGTTGTGTTCATGGGGGTAATCATTTTTTGCTTCACGCTTTGTTTCTGTTGTGGGTGTTAGTCCCATCTATGCAGTTCTATAGGGTACTAGTCCCATGTTTTTTTTCTTTTGCTTATGGGTAGATGTCCCGTCTATTCAATCGTTTCGTTCACATTCTTGCCTCCACATAAGGGGTTCCAATGAGTACGAGTCCCATGTGTTCCATTGTTCTGTTTACGTTTCTAACCTTCACACAGAGGTTCTAATGGGTATGAGTTCCATATGTTCTGCTGCTCTGTTCACGCTACTAACCTCTAAGAAGGGGTTCCAATGGGTACCAGTCCCATGTGTACACTTGTTTGTGTGCACCACTTTGCACACTTGTGATTGTATGTCCTTAGGCCTTTTGGGCTGCTTGGTCAGCAGTCAACCTTCTTTTCTTTATTTTCCTTCTATTTGCTGCGGTGATGTTGGGTGTAGATGTTCCATGTTGTTTCTGGTCCATTAATACTCCTATATTTTGGGGAAAGTGAGTTTGGGTGTCCGACACCCATTTCTATAAGTTTCTTTAAAAAGATTATAGGCTGATGATGGGTGGGTGGGTAATATATGTATACTTATTTTTGCATTTCCTCTACATTGTTTATTTTTCTTGCATGTACTTATTGTACATCCCTTGTATATTTTCTCTGAATTTACCTTCCATCTCTCTTGTACTTCAGTCTTAACCTTTCATTTCACTTTCTCTTGTAGTTCCTCTTGCATACCTCTGTTGTATTTTTTTCCTTGCTCACACTTGATGTTCTTTCTTCTTTGCTCACGCTTGATTTCTTGGTATCTTTGCTATGATCCCTTCACATTTGGGTTCACTTTCTTCTTGGTGGTTTCTATTTTTGTTTTGTGGAAGAAGGGAAGGTATGTTGTAACCTGTATAATATGTATCTGGTTACATTCTCATACTTTCTCCCTAGCTGCTCAGCCAGCGTGAGTGTTCTGTATGGAATGTTGGTGTGATGGTCTTGAGTGGAATGTTTGGGTGATGGTCGTGAGTGGAATGTTGGTGTGATGGTCTTGAGTGGAATGTTTGGGTGATGGTCGTGAGTGGAATGTTGGTGTGATGGTCTTGAGTGGAATGTTTGGGTGATGGTCGTGAGTGGAATGTTGGTGTGATGGTCTTGAGTGGAATGTTTGGGTGATGGTCGTGAGTGGAATGTTGGTGTGATGGTCTTGAGTGGAATGTTTGGGTGATGGTCGTGAGTGGAATGTTGGTGTGATGGTCGTGAGTGGAATGTTGGTGTGATGGTCCTGAGTGGAATGTTGGTGTGATGGTCTTGAGTGGAATGTTTGGGTGATGGTCGTGAGTGGAATGTTGGTGTGATGGTCTTGAGTGGAATGTTTGGGTGATGGTCGTGAGTGGAATGTTGGTGTGATGGTCGTGAGTGGAATGTTGGTGTGATGGTCCTGAGTGGAATGTTGGTGTGATGGTCTTGAGTGGAATGTTTGGGTGCCCGGATGCTTTGAGTGTGTCAGTTGGAGTATGGACTGAGCAGCGGACAGACTGCTCCTGGTGGGCTGCATCTCTACAACTCAACTACTTGTAACTGAACTCAACACATCTACTTAAAACTACATCTTGGCTACGGACCTCATCACTACACAAACCTGCACTGCATCCCAGGACTCACTTGTTCTAACAAAGATATAAGTGGTATAAGTGATGTATATAAGTGTAAATATATGTTGCATTAAACATTCTGGTGGAATTAGAAAATTATTGGGGATTCTGGGTAGCTTTATGAGTGGAGATTCTAGGTGAGTCGGCGGGTTACTGGCTGGCTTGAGAAGACTAGCTCTTGTTGTAAATATACCGGAACCTACCTATGTGCGGAGACTTCTAGAGACAGGAATACAATAAACTGCAAGAGAGAACACACAATTAACAAGGCACTTTACTGAGAAACAACATACGAAGGATGATATTGAATGTTATGTGATTGAGAAACATACTCCGACACAACAAGATGGCGATGGCTCTGTTTAGATGAGGCGGTACAAAAGGGGGTGGTGATGGACAGAGCATCTGAACCAATCAAACACTCACACCCAGTCAAAAGATCTGGGTTTGATCCATCACCGTTCTTTAGCCCACTCTGCCACCCCAGTTCAGACATGGCCATATGCAAATCAGTCTGACCCTGTGCCTCATGGGAACAGTCCAGCCCGAACAGCCAAGCCATGCCTTCCCTGGACCGGAAACAAGCATCCTGGGACCGGTTTCTGGCATTCCAGCCGTCTTCAGCCAGGCTTGCTTGAATCCAGTGGCAAAGTGAGCAAGGGACTCACGTCTGAGCATACCCTGCCAACTTATGGCGAACAAAGCAGTACAAAAGGGGTGGTGATGGACGGAGCATCTGAATCAATCAAACACTCACACCCAGTCAAAAGATCTGGGTTTAATCCATCACCGTTCTTTAGCCCACTCTGCCACCCCAGTTCAGATATAGCCTGTTTAGATGAGAGCAGCGATGGGTTTTTAGACTGCAAACAGATGTACAGGGGTTAAATGAAGAAATACCAGGGGAGTTTTAGGCAGATGCATACATGCCTCAGTGCTGTGCCTTACATTTAAAGTCATCTTCTAAAATCTATGTGGGACCCTGTATTATACAGAAAAATGTGACTCTGAGATCAGCATGGAACCCTGTTTGGACAATACACTATCTAAAACTGTAAAATAAAGTAAATTGCCATAAGATCAAACGATATACAAATCAGTTAATTAAAATATTTGACTACACTAAGCCCGTACCATCAAGATACACAACCCTATATGTTTTTTCCTCGTGTTATGCCCGTAAAAATAGACTACAATTTCCATTAGGCGGGAAGCTGTTTTGTAGTGGTTTAGTCAAGAGGCGTAGACCACACCTCCCATCGGGCATGGAGCTTTTTTGTAGCTCTTGATAATACACGTTGACGAGAAGGGTGGAGGCAGGTAAATATTTCCTCCTCCTCTTTAAGCATTATTTGTTACATAGGAGACACTCATGAAGAAGGCAAGCACCCTCCCTCCAACAGATGGACTGAGTTGGCATCTTGCCCCATCTTGTGCACAAAACACGCGTGAGCATGCGACTACACTCGTCCGGGAGACACTCCCAAAGTATAGCAGCCGCCACATATATGAGAAGGGAAACATCCTTTACAACGCAACTTTTACCACACAGTGCCTTTACGATGCAACTTTACAACGCAAACCATTACAACGCATTGCGCTGGGGGGTGCTCTAGGATAGGGAATACGTTTAATTTACTATCCAACACCTTCCCTAGTGTCCACGGGGACTGGAGTTGGAATAGTAAATTAAACTATTCACTATCCAGCACCCCAAAGTGCTATGCGTTGTAAAGGTTTGCGTTGTATAAACCGAGTTGTAAAGGCATGCATGGTAAAAGCATGCGTTGTAATGTCATACATCCATATGAGAACTCTCATTTTGAGCAAACACTATTCCATAGTTCGGCTAAAGCCAAGGGCTGGGTAGAAGGACTCGGGCGTGCTCCTTGACGAAGTAAGTAATGGGGGTAAACTAAAATTGCTGGAGCCTCAATTATATTGATTTAGGAAGAGAATGAATGCAAGCAATTTGCTTCTCTCCAACCGTAATGGGGTGAATGCTTTACTAATGGAATATTTGAATGATACCATGATTGTCATTATAATCCTTGGCAGCATACGCAGATATCATCCATTATAATATTATGCCTCTCGCAATTCTATATATTTCCCGTAGTCTGTGACTACAGGAGTCGCAACCCCTGATCAGGTCAGGAAGTACACTGATAACCCTAATAGGGTTAGGGATTCTGACTCTCAAAGAAATGTAGCGGCAGCATAGTGAGTGGCATATTTTCAAATTTATTTGTGGGGAACACAATTCCTATTAGAACATTGGAATGTTGGGATCTCCATTGAAAACAATGGAGTGCTCCGGGCTTATAATGGCTGGTATAAGCCTGGAGCTCCAACATACCAATGTTTCTTTGTTCACAGCTCTGGCTGTGAACAAAGGCTTCAGGGAGCCTGAGGGGATTCCACTCCCCTCACGCTCCCATAAGGCTTTGTTTTTTTTTGTTAGAACATTCTGCCCTCTAGTGGCAGAATGTTCTAATAGCCTTATAGCCCTTCGTAGATGGGCTATACCGGCTATTAAAGTCCCTCTCCCTTGTTAAAGACCCTCGCCTTCGGCTCGGGGCCTTTAACGCTGGAGAGGGCCTTTAATAGCCAGTATAGCCCTCTACGGCGGCTATAAGGCTATATTACGCACTGATCATAAACGATTGGTTACAATTTCACAACTTGGTGGAGCGGGTAAAGGATCCACTCGATTGGCTTGGTTGGCGGCAAGATTTCAGGATTATTGTTATGTCTTAGAACACATTCAAGGTTGGAGAAACTGTGAAGCTGATTGCTTATCTCTGCGGTCTATTGATTATCGTTCTGTGGATGGTCCTTCTGTGGTGGAGAGGGAGGGTAAAGGTTCTGTAGCTTTGGTGCAGAATGCAGTAACTTGGAGTGGTGGTGCCATTACTATTGAGGAATTGAAGTGAGACGCAAACTGTACGTTATAGGAAGTGAAGCATTTTCTGTTGTGTGGAAGTAGAAGAAAGAGTGCAGTCTCACCTTCAGCGAGGTCGTATATTGATGGAATGACAGTAACTTGTGAGATAATATGATGAGAGGAGTAAGATTTGTCCCTGGATTACGGTCCAGATTTATTAGAAAAGTGCATGAAGGTCACTTGGGTCAAACCAGTGTAAGGAAAAGATTGAAGTCTAAGTAGTGGTGGCCAGGGTTGGATGAGCAAGTCACCTTGTGCGTGGAGAACTATTGTATTTGTAAGGAGGGAGAGAAGAGGTTGAAGGTGGGTTGAAAGTTGGTCATGGGGCATATTATTGATCCAGGAAAACCCTGGCCCATCCTTTGTTTAGATTTCATCAGACCTTGAATGAACTCAGTGCTCTAGAGGTGGTTGATGTTCACACTAAGTGACTGATTGTAAAGTATGTAATAGAGCCAACCACCCATTATACCATTGGTCTTTTGAAGGGAATTTTTATTGAAGAAGGTTTCGCTTCGGTTATCATAAGAAACAGTAGAACTCAATTAACGGTCAATGAAATGCAAGCCTTTTTGCTGTTTCGCGGAGCTAAACACAATCATACTTCTTTATATAATCCACAAGCCATTGGAATTGTTGAAAGGAAAAACAGAATGGTCAAAGGAACAATTCAGATGGTGGAGGCATCTCTTGTTCTATTAGATCTCTCCGCAGCGTTCGACACTGTGCTGCATGACCTTCTACTGGCTCGGCTTGCGGGGATTGGCGTCTCCGGCACAGTATGGGCATGGCTTAAGCCCTTCCTGGAGGGCCGTATCGAGCAGATTTGGCTTCCACCGTGTTTCCCCCCTCAACCAGTCACAACCGGGGTTCCACAGGGCTACGTCCTTAGCCCCCTACTCTTCAATATCTATATCACACCTTTGATTTATTTGGCAGAGGAGCTAGGGGCTAAGGTCATGGCCTACGGCGATGACACACAGTTGCTTTTTACCTGGGATAAGATCTCGCTTTCTGTTTCAACGGCTCAGCACTGTCTCGCTGCAGTTTTCAGCTGGCTGACGGATGCCCAGCTGAAATGCAATGAACAAAAATCAGAGATTCTGCTCTTTGGCAAATTTCCATCCAACTTTCACCAACTCCTGTGGCCTCCAGACTCATTGCCGCCAGCCTCCACGGGTCAGCCTGCTAAGAATTTGGGGGGGTGGTTCGATGAGTCCCTTTCCTTTTCTACACACATTAATAAACTGACTGGTTGCTGCATTGGTCTCTTTAAAACCTTGAGGAGTTTCTTCCAACTACTCCCACAAGCAGCAAAAGAGACGGTTGTCTGCGCCCTGATTTTGTCTCGCTTGGATTATGCGAACGCTCTTTACATTGGCCTCCCGGCCTATTTGTTAAAGCGACTCCAGGTGGTGCAGAATACAGCGACTAGACTGCTGTTAGGCATCTCGTCTAGGATCAGTGTTCAACATCATTTGCACTCTCTTCACTGGCTTCCTGTGGCGAACAGAGTAATAAAAATAAATAAAACCACATTTGTAAAGCGCACAATCACCCGTTAGGGTCTCTAGGCGCTGGGGGCCGTCGGGAAGATTAAGCAAGCTATTGCCCAGAGTCACATGGTGCTGGGCTAATCTGCCGCCGGTGCCAGGGATCGAACCGTGATCCCCAGCTTCCGGAGTCAGTCGCCCTGGCCGCGGCGCCACACCTCTTCCACAGAGTAAAGTTTAAAGCTCTGGTCTTGGCCCACCGTACCCTCCATAAACTTGGCCCTGTATACCTGCAGAGACGCTCCTCTTTTTATCTTCCTGCACGTGCTCTTCGCTCTCAGTCCCTTCGCCTGGCCCGAGTTCCTCGCTATAAGCTTCAGCGGCTTGGAGGAAGTTCTTTTACTGTGAAGGCCAGCTCGGCTTGGAACGCACTCCCTCTTGAACTTCGCTCATCCAGGACACAGCACTGTTCAAACGGAAACTGAAGACCCACCTGTTTGTCTAATTTGGCCTTTGTCCTTCCTCCTTTTGGTCCCCTTCTTTCTCTCCCACTTTTAGCCCCGCGCCGGGACACTCATGAGTAGCTGTGCGCGTTATAAATCGCAATAACATAACATAACATAACCAAAGGACAAGAGGTTGACGGAATGGTTTTGGATACAGTGTGGGCTTTTTGTTCAACAGAACATGAGTGCACCGGGCAGTCTACCTTTGAAATGATGCGTGGCAGGGTACCTGGAACTAAGTTAGTTCTGGTATGGATGAGAGAATGGTCGACACTGGGCGGAAGTGGTTTGAAACCCCTGTGTGGAGGTGCAGAAACTTGTTAAGGCTGGATATTGTGTCAGGGTGAGGTGAGAACAGACTGGCAAAGGCCTGACTAAGTTCTAGGGGCCTTTCAAAGTGATCACAACTCAGTGTAATTCAATGGTACTCCAGAATGGTGGTAATTGGAAACTTAATCGAGTGGCTCTGTATCAGAAGGTTAGAGAATGCAAGGTGGGTGAAGAATTGTAGAGTAGTTTCATGTTAATGTTGGATGAGGAGTTGTGTTCCTCTGCGCAGGTGTATGGGGTCTAGTATCTTCAGATGGAGGAGATTTGGGGAGAGCTGGGAACCAATGTGTGACAAGTAACCAAAGGCCATTGATTACGTACAGTAAAAAACTTCTTGTTTTGTTCCTCTTTAATTGATGTGTTGTTTGTTTTTGTATATTAGAGGGAAATTTGTTCTACTGAACATTCTTTTGGAATTCGAGTCATGTTGAGGATTGTACGCTGCTTTATGAGGGGCGGGTTCTAGGTGAGTGTGTTGGTTACTGGCTGGCTGGGGAAGACTACGCTGTTGTAGTAGCGTCTCATTAAATATACATTAACCTATCTATGCGACGAGACTACAATATCACAACAATAAGTAACATACATGGGTGACAAGCACCCTTAGTGTGTTCCAAAGCAGTGTAACTAGGAAGGCTTTACAAGAGAAGTATCCTGTGTAATTATGGGAGTGGCCAAAGGCAAGTGAATTGGGATTCTGTGTCTCCCTGTGTTTGCTGTTAGTGTATTCAGATACAACAATGAACACATGTACCTAAGGCAAAGAAGACCTATTGGCTTTACCGATATGTGTTTACAGCTTTACAGCTGTGCACATCCTTAGGACACAGAATCATAATTACATGTGGCACATACATGATCATCCATGTGAGCGCTCGGCGCAGAGTGCAAAGATGAATTACAATACCTTTATGACACAGTGACAGGCACGGTCAGAAACTCGCCCTGCCTTCGGCCTCAGCGGCTCAATCCTGCCCTACCACAAACACCCATCCAGACTGTGAATTCACCTACAAGCGACTTTGTCTACAGAATGCGCTATACAAGACTCAACAACAACAAAATACGCTTTATTTGATTTAAAAACAATTAAATCATAAAAGCACATCATAAAAACAAAGCCTAAAAAACACAATGTATCAATTCATATAAAAAAATTAGAAATCAAATACAGATTTCTTTAGACCTCCCGGACATAAATAAAATCGGAAATCAGTTAAGCTAGACGCTGTTTACATCGAGTTTCTAGATCTAACCACCCCTTTTAAAAATATAGCTATATGGCCAGTACAGATTTCATCATCCAAAAATTGCAGTTATATAAATGTAGGTCGACACTTTCTCAAACCTTGTGATTTTAAAATGGGTATGATACATGATTATGGTGTACAACTTACAGAAAAAAGATGACATGTATTGTCGACTGTGGGGAGATATCATCGCACGGGCATGGGCAGAAATGACGTGACCAATCATTAAGTTGGGGGAAGGAAACCATGTTATGAAAATTGACTACACGTAAACGTGTTAAAAGCATCCTAGCATATATACTCAAATTAAAAGACAAAAGAGGTTGTAACCCTGGTTCGGTCATAATCAATTGATCATATTCCACTAGCAAAATGAGCTCAGGGACACAAATAAATATAGTGCCAAGATAATCATCTTGGTGCAATGAACGTAAGAAGTGATAACAAGAATAGGCAGGATGGCCAGCTCCAATCAAAAACGTCCGTGCTCGAGGCTCGATGATCATTGTGGCACTATATTTAGCTCTTTTTGCTAGTGGAATATGATCAAACAACATATATAAAATTCCGAGCCCTGAAGAAGTCTTGCGAGAGACGAAACGTGTTGGCTAAAAGAATTATTGTGATCATTGGATTTGAAAGCATCTGAATATATTTATCAATAAAGAACAACTATTTCGACCATAAGAAAAATCTGGACCTGCTTTTTCTACAACTCATCATGGATATTTGATGCCTTAATGAACTGTAATGAGATTTCTAATTGATGGGTGCTAATTCCAAGTTTTATATGTAGCCTTCCTAAAATAATTTCTAGAGATGACACAATAGGTATGTGGAAGAGATGCATGGTCAGGGCAGGGCTTTAAGTCGGCCGTATCTCACCGTTGCTGAGCACTGGCAATTTTTTAAAGGGGGTCTCAAAATGGGTCTCTATCGGGCTCTGTTTCGTGCCCTGGCACGGGCGGTCCGTTTGTGACAGCAGGCACATTGATGTGCGCTGCTCACACTACTCACTTCTTGCTAGTGGAGAAGTTACGGCATGACATCACGCCAAGTGAATGTTCTAGGGGAAGGGAAATATTGTCATTTTCGCTTCCCTTCTCTTGTTGAAACTCAGGAGCAGCAACATTGTCGTGGTAAGATGTGTATGGAAGGATTGTTAGGTACAGGGTTCGGACCTTATAAGATGTGTGTAGAAGGATTGTTAGGTGCAGGGTTCGGCCCTTACAAGATGTGTATGGAAGGATTGTTAGGTGCAGGGTTCGGCCCTTATAAGACGTGTATGGAAGGATTGTTAGGTGCAGGGTTCGGCCCTTATAAGATGTGTGTGGAAGGATTGTTAGGTGCAGGGTTCGGCCCTCATAATACGTGTGTGGAAGGATTGCTAGGTGCAGGGTTTGGCCCTTATAAAACGTGTGTGGAAGGATTGTTAGGTGCAGGGTTCGGCCCTTACAAGACGTGTGTGGAAGGATTGTTAGGTGCACTGTTCGGCCCTTATAAGACGCGTGTGGAAGGATTGTTAGTTGCAGGGTTCGGCCCTTATAAGATGTGTGTGGAAGGATTGTTAGGTGCAGGGTTCGGCCCTTATAAGACGTGTATGGAAGGATTGTTGGGTGAGGGTTTGGCCATTACAAGACGTGTGTGGAAGGATTGTTAGGTGCACTGTTCGGCCCTTACAAGATGTGAATGGAAGGAATGTTAGTTGCAGGGTTCGGCCCTTATAAGATGTGTGTGGAAGGATTGTTAGGTGCAGGGTTCGGCCCTTACAAGATGTGTGTGGAAAGATTGTTAGGTGCTGGGTCGGCCCTTACAAGACGTGTGTGGAAGGATTGTTAGGTGCACTGTTCGGCCCTTATAAGACGCGTGTGGAAGGATTGTTAGTTGCAGGGTTCGGCCCTTATAAGATGTGTGGAAGGATTGTTAGGTGCAGGGTTCGGCCCTTATAAGACGTGTATGGAAGGATTGTTGGGTGAGGGTTTGGCCATTACAAGACGTGTGTGGAAGGATTGTTAGGTGCACTGTTCGGCCCTTACAAGATGTGAATGGAAGGATTGTTAGTTGCAGGGTTCGGCCCTTATAAGATGTGTGTGGAAGGATTGTTAGGTGCAGGGTTCGGCCCTTGCAAGATGTGTGTGGAAAGATTGTTAGGTGCTGGGTCGGCCCTTACAAGACATGTGTGGAAGGATTGTTAGGTGCAGGGTTCGGCCTTTACAAGATGTGTGTGGAAGGATTGTTAGGTGCAGGGTTCGGCCCTTATAAGTCATGTGTTGAAGGATTGTTAGGTGCAGGGTTCGGCCCTTATAAGACATGTGTGAAAGGATTGTTAGGTGCAGGTTTCAGGCCTTACAAGATGTGTGTTGAAGGATTGTTAGGTGCAGGGTCGGCCCTTACAAGACCTGTGTGGAAGGATTGTTAGGTGCAGGTTTCGGCCCTTACAAGATGTGTGTGGAAGGATTGTTAGGTTCAGGTTTCGGCCCTTATAAGTCATGTGTGGAAGGATTGTTAGGTGCAGGGTTCGGCCCTTACAAGATGTGTATGGAAGGATTGTTAGGTGCAGGGTTCGGCCCTTATATGATGTGCATGGAAGGATTGTTAGGTGCAGGGTTTGACCCTTACAAGACGTGTGTGGAAGGATTGTTAGGTGCAGGGTTCGGCCCTTACAAGATGTGTATGGAAGGATTGTTAGGTTTAAGGTTCGGCCCTTATAAGATGTGTGTGGAAGGATTGTTAGGTGCAGGTTCGGCCCTTACAAGACGTGTATGGAAGGATTGTTAGGTGCAGGGTTTGGCCCTTACAAGACGTATGTGGAAGGATTATTAGGTGCAGAGTTCAGCCCTTACAAGATGTGTATGGAAGGATTGTTTGTTGCAGGGTTCGGCCCTTATAAGATAAGATGCGTGGGGAAGGGTGCGGCCATCATGAGAGGTGTGCGGATGAAATGTGTGATGCAAAGTTCAGCCTCACAAGAGGTAAGTGGAAGGGATACCTGTGGCAATAAAATTATTTACAGATCAGGAAAAAAGAAGATTAATAAAATATATATATTTTTTCAATTTGCCAAACCTATTTATTGCGCTCACTACCCATATACAAGGCTAGGTACAAAGGATTCAATCACCAGTGTATGTGAATATATGATCAACAAATATTGCAACATACATGTATCATCATAGTTCTAGAGATGCATAAGTCATATACTGTAATTTATGTAAAGCCTAGTTTGTGAATAGTGCCCTACTATTTTACTTGACTCTGCAAATAAGTCCTGTAACAAAGTAGTAAATATGACGAACAAGCATTGGCATAGCCAATAGGTCTCGCCTTTGGGACCTTTTAAGGGTTTAGCCATGCAGCACGTGCATACACAGGAGGAAGGACACTAGCACTGACAGCGATAGGGGTGGGGGGAGGAAAAGAGCAGGAGGCCGAGAAAAATAAGCCGAAACAGAGGAAGAAAGAGGAGAGGAAAAGAAAGGGACCGAGTGATGGAAATGGACACAGATAGAAGAGAATAGAGAGAACGAAGGCTAGCAAAAGACAAACGAAGGAATAAAAGGCAAAAGAGAAATGGAGAAACAAAGTAAGCAAGGTGAGTAGAAGTAAATATAGGGCAGCGAAAAGAAACAAGAGGATAAAAAATATACAGCACGAAAGGGAGAGAGAAAGAAATAAGAACTGTGGAAGAGAAGGGGGAATGAATGAATGAACACAAAAACTGAAAGAAAGGCGAAATGAATGATTTGTGCTGAGGATAAAAAGGAAGGAAAGAATGATGTAAATATGAATAGTCCGAGGGACAAAAAAGAAGGAATGAGAGACGAAAAGCAGGAATAGTGTGGGGATAAAGATGAAGGAAGAAGGCGAAAAGAAGGAATAGAATGGGGGAAAAAAGGAAGTCGAAAGGAAGCAATAGTGCAGGGAATAAGATGGAAGGAGGCAGGGATATATGTAGAGTATATGGGGAGATGGTTGAGCGAAAAGAAGTGATGAGCAGGCACAAAGGAAAGGAGACAGGTGTATTAAATGGGAAACATTATGAGCGGCGATAAAATAGACAAATGAACAGATTAATAGTGTGAGAGCAAAGGTGGTAACGAATGTGGAAAATTAGGAAAAAAGGCTAAAGAAAAAATGACCAAACTACATTAAATGGTATAATAGAACGAGTGAAAGAAGGCGAAGATGTGTAGGGGCAGATCAGAGACGGGTAGGGCTACGGAAGGTTAGGAATGGAGGTGTCGGTCAGAGAACGAAGTCTGAAAGAAAAAAAAAAGACTGATGCAGGACGGGGTAAGACAAAAACAGAGGCAAATAAAAATGGAGCTAGAAAAGGGGCAACATGAAGACATAACATAAGCTGGATTCCTTGTACAAAAGGGAGAAAAGGCTAGAAAGAGAGAGAGAGAGCGATATTGGAGGGTAACTAGGCCAGAGAGAGAAACAAAGTGAGAGCGTGAAAAATTGATTCACCCACAATTATAGAATTTATATGTGTCTGGAAATGCAACAAGCGGGCCACGTGGCCGCGAAAGTGAAAGCGGGCCTCGGAAACATGATAAAGAACAGATGACACCCTGCGCTCACCTGCTCGTTCCCGCAAGCTGGAGGCCGCCACATGCACGAGTTGAAAGTCTGGAGTGATTCCAAGAGGCCCTCCTAGAGCAGCGCATGCGCGCAGCGCTAGGCTCGACCTAAAAAAAAGCTTTGATCTTTCTCAGAAATTATTATTCAACAAAGAAAGTGCAGAGACAGCAAACAAACGCACGTTGTTGTTAACGCTGTTGTGTCACAGCACTAGAGCTCGGTAATTACAACTTTCTGAACATTTCACTGAGTGTGTAGTAAGTTCATACACAAGGTGAACGAAAGAGCGGCTGCCTTACTGCTGCCGTCCCGTCCGCCTGTAGACATTGACAAAGGACCCCTGGTCTCTGGTCTAGAGCGGGAAACAGCACCGGCTTTGTTAATAAAACACACAAATCAGCAGATTGTGAGACATTCCGGATGCAGCAACCATTGGGCACACAGCATCCGGTGTAGTGTTTATTGAATCAGACCATGTACATGTTTCTATTTATAGCTCCTCAACGCATGCTTCCAAGCACTACAAATCAACGTGAGGACTGTATGTGTGTATAGGAGATCTGCCTGCCAAAGACACTTACACCCGCGGTAAGCGTGTAATGCAGGAGTGAGTAAAGGTATTCACCGGGTCTGGTGGCTCAATGGACTAATGCGTCCTCTGCTCGACCTCATGGTCACAGGTACTGAGGTTGATGACATGAGTACCATTGAGTTGGGACCAGAAGTGATACAAGTAGTAACTTTACACTTGCAAATCCAGTTGTATGAGGCTCCGGCCCCTGATTGGTGGAGGTGAAGGCTTGCGAGTCTACACCTAGGTGTAAATCTGCACTTGGAAATGGGGAGAAGCAAAACACCGTAGAGTTACACCTAAGTAAAGTGGTAGAAATACACACGTATATAGACCGCGAAATGCAAGTCAAGGGCAACCATAGCATTTTCAAAGGGAGCTTTCGGATGCCAAACGAATGATACTGTAAATGGCCCTACTTATAATCAGGGGCTTGCCATCCTCCCCTTCTGCGCCTAACACAAAGGTATAAAATGAAAAAGAAATAAAAAAGGACCTGATAGTATAGTGACATAAAAGTTACTGGCTCGGGACTTGGACAGCAGGGATATCCCTTAGGTTACACAGGGCACGTAATTCACCAGTCTCTGGGCCCGATTCACAGAACTAACTTAAGACAAAATCCTAAACTTAATACTTTTGGTATTCACAGAAGTTAGGATTTTGTCTTAAGACAGACTTAAGACAGACTTAAGACAAAATCCTAACTTAAGTCTGTCTTAAGTCTGTCTTAAAACAGATTTAAGACAAAATCCTAACTTCTGTGAATACCAAAATTAGTAAGTTTAGGATTTTGTCTTAAGTTAGTTCTGCGAATCGGGCCCTTAGCTTTTAGACAGCTGAGATATATTTTGACTTCACACAGGGGCGTAGCTTCCATGGTGCAGCAGGTGAAGTTGCACCACTACCCAGAGGCCCGAGA
This sequence comes from Lissotriton helveticus, assembly GCF_964261635.1. NCBI lineage: Eukaryota > Metazoa > Chordata > Amphibia > Caudata > Salamandridae > Lissotriton > Lissotriton helveticus. The sequence continues at coordinate 38,814,009 of NC_136067.1, read as the reverse complement.
TGTCCACTGAACCTTGGATTAGTACTGTATTTTACAATTCAAACAGTAGCCGGGGGCAAAGTTGCACTATGACCCTTGACACACTGGATGCACGGCTGATATCACAAACCTTACAGGCTAATGCCTCACGCAAGAAATCTCTTCCCACAGTAACAGAAAACAAGCACATTTGGCTTTAAAAAGCAAACAATTCTGTTGGTTAGACACAACTTACAGGTCTATGCCTCAGGCAGAAAAACTATCTCTTGTTCCACACAAAACTTACAAGTTTGGGCCTCAGACAGCAGTGCTATCTCTCATGCAAGGCAGAAATTACAAGCTCAGGCCACAGGCATTCGAGCTCCTTCATAGGCAGAGCTAGGCCTAAGGCCTCTCAGGCAGGTCACATGACCAGGATAAACCGCCTGCCTCCTTTATGCTGGAGGACACAGACCAGCGGAGACATGCAACTACCACCCTTCGAGAACCTACTGCAGACCCCTGGCACCGGCCAGCACATGACCAATCAAAACCAGGAAAGAGTAGTAATAGATCCACATCCAATCAAAGTTCAGGAAAGAGTAGTAATAGATCCACATCCAATCAAAGTTAAGGAAAGAGTAGTAATCAAAGTTCAGGAAAGAGTAGTAATAGGTCCACATCCAATCAAAGTTCAGGAAAGAGTAGTAATAGGTCCACATCCAATCAAAGTTCAGGAAAGAGTAGTAATAGGTCCACATCCAATCAAAGTTCAGGAAAGAGTAGTAATAGATCCGCTACACAAACATACGGACATCAGCTGCTCCACGACCTTTGGTCAGGGTCCTGTCAGCAAGAGGAACGGGATCCACTCCGGCCGATGTGCTCGTGGTCACACTCCGTGAACGCCATCGAACTGCTGGATTCTTCACGATCTCTCTACCACATACAGGATCCTCAACCATGAAATACTCCTGTCCGAGCGTAAAGAGGGATTTGCTGTATGTAGAAGGCACTATATCGGATAAGTTCGCCTGGCATCCACAGATTCATAATTTCACGAGTCATCATGCTGCGTTTCGCCGCTCTTTATCCGCTGCTGTTTAACTTTTACATGTTCCCGTGTCACATCTGCCTCATGAGTATAAGATCCACATCGACAAAATTGACGTCTGTTGGAAAGTGAGACATAGAGACAAGCAATCATCACCAACCGACTAGACTGTACTACTGACCACTAGATGTGAGAAAGCTTCCTCAGCCCAAATGGAGCAACCTTAGAGGAATAAACACATCTCCACTCCCATTTTAATGTTCCTCTATTCTAGGGCCCGCTCACGACAACACTCAAAAATATCAAACCTGGGAAACAACTCCATTTCTCCATCAAATCAGTGTTGCTGTTAAAAGCATCAACATTCAACAGTCTCATGCTTCATAAAATCCTCTATCTCCAGTAAACCCCATGGTATGGAGTTAAAATGTCAATTGCAGCAGCCCGATAGACTTCAATGACTGTAGATGTAGGCTGCCAGGAGGGATCAGAACTCAAGGAAGTCTGACCAGGCCAAACTGGTGCCCAAATCCCTACAATGTCTGCTTGAAACACGGGCCTGGCACACTTGCAAAATCCTGCTCTTCACAACTTCCCAAGCATCCCTTCACCTGGCTCTTCTACAGCCTTCAATCTGTGGAAACACAACAGATGTTCTCCAGAGGATCTGGAACCAAATATGTGTGAAGCCCCTTGTTCTCAAAAACACTTAAAAATATAACTTTTCAAGAAATCATTTAGGTCAATCTTCTATCCACGACTAGACAACCGCGGATGCCGGGCAGTATTCACTCCATTCTGCAGTCTCGCGGTCATTGTTTCACTTTTCACCCAGATTTCCTTCTGCATCGATGAGAGTAGTGAAGTTATCCTAAAAATGAGTAAAGGCGTACCCTGCATCAACCGTACCAGCTCAAGGTGAAATCAGAGCATCAGGAAGATACTAGGATGAAACCATGCCCGGCCCATGCTCTGTCCACCAGCGGGAAACAACCTTTAGTTTAGTTTAGTTTAGTTTTAAATTATTTATAAAGCGCGCGTACACCAGACGGTTCCATGGCGCTACAGTATGCTGAGTCCTTGAGAAGCGAGAATCACGGGGGGGGGGAATTGGTGAGAAATTATAGGGGGAAGGCTTTTAAGAATAGAAAGGTTTTTAAAGCCTTTCTGAAAAGCAAGTGGGTAGAACATCTAAGTTGGATAGGAAGAGAGTTCCAAAAGATGGGGGCAAGAGTAGAGAATTTCGAGCCTCCCCATTTTTTTCGGCGAAACCGGGAACAGTCAACAGGTGTTGAGAAGAGGAGCGAAGTTCCCTGGAGGGGGCATAGGGTTTGATCCCTGAAGAGATGAAAGCGGGAGATGAGCCTAGCTGGGCCTGAAAGGTGAGGCAGCCCACCTTGAATTGGGAGCGTTCACGAATGGGAAGGATTTTAAGAGGGGAGTGACGTGGTGGAATTTTGTAAGGTTGTAAACCAAACGAGCCGCTTGGTTCTGGACCAGCTGCAGTCATCGTACACTGTAAACCGGCATGCCGTGGTAAAGGGCATTGGCATAATCCAAGCGGGAAACGACCATGGCAAGTACGATAAGTTTCAGGGCCGTGAAGGAAAAGAAGCGGGAAACCTTGCGGATGGTGCGGAGGGATAAAAAAGAAGAGGAAACCACCGAACTCACCTGGGAGTGCAGAGTGAGTTGGTCATTAATTTTGATGCCGAGGGTTTTAACAGAAGAGGAGGGGGTGGGGGAGGTCCAAGGGAAGAAGGCCAGAAGAGGGGGGACCAGGGACTGGAGCAGCCACCTGTCAAAACCAGCTCAGTTTTATCTGGGTTTAGTTTCAGGTGGTTGTGATTCATCCAGTCCCGGATGAATAGCATTGTAGATTGGAAATTAGATTTAGAGTCAGGGGAGTAAGAAAGAGGAAATATAAGCTGGAGGTCATCCGCATAGTTATATACGGAGACCTCCATTTGTTGAAGAGCAGAGATGAGGGGGGCTATGTACAAGTTGAAAAGTAGAGGGGAGAGAGAGGAGCCTTGGGGGACCACACATACCACCTTCCGAGGTTCAGCCGAGAAATCGCCCAGGCGGACTGCTTGGGTGCGATCGCTTAGAAAGGAGGACAGCCAGACCAAGGCAGAGCCGCCGATCCCTGCCGCCCCGACACGGGAGAGTAAGATGGAATGGTCCACCGTGTCAAAGGCGGCGGAGAGATCGAGTAATACCAAGGCCTGGGGGATGTTAGTGTCCATTCCCTCTCTAAGGTTGTCGAGTACTGAAAGCACAACCGACTCGGTGGAATGAGCCGGGCGAAAGCCGGCTTGGCGGGGAGCCAACGCAACTTTCACAACACACTACCATTACAACGCAACTTTTACAACGCAACATCCATTACAACGCATGCCATTACAACGCATGCCATTACAACGTATGACACTACAACGCACACCACTACAACGCATGTCTTTACAACACAGTCATTACAACGCATACCAATACAACGCATAACATTACCATCCAACACTTACCCTACTGTTGCACCCCCTGGAGTTAGAATATTAATTTTTACCCCTACACTATCCAACACTTACCCTACTGTTGCACCCCCTGGAGTTAGAATAGTAATTTTTACCCCTACACTATCCAACACTGTCCCTACTGTTGCACCCCCTGGAGTTAGAATAGTAATTGTTACCCCTACGCTATCCAACACTTACCCTACTGTTGCACCCCCTGGAGTTAGAATAGTAATTTTTACCCCTACACTATCCAACACTTACCCTACTGTTGCACCCCCTGGAGTTAGAATAGTAATTTTTACCCCTACACTATCCAACACTTACCCTACTGTTGCACCCCCCTGGAGTTAGAATAGTAATTTTTACCCATACACTATCCAATACTTACCAAAACATGCAATGTAATGTTAAGCGTTGTAATGGTATGCGTTGTAAAGGTATTATGAGTTGTAATGGAATGCGTTGTAAATGTAGTTTTTTAATTTTCTTTGTAATGGTATGCGTTGTAATGTAATGCGTTGTAATGGATGTTGCATTGTAAAAAATGCGTTGTAAAGGTATGCGTTGTAAAAGTGTGCGTTGTAGTGACATACATCCCCACCAGCTAACCTGCTGGTGTCTTCTCTGATCTGCAGTATTCGTAATTGATTTTATTATTTGTTTTAATTCTGCCGCGCATGTGGGTGCTGCACAGAGCAAGAACACTACGCTAAGTGACACAATAACTCACTCACCCTGTCCCTTATACCCTTAACCCTAAGACCAGCACCTCTCTTTCTCACCTGACCTTACAGTGTCTCTCTTTAGAACCTCATATCCTTACTTTCTTGTTTACAGTCTCACTTATTCTAACACTGTGCTGTGAATTGGATTTTTTTGCCACTGTAGACCTCCCTCACCTTTCATCCCCCCCAAGTTTCCCTCTGCTGGTGGTCCCTTTTCATGGCTGGCATAGTTAGTCCTGACTTTTCAGCTGTCCGCGCCTCCGATGCCAGGATTAATAACCCCATCTATTTTATTTTACTGATAAATAAATGGAAAGCTACCCGATCCCTGGTCCAGCATCCTGTTGACTAAAAGCCAGAACTAAAGGAAGGTGTCACAAAAGGCACTGGGCTCTTGGCAGCCATGAAAAGGCCTGTGCCCACTGCTCGATGCAGTAATACGGAGGCTTTCCTGCCCACACAATAAATGGTTAATGCTACTTTGTGCCTGAGATAACCTGAAATAGCAGTTGAAAGCAATTAGCCCTACGTTGCTTCCGGAGAATAGCTGGGGCCTGGAAGTCTCCTGACCTTTGCACCTCAGCCCTTGCAGAAGCCTTCAGACTCAACAACTGTCACAAACTTCTTCACAAACCGAATACCCAAGTCCTGGAATTCACCCCGAATAAGTTGCCCCATGTTTGTGGTACAGAAAGAACACACAGGTTTAAAGGTCCCCAGAACCTCGGCAGCACTACTCCTTGTTAACACCGAAGATCCTTTTTTGGCCAAAATCAGCGCCTCAGTGACAGCCTTGATTGGAGGCTTGGAGGTCACATGACTGGGATTCAAGGGCTTTTCTTTGCTGTGCAAAGTTCTCCTAACAAACAGAACATGCAACTAATCACAGGGCTACATGTGAAGCTAAATGTACACTTAAATGTGGGGAACAATACATTCTGTGTGGAAGCAGTGTGGAAGCATCACCCTTTCTCAATGTCTGAGCTCCTCTGAAGATGCCGAGGGTCACACAGGGCGTATCTTCACATGCCTGCGTTGATGCTCTCTCCAGCAAGCACAAAGCGATACAAAAGGGGATGATGGACGGAGCGTTTGAGCAAATCAAACACTCACCCCCAGTCAACTAATCAGGGTTTAATCCATCACCGTTCTTTAGATCACGCCGCCACCCCAGTTCAGACATGGCCATATGCAAATCAGTCTGTCCCTGTGCCTCATGGGAACAGTCCAGCCCGAACTGCCAAGCCATGTCTTCCCTGGACCGGAAACAAGCTTCCGAGGACCGGTTTCTGGCATTCCAGCTGTCTTCAGCCCGGATAGCTTGAATCCAGTGGCAAAGTGAGCAAGGGACTCACGTCTTAGCATACCCTGCCACACTTATGGCGGCCAAAGAAAAACCAAAGGAAATGATGGACGGAGCGTTGACAATACAAACACTCACCCCCAGTCAACTGATCTGGGTTTAATCCATCACCGTTCTTTAACCCACTCTGCCACCCCAGTTCAGACATGGCTACATGCAAATCAGTCTGACCCTGTGCCTCATGGGAACAGTCCAGCCCGAACTGCCAAGCCATGTCTTCCCTGGACCAGAAACAAGCATCCTGGGACCGGTTTCGGATTCATAATCCTCATCAGCCAGGCTATCTTGAATCCAGTGGCCAAGTGAGCAAGGGACTCACGTCTGAGCATACCCTGCCACACTTAGGGTGAACAAAGCGATACAAAAGGGGATGATGGACGGAGCGTTTGAGCAAATCAAACACTCACCCCCAGTCAAGCACGGCATTCCTGATGTGCAGACATTCCTGGAACACTTGTGTGGAATGTCGGTGTGCTGCTGCCATGATGTAGTGTCCCGCCCCGCTGAGCCAAGAAACATCAACTTCTAGGAAAGAGGAATGCTTTTCTTGGGCCAGGTCATGAGTTCCAAGAAGCAGTGGCTCGTCTTTCTTTGTCGGAGGCTTCTGTTGAGCCATCCGAGCTGTCGCGCCTGCATGCAACACTTGTGGTCAAGCCAGAGTGTGCTTTGTATTTGAATGACTCAGTCCAAGACACTACTGTCCAACAAATGACCTCACGCGCTGAGCCGGGGATGTTTCAAAGGGAAGAGGCTGCTGGAAGCAAACATGCGAGCAATCCAAGAGCTCAGAATCAATCTAAAGTTTTAGACTCCTGTGAACTAAAACAGATCTATCTTCTCAGAGATTCCACAGCAAATGCTACCACTAGATGGATCATTGGGGCACATGCATCAATGGAAATTGCATTCGCAAATGGTGCGAATCGCAAAATTCGGCCGCTTGCGAATGCAATTCCAATTTTTGGGATGCATTATCATTTTGGTAATTTTCGCCATTTAAGAAATCGCAAAATTGTGATTTTTTAAATTGCGATTGCATTTAAGGAATCTCAAATTGAGATTCCTTAAATGCAATGCATCAAACTTTAAAAATTTGCAAATTCGCAAATAAGGGGAGCAGATTACCATGAAGTTGACCTTCATGGTAATTTGTCGAAAACTTTGAAAAATGCACTAAAGTGCATTTTTCAAAGCTCCATTTTACACCCACACATGCCCGTGGGGCATGTGTGTGTGCACAATGTACTTATAGGCAGATTCCAGGGGTGCAACAGGGTGTCCTTTGGACACCCCTGCACCCTTGAAATTGCATTCTTAATTTGCGAATTTCTAATGGTGAATTGCAAATTAAGAATGTCTTTCCATTCATTTCTATGGGCCTCTAGGCCCCTAGGAATGGATGGGGAGGTATTCCTTAATTGCGATTCTCAATTAGAGAATCGCAATTAAGGAATTTTAAGAAATCGCTATTTTTTTTTAGCAATTTCTTGATGCATTGCAGTTTGCAATTCCTTAATTGCCATTCCTTATTTTTCCAATTAAGGAATCGCAAAATGCAATATTGATGCATGTGCCCCATACCGTCAGGGGCACAGAATACGAGCACACCTCTTACGGATCTCTTCTTCTTGTCAGACATTCAAGTGTCATTAAGAGGTCCAAGTTGAAGAGATCTAACCTGCTGGAGGGCGTGTAGTCCTCTGGGATGCAGTCTGCTTAAGAAGCACCTCTAGAGCCCCAAAGTCAGCTGTATAATGTTTCAATCAGAATAACTACAAAGCAGATGTTGATTGTCTTGCCCCTCCTCAGAAAGAATTGCATTTATTGCAAGTAGCAATCGATCAGACAGGATACACAAAACTAGTACACGTTGGAAGAGTACGTTACATTTGGAACGTCTACTGGTTCTGTCCGCCAGGTACTAGCTTCCTCGTTTATAACCCGCTCAGTCACTGATGGAGTCTGAGATGGAACTTGTTAGAGCGCCAGACCCTGATGCAGAGGTCTAGCTCGGGACCAGGGTTCAATTCCCGCCTCGGCGGGTCTTGGGCTAAATTTCCTCGGACCTGATAATTCTCGCCTCAGTGCCTATTCTAATCATGGGTCCCACTCTGCAACTCTGGGCAATAGCTTGCTTAATCTCCACAACGGCCCCAACAACGCTGGGATGCCTGGCTTCACCGTGGGGGTGCCCAGGAGTGGACACCTCACAGGGAAAGCCAGGATGGGTTCCACAACGGTATGCGTACAAGCGCCTTGAGACCCCCTGGAGGTGATTCATGCGCTATACAAATACTAAATTACATTTTTTTGTATTACTCAGAGGATTGAAGGCTTGTACCTCTGCCCATTCCTGGTGAGTCAGCTACAGATCAGCTTAAGTTTGGAAAGAGATTCAGGCCTCACCACCCCCAGTCAAAAGCAAGGTAATGGCTCTTGAATGGTCACTTATTGTTTACTCTCTTCATCTGTTTACTTTAAGTCTAAATGATAAATCGCTACTAATGCTAAACTGTGTTTCTCATAATAAAAAGATTTTGTTCAGGCTCTTTGTGTGTTTTCAAATAAAATTTGGCTTCACACAAGTCAATTCCTTATTTTTAGTTGCGCAACAAACAAGTTATTTACCTTCGATAACAACCTTTCTGGTGGATACTCTAACTGCAGATTCCACACCTTGCGAATACTCCTCCAGGCGACCAAATGGATCCAGAACTTTTCAGCAGTTCCTCTGTGTGCCATTATTTGGTGTTGTGCAGTTCTGTGCAGACGCCGCTCTGCTCCAGAAGTGACGTGCAGAGCTTTATATGAGCACCACCTACGTGCGCTCGTGTCAATTGATTTCTAGGTTGTCCACGCCCTCAGATGTAGAAACCATTGGTATTGGTATGACCAGTGTGCAGATCTCAAGACTGGAACCTTTTTAGGTGGAACAGTCCAATTCACAGAACGGGGAGGTGGGAGGGTCAGTCAGGAATCTGCGGTTAGATAGAGTATCCACCAGAAAGACTGTTACCAGAGGTAAGTAACTTGTTTTTCTGATGGAGACTTCTAACTGCAGATGCCTCACCTTGTGTATAGATACCATAGAAGTCCCTCGCCAGGTGGTGGGTCCGTGAACTGGATCAAACTAAAAAGTCCTGCAGCACAGAGTGGGCAAAATTTGCCTCTCTATGAAAAAATGATAATTACGCACTTGTATAGCGCACGACTACCCGGAGGCATCTCGGTGCTTGTACGAATACCGCCAAGGAACCCTTCCTGGCCTTTCCCTGTGAGATGTCCACTCCTGGGCACCCCCCAAGGTAAAGCCAGGCATCCCAGCGCTGTTGGGGCCATTGTGGAGATTAAGCAAGCTATTGCCCAGAGTCACAGAGTGGGACCCATGATTAGAATAGGAACCGAGGCGAGAATTATCAGGTCTGAGGAAATTGAGCCCAAGACCCGCCGAGGCGGGAATTGAACCCTGGTCGCGGGCCAGACTTCTGCATCAGGGTCTGCCGCTCTAACCATTGAGCCACACTTCTCCACCTACTGAACCCTACTGTTGAGGCATTAGTGCTTCGTGCATGAGGGTACAGACGGATGGACTTGTGCTAGCTCAGTGGAAGCAGCTTTAGCCACAGTTGAGTGAGCACCCACGCCTCCTTGACGGCGCTTCTAAACCAGTGTGTAGCAGATCTTTATGTAGAGGACAATCCATTGGGAAATAGCCCATTTTTGCAATGCCTTACTCTTCTTTGCTCCAGAAAAACCTACAAGGAGCGGATCATCCACAAAATGTTCTTAGGGCCAATCGAAATAAAAATACAACTGCAAGAAGGCTGACGGATCCGCTGAGTAATCCTTAACAGTGCTGGGCGCATAGGGGACTATTTACAAGGTATGGAATTTGCTGTTAAAAGTATGGATCCGATTGCAAGGTTACCTATGATGCATTGATATAAGCATGGGTTACTTAACCTGGGGATTAGCTAGTCCCCAGTTTATTAAGAAGAACTGAAATAACTTAGCTGCATCCTTATATACAAGTGGCAGTATGTGACCACAGAAAAAGGGAGGTTTGACAGGCAAAGGTTCAAGTTCAAGATGAAGTAACAGCCTCAGTGATTTTTAGATCGCTGCTGGGAATTTGCACAATAAAAGATTGTCTGGCACTTGATGCATGGACCCAGAGGTCCACTGTACACAATGCAAAGACTTATTAATTAGAATCTGTTGCAGGGATTCTGCTCGTGCACAGAACTATGCGCAGGAAACTAGGACCTCAGTGAATTGTGGTGTAACATAAAACCAATCTCAGTGCCCAGAACCCCAATCCGACTAGCAATAGTGTCTCATTCGTTCTCCATACTACAGCAAAGCTACCAATGATTAGATAACCTAGAACATGCGACTTAGTAAACTTTCAGGAATAGTGGGAACCAAGAACACTCTTTCGCTCTAACACTCATACTAGTCCACAACGTGAGTAATCAGAGACACAGTGTAGTTTAGAATGTTTATTTTAACTAACGTGCTCTAAGATGCAGTATTCGTGCCAATACTGCATACGTTTAATACAATCAGCATTGTTACAATTCAATAAAGCACAAAAGGGGAAATCATATTATAATGACAGTGGAAACAGTACTTTAGCGCCGTGCTGGGAGCTAGTTTATTATAATTATAGAAGACCTCAAGGCTTTGTCAGGGGGACCCCATTCCTCCAAGATCAGATGCAATGAATCACATCCCAGGACGATCACAGCTCTTCTTAGTTGGAAAGGTTTTCTCCAAGAAAAGTTCTCATGCATGTAATGCCATATTAAAAAGCACCCGAGTTTCAGTTGGGCAGCTGTGCCTAATGTTATGTCTATATGTGTGGGACTGACCAACGTGAATCAACAGCATACATTGTTATTCAACCTTGGACACGCTGTGCAGACAGAGAGCACAGTGTACGCCTAGATATGTGAAAAGCAGACAGTTCTCATGTGAAGAAGTGTAAGCAGTGTATTTACGAGAACAGAGCCATGTAGTGCCGTGTGCAAACGCAGCAAAATGGTGTCTAAGCATATATTTCACTTATGCTAACATACAATGTCTGCAGTTAACCCCTTATCCTCACTACAAATCTAGTTTTTATGAGGATTGTGTGTTGTGCTCTGCACTGCTGCATCATCCAAAGCAACTCAGGCCTGATGTAGATCTCGGCGGACGGGTTACTCTGTCACAACGGTGATGGATATCCCATCCGACAAAATATAAATCCTATAGGCTATAATGGGGGTTATATTTTGGTGGATAAAATATCCGTCCCCGTAGTAACTCGTCTGCCAAGATCTAAATCAGGAAGTGACTCTTGGGAGGCATGTTGTGATGTGTACGTGTAGGTCATTCTAAACCCATAACATGTCACACAAAAGTTAAATGAGTAAGTAGGCAATATGCTCTGGGGCAGTGTATTTCCTCTAATGATCGTCTGTCATTCACGAAGACACTAATGTTGTCACTTGGATGGTATCACATTTTCACAGGGTTCAAAAGGGGAAACTAATTAGAACATTGCCATATAAAACCTATGATCATTGTGTTATTGTAGGAAGCTGGATTGATAACCAGGGGGGCAAGAGGTCTCTGCATATGTATTTATACCACATGCCTAAAAGGTAAAAAGAGGATTCTGTGAGGACGCTTCGGCTCAAGCAACAGGATTCTCTTAGATAAAGTGGGTGTATTATAAGATTAAAGCCATGAAGTTAACATAAAATTCCGGATTAGTAAATAGAGTAAAACCTATTGATGAGAACAGCACCACAAATGACAAACATCAGAGTAGGAGATTGGAAGAAATTAATTCCTAAAGAAATGGTAAAAAACATTCATAGAAAGCAATGGGGTGTATAAAAGATCATGAAAGTCTGAAGGGAGCTTGTGGGCAGGTGCTAGCACCTTTCAGGCTGACTGCAATGGAGTGGGAATCAGTTCGATTCTAATGGATTGACCAGGTCAACCGTTTTACCGTCTAACTAACGCCATCATTATACATCGCGCATGTTAATCCCCTTAATTATCCCCTTGGAATTACAGTTACCAGGGTTCCTGGTAATTTCAGGTAAGGGCAAATAACAGAATTATAACTTTTTGAGGAATAACATGCAGACATCAGACTCATGACACACCTGCATGATTTTCCTGTGTACTCGACTTCCTTCCATAAGGTGAACTCTTGCGGCGGAGTACCCCACCAGCGGTGTTCCTGCTCTTGTAAGTCTAATGAGTCTGTTAAAGCTCATCGTAATAAGTGGTCCACGCCTAATGAGGGCCTTAGTCTATACGATAGAAGACCCAATTCTCTGGTTGAGCAATGCTTTGGCCTTGGAGGGCTCCAACAGGTTGGCCAAGCCGATTCTGGGTCATATTTGTGAGCCGAACCGAGTTTCTCTGGCATTCATTTGATCACTTGAGGTTGGTTATTGGTCATGATGAGAAATGGCCTGAGCTAGGGGCTGGACCAGTCAGCTTGCAAGGGACAGACACATTTTATTAGTGATGAGGTGAAGAAATAGACCTTTATTGTGAGTTGGAATTGTGGTATATTGATGAAGGTGGCACATCCAAAGCAGGATATCAACGTTGAGACCGTCTTTGGATTTGGACTACATGCCACAGGTTATCCCTATGTCAAAAATGACCTCTAGTGTGTGGTGGTCAGCATTTTGTCCGTGGTTGCCTCCCTCCCCTATGCCATGGTTGTCCTCTACTATGGCATGGATGACCACCAACGTGCCAGCACAGGCATATTTCTGTGAGTGCCCAGTATGACTAGAGTCAGCTACGCGCCTTAGAAATGTTAAGTAATAATAATATACCACTGCTAATATTGTATCATGGATGCCCATTATGCCAAGAAGTAGCTCCAGTATCCCTATACCAGAATCTGTGTCAGGTGCCAGTCATGCTACCAGTTGTCTGCAGCATGCCAGCACAACTATCTTGTAATGGGGGCATCTATATGCCAAGAATGACCTTCAGTGTCCTATGGCCAATGGCAGACTCACAAGCATGACACCATACTCCTACTAACTCTCACTTACATTCACCCACTCACACTCATTCTCACTCACTCTCATTCATCTGCACTTACCTGCATGCACTCCTTTATACTCACTCTCTTGCACTCACTCCTATTCTCTCATGTTTACTCTTACTCATTCTTACTCTGACCGGATCATACTTCCTCACTCACTCACACTCACTTGCATTTACTCATACTCTCATTCCTTAATTCCCACTCTCTCACACTTATTCTCAATGTGACTCACTCTTTGACCCTCATTCATTCAAACTCACATTCACTCTTAACCCCTTCCATGCTGATGACGACCGGGAGCCGTCGTGGCACACAATGCTTGTGTGCTGATGACGGCTCCCGGCCGTCATGACCGCACCCGCGATCGGAATGTGCCGCACAGGCGCAGAATCGCGGCTGCGCACAAGGGGTTAATCTAGCTGGCTCATACTTTGTCACTTACTGACAACCACTTGCACTCACTGTTACTCATTCATATTCACAAATGCACTCACTCATTCATGCTTACTTTTACTCATACTCGCTTACACTCTCTAATACTCCATCCCACTCCTCACTCATTCATCCACTTATACTAACTTGCAGCCCCCTTACACTGACTCACCCATTCTCACTCACTCATATTAGCTCAATAGACTCATTTCACTCTCTATATGTCACTGACTCTCACCCACTCAACTTTTAGAGACACACACACTCACACATACAGACCACCATGCACACACATACTTACTCTGGGCCTAATTCACAAACTGAACTTTTTTTTTTTTCACAACAATTTTTATTGATAAAGATGAGCATATGGATGAAAGTGGCATCCCACAATCAGGACGATACCACCAGGCATTGTAGTTACATTTGCAAAATAAATCTGAGCATTAAAGCAAGGAACCAGCGGAACCAATGGTACACAAAAACCCCAACCCCATCTTCCTCGTTTCAGAATTTACCCACCCAACTCCCCGAACCCTCCCTCAACCCTCCCTAACCCCATGCATGTGTGTGGGAGCCATATGTATGGAAACTCTTTGCGCATCAAGTGTGAGTGTGAGAGTGGGCTTCTCAGGAGTAGACTGGGCTATAGGTCCTCCTCCGGGTCCTCCGGGGGATCCAGTGTCAAACCTCTGTAGGCCGCCCACCGCTTCCATATCTTGAAATGTTTACGAGGGCATCCCCGCGCCTCAAAGATTGGCCTCTCCAGACCCATACAAAAATCTAAGCCTGCCTTCCACGCAGTCAGGGGTGGGGGGCTCACCTCCTTCCATGCTCGGGCCATGTCTCTTTTGGCTACCATCAGTCCCAGGAGGAGCAGGTGACGCTTATAGGTATTACCACCAACCCCCTCCAGGATGTGCAGTAGGCCCAGGCGGTGGGTACGGGGAAGGGTCCAGCCCAACACCTCCGACAGACAGCCCCATACACCCCTCCAAAAGCCAACTAGTTTTGAGCACGACCACACCGTGTGGAGCAATGTACTCACCTCCGCCCCACATCTCAGACACTCCGGGGACTCAATCAGGCCTGCTCTCCACAGACGCTCTCGAGTATAATAAGCCCTGTGCAAAATCTTGAACTGTATGAGGCGAAACCGCATTGCTATAGCCGCCCCCCTCGGGGATTCTAATGCCTCCCGCCAGTCATCCTCATCCAGCGGTCCCATATCGGCCTCCCAGTGCGCCTTCAGCCGAAGAAGAGTGGAAGAGCAATGTACGACCATGGTCTGGTAAATGCGCGATACTTTTTTGTCTCCAAGGTCGCCCATGAACACCTTCGCCTCGATCGGGCTGAACTCTGGGAGCGAGTCAAGATTAGTTATACTGGGCGTCAACGCATGTCGAAGTTGTAGATAGCGATAAAATTGAGATTGGGGCATACCAAATTCAGCACTAAGAGCCTGAAAGGACTTGAGAGTCGTCCCGGACATCACATGGCCGAGCTGCGAAATGCCTATTGAGTCCCAGCCATCGAAGCCTGATAACTTAGAAAGTTCCGGTAGTAAACCGTTGCGCCACAGCGGTGTTTCCGCGGTCAGTGTACCCCACCAACCCATGCGGCGCAGGGCCTGCCGCCATATCCCAAATACAAGTTGAGTGACTCTCGGCAATGGCCGACGTAGCCGGGGTGAGTATAGGATGGTGTGGAGCGAGTTATCCCCCATTAACGCACGTTCTAGGGCGTACGCCGGATCTCCACCGTCACCATACCACCATTCATTTAGAACAAGAAGATGAGCGGCCTGGTAGTATGACCGTATATCCGAGGTGGCTAGGCCCCCACAGTACGTGGACAGGAAGCATGTGCGCAGCGCTACCCTGGCGGCACCGCCAGCCCAAAGGAAGCGGCCCAGTACTGAGTCGACCCGCCGAAACCATTGGGGAGGGATAGGATACGGATGGTTCTGTAGTTGGTAGAGTAGGCGCGGCAGTGCAACCATCTTAAAGATAGCCGACCTGCCAAAAATTGAAAGAGGCATTCTGGACCAAGTTTTAATATCCGTCTGGACCCGCTCCCAGACGGGCAAGAGGTTACGTTCCCAGGCCGTGTCCACTGAGTTCGAGAGGAACACCCCGAGGTATTTGAGACCAACTGTGGCCGTCTGCAGTTCCGAAGCCCAGGGATCCGTCACCATGTCCCCTTGTATTACCCATAGGGTAGATTTACGGACGTTGAGGTATAGACCCGACACCTCCCCGAAGAGTTGCATGACCTCCAGGACACGCGGGCCGGAGTGCTGTAAATCGGTGAGGAAGAAGAGGACATCGTCCGCGTATAATGCAATTTTATCCGACAGTGTGGTATTCCACTCAAAGCCCCGTATCAACGCATCTCTGCGAACTCTGGCCGCTAGGGGTTCCATTGCTAAGGCAAAAAGATAGGGGGAAAGAGGGCACCCCTGCCTAGTCCCCCGGCCAACGCGGAACTCCTCTGACACCGCCCCGGCGACTCGCACTGATGCCGTGATGTCCGTATAGAGCAGTTCGATATAGGACCGAAAAACCGGGCCCAGGTTGAGCCACGACAGTAGTGTAAACAGGTACGACCAGCTGACCGAATCAAAAGCCTTGTTGATATCGGCCAACAGCAGTGCCGCTTGGTCCCCCACGGCTCCAACAGCGTCTAGCGCCGCCTGTGCCCGTCTAATATTGTGTCGCGTTGCCCGGTGGGGCATGAAGCCCGCCTGATCAGAGTGAACTAGGTCTGTAATATACGGAGCCAGGCGGTTCGCTAGGGCCTTGGCCAATATTTTGGCCTCTATGTTGATGAGGGAAATAGGTCTGTACGAGTCATGGCTGCCCGGGGGCCTACCAGGCTTCTGAAATACCACTATTTCGGCATGGCGCCAATCGGGGGGCAACGTGCCCCGCGTCCTCGCCACCTCAAGAACTCAGCGATAGTGTGGCCCTAGCTGTACGTGAAATTTCTTGAAAAATTCACACGGGTAGCCATTAGGGCCAGGAGCCTTACCCGCATTGAGCTGCCCCAGAGCGTCTCCCAGCTCCTCCGCTGTGAGGGGTGCATCTAGGAGCTCCTTGGTCTCGTCCGATACCCGTACGGGCGGTAAGTCCGCGAAAAACCGGTCTAAGGCACCCTCAGGCAATCGGTCACAAGAGGCGTATTGGGCTTCAAAGTATGAGGCGAAGCTTGCTGCCAACTCGCTAGGGTCAGTCAGGACCTCCCCATTACCGTCCATGATGCCCGGCAGCACAAGGGGTTGAAAGTTGTGTTGGCACAAGCGGTGGAGCATGGAGCACGACTTGTCCCCCCACTGATACACCCTACTTCTGGTGGCCAGCCACGCCTGTCTGGCTTCATCCAGCAAGAGGGACGCGTACGATTGCTGTGCTTGTAAAAGCAGCCTGAGCCCGATCTCATCTCCACCCTCGCGGCGTTCCCGTTCTAGAGCCTCCACCCGCTCAGCCGCCACCGCAGTTTGTTCCCGGCGCCGCCTACGGGCCTCCGAGCACCACGCGATATCCACACCACGCACGGTAGGCTTCATCGCCTCCCATACCACCTCCACATCCGCCCCCTCTATCAGGTTCTCCCGCCAGTAATGATCTATGGTTTCTCGCAAATGTTTAGTATAGGCTGGCTGTAGCAGATGCCACGAGGACATCCTCCACCGGAATGGCTGCCGTGTCCGCATGAGGTCTACGTTAACTGAGACCGGGGAATGGTCGGATAGGCCTCTCGGCAAAATGGCCGCGCTCTTCACCCTACTCAGGCATTCCCGAGGTAAAAACACACAATCTATGCGCGAGAATGATCCATGCACCGCCGATAAGTAGGTATATTCACGGGTCGCAGGATGCATATGTCGCCAGGCATCCACCCAGCCCAGCCCCTCACTCATTGCATGCAGTCTAGTGGGTGGAGGGGAAGGGGAAGGAGATTCAGCCGTTTCCAGGCGCCTCCGGCGATCCATGCACACATCCATTACGTCATTCCAATCTCCCCCAATTACTGCCATCGACTCGGATATATCGTCCCACACAGAGAACAGCCTCTCAGCCAGGGCCCATTGCAGGGGAGGGGGGGCGTACACACACCCAAACACTATAGGTTCCGCGCCCACCTTGCCTTTCACAAACAAGTAGCGACCCTGTGGATCTATCCATTGTTTCTCATGGATATATGTTATCCTACGGTGAATCAATATGGCCACTCCCCTGGATCCCCGAGTAAACCCGGCATGGAAAACTTGTTGGTAGCCAAACCTCTGCAGGCCCAGTGCCTTCGTGCCCATCATATGAGTTTCTTGGAGTAATAACACATCTGCCGCTGCCCTCTTACCCCATTGCAAAACTGCCCCACGCTTGATTTTGTCTAGCAACCCCCTGACATTCCACGTGACCACTCGCATAGAGTCCTCAGGAGTCCGATGAATCGAATCAGCCATAGTCTTTCGGAGTCCACCACATAAGCCCCCCGCTCCAGCGCCACCCACCACGCGCCACATGAATCATTATAGCAACACACACATGCACTGTACTATCTACCCCAGAGAACATCACCCACCCCCCGGCCCCACAGTCCCCAACAACCCCAAACCCCAACTCAGCAGCCACAACCCTGACCGCCCGTCCCCCGCCTCCCCCCACCCTATACCTCAATGAACTATGAAGTATCTGTCGCGGTATGAGCAGTCCCGAGACCGAAACAGCGGGCTCAGGCCCACTCATACCAATGGATCCCAACATCCCAAAAAGGAACAGCGAACTCACCCCCTCCCCTCGGTGTCCCTCTCACAACGGGAGAGTGGCAGCCACCATTATGCAGTCCCCGAAACCCCCCCCCCCACAGTCTCATCCACTCTCAGTAGACAGTAGCAGTACTGTTACAAGGCCGCGATACAGCCATCAATTTAGCAGGTCTCAGGCGACCAGGTGCGTCCATCTGGGACTCGCAGCATTAGTAGCAGAGCACGGAGCCGAGGCCCCGGAGACTTCAATGATCTGTGCTTGATTGTTCGGAGTCCTCGGTTCTAGCAGTGTGTTGCGTGCCATCTGCCGAGGCCGCTCGCTTGCGTGATTTGGAGCGTTTGGTTCGGCTATGTCTAGACGATCGGTCTCGCTGTGGCCGAGGCGAGCCCTCAGGGGAGCCCGGATTGAGCCCTGGTTGCGGAGTCGGTCTGACCTGTACCGTTTCATCGGTCCACCTGAACAAGTCTTCCGGCGTATCAAAGAATAGCGTCCGTGACTGGAAGATCACTCTCAAGCGCGCCGGATACAGCAGGGAATACTGTAGCTTAAGGCCCCTCAACTTCGCCTTGGCTGCCATGAAGGAGTGGCGCTGCTGTTGGACGAGTTTGGTGTAGTCAGGGAAGATCAAGATCTTCTGATTCTCACATAAGAGGGTGTCTTTATTTCTAGCTTCCCTCAAGATGGCGTCCCTGTCATGGTAGTTCAACAGCCGTGCGATCACCGCCCTAGGTCGCTCACCCTCGGGTGGTTTCTGTGTCAGGGCACGGTGCGCCCTTTCAATAATGAAGCATGCAGACAGCGTCCCCGGGGGCATCCATGATTCTAGCCACTGTGTAAGGAACTGTTCCATGCCATCCTTCCCACAGCTCTCTGGAAATCCAAGGAAGCGGAGGTTGTTACGGCGCGCCCGCCCTTCTGCTTCCTCCACACGGAGCGCCGTAATCCGCTGCGCCGATTCCATCGCCGCCATCCTCTTTTTAAGGTTGCTCACATTGTCCTCCACTACTGACACCCTGGATTCTGCCTCCGTGATCCGCGCCACTGCGTTCCTCAGGTCCTGGCGCAATAATGTTACATCTGCGCCAACGGCCCCTATCTTGGCGTCCAGCATGTCTCGTGACTGGGTTATGGCCGCCATAAGGGCCGCGTTATCCGGTCCTCCTCCAGGCGGGCCACCCCCTGACGGCCCGGGGCCCCCACTAGGCCCGGTGAATTTATCAATGGTGACTTGCTTAGCAGAGTTGTTACCCCCCCTGGTCATGGTGGCAGAGGTAGTAGGGCCACTTGGCTGCCGCTGGCCCCTGGGAATCCTAGACAGGGCACTTCGGGCCGGCTTACTGATGGATGTAGCGCCGTGCGGACCTCAGTCACTGCCCCCACACCAGCCGCCAGTGATCATGGCTCGCCGTGGCCGGTACTGCTCGTCTAGTCGGAGCGTGGACTCAATGCATCACGCGCCACAGCGAAGCTGTCCCTTCTGGTCCGTGGGCCCGGAGGGGGGGGGGAGAATAGGTGGGGCCCCCACTACTCACAGTTGCTGCCGGAATGCTGTGTAGTCGCTTCGGCACAGTCGCCGCCGATAGGGCTCTCCAGGGCGCCCGTCTCCCCTCTACGCTGCCGGCCTCAGACACTAGGCCGCGAAAATCGAGGTCCCGGCTGCGCCCGGGCCACCAGGCCGCCCCCGCCGCTCCGGGCAGTCCGCTGCGTCCACACTGCCCCCAGGCTCAGCCAGGCCCTGGAGGGACGATTTGCCAGCAGTCTCTCCGCCCCAGGGCAGGCGGGGCGCCGCCGCCGTCTCCCGGCCGCAGCCCGCCTCCCGGCAGCTCAAAAATCGAGGCCCCGGTTGCTCCGCAGTCCACCAGGCCGCACCTCGCACTCCGCCGCCCAGCGCCGCTCGGAAGCGCAGGATCTCCACTGAACACACTGGACGGTCACTGGCACCTCCGGTAGTCCTAGCCCCGTTTTGGCTGTGGGTCAAGGGCTCGGGGACCAGGATAAGTCGTCGGATCAATGGCGGGCCGGCGGGAGCTCTATCAAGCTGCAACCGCCATCGCCGCTTGCGTAGCCACGCCCCCCCACAAACTGAACTTTGTAGTACATTTTGTAGTGCTATGAAATGTACCACAAAGTGCTACTCGCAAACTATGTGCAGAGTTTACGCCTCGGCAATAACCTGTGCTAGGTTTTTTGCCCCGACTACAGATTCTCTGCACACATAAGCATATTTTATAGTAGCAAATGTGGGTGGGACACAGAGGAGTGGCTTTTAAGAGGGGCAGACTTCCTGCCAAAGGGGATGGAACTAGGGAGAAGAAAGACAGCTCTAGAAAGGGTCAGGGAGGGACGTCACCCACTCACAAAAGTAAGCCAATGGCTGCACTCCGGGGATGGAGACATGTAACTTATACTTTTGTAGTAAATTTGCACTCCGAGTTTCTGAAAAACGAAAAGCAGTAAACGTGCTCCAATGAGTAAATTAAAAGTGTAAGTTCCCTTTGTGAATCAGGCCATCTGTTTCCGTCACACAAACTCTCACTGGCACACATGGAACAACACACATTTTACATTAATCGACTTACCCTAGCTGCCAGGAAAGGTCTTGTTTCAGCTCCTTGAGCCAGATGTAGGTAAATACTATTTACCTATTCTTAAATACCGAATCATACCGATTCGGTATTTAAGAATAGGTAAATAGTATGTAGGTAATTTTTCGGTAAATTTTACCGAATCTGTAAAATTCGGTATTTACCGAATCAGTAATTGCCATTCATTCCTATGGGCCTGGAGGCCCATAGGAATGAATGTCAATTACCGAATCGGTAAATACCGATTCGGTAAGAGCGGGAAAACATTGAAGGGTGTCACTTTGACACCCTGTTGCACCCCTCAATTATGTATGGGTGCACATGTTGCAGACATACATGCCCTAAGGTAATGTATGTCTGCAACATGGCACTGTTGGAAAAGCACAAAAAAAATGCTTTTTCAAAGGGTTTCATTATTTACCACCAACTTGTAGTTGGTGGTAAATAACGAATCCTTAACTGAGGAATGCACCAACTTGAGTGCTCCCTACATCCTGGATTCGGTAATTTACCGAATCGGTATGTTAAGGATTCGTTTTTTTAACCGAATCCTTAAATTACCGATTCGGTAAAATACCGAATCCACAAAAATGTCACCTACATCTAAAAAGCCCAATATCGGTGGGTAACGGACGAAATTTGTTCATTTCGGCCGTTACCGACTGGTATTGGGCGACCTACATCTGGCCCCTTGTATTCCTTTTTTGAATTTACTAATAGTGAATAATGGACTATTATCCATAGTTAGTGTAATAAAAAAAATGGGTAGTAAACAAGGAGTACGGAGCCCTGTGTTTTAACACTCTTGCTATGCTACGGTAATAATATTGTATATTTTTTAATAATATTATGTTAATATATATATATATGTAGCACCAATTTTGCCAAACCTGAGGCTAGGGATCGCAAAAGCAGTGGCAGGGGTTGAAAGCGCAACCTTTGGTAACCCCTAAATACACGTGGAAAGATTATCTGGCTAGTTGGATGCTTGTCTACGGCTGCTGCAGTAATACAGGTAACTAAGGAGTGTGCGTGTGCTGAGAGGTTTATTTCAGGTAACAAAGGATGCTTGACAAGATTATCTTGATATATGGTTGCTTGTCTAAGGCTGCTTCAGTGGTACAGCTAACAAAGGTCGCTGGAATCAAGCTGCATTACAAGTTTCTTAGTATATGGAAGAGTAGAATAACACTGAGTAGGTGCAGGTGGTAATCAAGAGATGCAGAGTAGTAAATGATTCCAGTGTTAGATTGGGGTGGGTGAGCCGAGGGTCATTCAGTTCCTGATGACTGGTGGTCAGAGACCCATGTGTGGTGGTTAGCAGTGGGAGCTGACTAGTGTTGGGTAAGGGATGAGTAATATTTGTGGAATATGCCAAAGGAGGCGATGATGTTCAGAGAGAAAAGAGAGGTAGCTCTAAGAAGAGGCATTGAAGAGGTCAACAGAGAGAGGTGTGGGCATATAATAGGAGGACAAAGGTGACTGAGATTGGGTGACATGTAAGACTGGGGGAGAATTACTGCTAAGCTAGCCGGGTCTGGTGGCTTAGTGGACTAATGCGCCCACTTTAGGGTCTTGTGTTTGACCTCATGGTCACAGGTTCAAATCCTGGCGGGCCCACTCAGACTTTCATCCTTCTGAGGTCGGTAAAATGAGTACCATTGAGTTGGGTAACAATAAACACCTGTTATTCAGTGCAAAGATACCCTTCTGGGTGAATGTGTGCTTTACACATACACGTTATGTTATGTTACAAATACACACGTTATGTTATGTTATGCTGGTGAAGTCCAGAGAGATGAGAAGATGGTATACTTGTGTGTACTGCTGAGTACTCACAGGTCAATGAGGCGAGGACAAAGGAAGCTTAGTTATGGTGGGCAAAGGTGAGAAAGTGATACCTGTGTGAGGGCAGGCTCGGGGTGGAGCTGGTGGAAGCCAGATTGTAGGGTAAGATAAAGGAGACAAAGTATCGGTCAGCTGGTTCAACAGTAGATGATGTATTATCCACAGCGTAGTACGCACACAGATTACATGTAGAATCCCTGTTGAAGGGTAGGGATAAGAATCCAAGTAATGTGGACAAAGGCCTGCAGTCTGATGAAGGTGCAAGCGCAGTCGGGGGGTATTGTTGGCCATACTGAAAGAAGTCAGAGACGCCCCAAAAGATGCTCGACTGACCCCATGTGGAAACTGGACCAAGGGCCTGATTATATTTCGGCACACAGGACACAACAGGACAATCCTATGGGATTTATATTTCAGCGGATGGGATATCGATCACCGTTGTGCTGGAGTAACCCGTCTGCCGAAGTCTAAATCAGGCCCAAGTCCTCAAACCCATCAGAGGGTTCTGAGATACTGAATTGAACCTTGCCTGATGACAAGCTCTGGCAAGCACCATCGTCAAGGCTCAATCTAAGGCCATGAACAACAGATGATAAATACCAGAGAGCACTATGTGCAAGGTCAGACTGGCTGGGCCAGGGTGAACAAGTAACAGACCTTCAGTAGCACTCTTTCTGGTGGATAGTCTGTCTAACAGCACATTCATCACTTTCTGAATTCTTCTCATTGCATTCAAAACTTTTCCAGCAATTCTTCTCCATGCTGATAGGTGGTGCAATCAAAATCCATGGTGACCTTATCCCACAACTGGAAGTGGCAGCCCAGCCCCTATATAGATGGCACCACTGTGCGGTGACGTCTGATCAAATTTAAATTCTTCCATGCCATTAGATGCAGAGTGTCAGAAACAGATTCAGAACAGTGGGAGGGAGCAGAACATACGGTGGTGCCTTATTAACACCTGGAATCCTATTCCACAGAATTGGGAGGAGAGAGCGGTGAGGGATCAGAGATTAGAGTATATTCTAGAAAGACAGTTACTGACGAGAAACACCTTGTTCTTCTGATGGCAACTTCTTACTGTTGATTCTAACTTTTTGTAAAAAAGCAGATTGGGATGCTGAGCACTATCCATCATGAGACGGTCCGCTTCTGTACGCCTTCCTTTTTTTGGGTCCGACATACCCCGCAAAGAGTTGATCATCCATTCGAAACTCTTTTGTGCAGTCGAGGTAGTACGACAATGCTCTTTTTGGTTCCAGCCGAGGGAGTCCCCCCTTCTTTAGTGGGCTGAAGCGGCACGTAAAAGCTAGGTAGGGTGATGGACTGGCCTACATCAAAGGGAGACAAAACCTTTGATAGAATTGATGCAGTAGTCCAAAGGATGACTTCGGATAGCTAGTAAAGTACGGAGGTTGAGATGACAAAGCCTGTAGCCCACTGATGCTCAGGGCAGATGTTACCACCACTAGGAAGGCTGTTTTGATGGTAAGGAGCCTTATAGGGCAGTTGTGTAACGGCTCGAAAGGAGCGCACATTTGAAATGTGAGGGCTAAATTAAGGACCCACTGTGGTATAATGAAGGGTGAAGATGGGAACATGTGTTGGAGACCTTTCAAAAACCTATTTACAATAGGGGACTTGAAGAGAGATAGCTGATCTGGCAACTGCAGAAATGCCAAGATGGCAAAAAGATAGCCTTCAAAGTGCCCAAAGCAGAGCCCTGATCGACTAAGGAAAGAATGAATAAAAGAACTTGGGAAAGAGGTGCAGAAAGATGATCTACTGTACACCATCCCACTAACTTGCTCCAACTGCAGGCATATACCATGTTGGCTGGTTGCCTGGCTGCCAAGCTAACATTCCAGACTTCGGGCGGAAGGTGGGAAGCAGTCAACTGTTGCCGCTCGATCTCCATGCATGAAGGTGAAGCGTTTTCATGTTCTGGTACAGAACCCTGCCCTGTTGCTGCAACCGACGATCCTGCCGAAGAGATAGCTTGATCGGAGGCCCTGTGCTCATGCTCTATAGCTCAGGATACCAGACTCTCCGTGCCCAATCTGGAGCCACAAGGATAACTTGGGCCTGGTCGGTCCTGATCTTCTTGAGAACTCTGAGCCGGAATGCTATTGGCAGAAAGGCGTACAGGAGGCCCGAGTCCCACTCAATATGAAATGCATCTCCAAGTGAGAGCCTCCTTGGAAACTTCATTGTGCAAAACTGCTGACATTGCGAATTCTTGAGGAAGAACAGATCCAACCGAGGCTCTCCCCTTTCTTGGAAGAGACATTGGATAAAGATGTCATTCATGATCCACTAGGCACCGATGGCTGAGTTAGTTCACCCTGGTGTTCAGAGAGCCCACTAGGTGTTGAACCACCAGGGATATGCCCTGACATTCCAACCATGTCCAAAGGAGCAGAGCCTCTTGACAGAGGGTCCACGATCCCACCCCACCTTGTTTGTTGCAATACCACGTGGTGTTGCTGTTGTTCGTGAACACCTGCACCAGTCTTCCCTTGGTTGACAGAAGAAAGGCCTTCAATGCCAGTTGGATTGCTCGGAATTCGATCAGGTTGATGTGGAGTCCAGATTCCACCAGAGGCACAAGTTACTACTTGTGTAACGATATATCTGTAAGAGACATTAGTTAGTATTAGATTCCTTACCTTAGAATATCCCCAGGCGTCAGACTGGATCCGGAAATTTTTGCGTATCAGTACCCTTGCGCGTCGGTAGGCGTCGTCTGCGGCTCCGCGTCCGTCGTCGGCGTCGTGGGCGCCGTGATGACGTCGTCGGAGTACTTAGACGCCGCCTCCGCGTGCTGACGTCAGTTCTTAGACACAACTTTTCCGTGCCAGAAACGCAGAGCCATGTTAAAAACCAACACTGGTGCCATTGAAACTAGGGCCCTGAAAGGGGATAACCCTAACCCTAGATATTGGTTCGCAGAACGGGGAGGATGGGTGGGTCGGTAAGGAATCTAATACTAACTAATGTCTCTTACAGATATATCGTTACACAAGTAGTAACTTGTGCATCTGAAAGAGACACGTTAGTATTAGATTCCTTACCTTAGAATAGATACCCCAGCAATACCAACCCCGGTGGTGGGTCTGCGAACCAATAATCACACCAGAAAGTCCTGGAGGACGGAACGGCCAAAGAAGCCATCCCTCCGGACTTGGCTGTCCAGGCAGTAGTGTCTTGCAAACGTGTGCAGCAATGCCCACGTAGCTGCCTGACAGATGTCATGTAAGGGCACACCCCTGCCCAGAGCAGTTGTAGTCGCCGTGGCTCGGGTGGAATGAGCCTGCAATCCAGCAGGGGGCTCCTTCCTAGCCAAGGAGTAGCATGCCTGGATGCACAAGATGATCCACCGAGAGATGGTCCTCTTGTGTACCGCTTTCCCCTTCTTAGCGCCCACGTAACCAACAAAGAGTTGGTCATCCACCCGGAACTGGCGTGTGCGATCCAAATAAAATGAGAGCGCACGTTTTGGGTCCAGACGGTGGAGCCACTCTTGCTCTTTAGAGGGATGCGGTGGCGGAAAGAAGGTTGGCAAGGTGATAGACTGCCCGATGTGGAAGGCTGTGACAACCTTGGACAGGAAAGAAGGTTTGGTACGAAGCACCACTTTGTCCGGATGGACAGAAAGGAAAGGTGGAGTACAAGAAAGGGCCTGGAGCTCACTCACTCTCCTGGCAGAGGTGATGGCAACCAGGAAAGCAGTCTTCAAAGTTAGAAGGCGAAGAGGACAGTTGTGAAGTGGCTCAAAGGGAGCGCACATCAGAAATGTAAGAACCAGGTTCAAGTCCCACTGAGGCATCACAAACGGAACAGGAGGAAACGTGTGTGTGATGCCCTTAAGAAATCTATTCACAATAGGGGACTTGAACAAAGAAGGCTGATCAGGTAGCCTGAGAAAGGCTGAAAGGGCAGAAAGGTAGCCCTTGATAGTGCCCAGAGCAGAGCCCTGCTGGGCAAGAGAAAGAAGGAAGAGAAGAACCTCAGAAAGAGGGGCAGCAAGAGGATCCACAGCCTTTGCTGTGCACCATGGCACAAATCTGTTCCACCTGCAGGCGTATACCGACTTTGTGGAGGGACGCCTGGCTGCCAGAATGACGTTACAGACTTCAGGAGGCAAGTCAAATGGCCTCAACTGTCGCCGCTCAATCTCCAAGCATGGAGGTGGAGACTGGACAGGTTCGGGTGGAGGACCGTCCCCTGCTGCTGCGACAGAAGGTCCCCCTGAAGAGGCAGACGAACCGGGGGATCGACTGACATACTGAGTAGCTCTGGATACCAGTACCTTCTCGCCCAGTCCGGAGCCACAAGGATGACTTGGGCCCGGTCGCGCTTGATCTTCTTCAGCACTCTGGGCAGAAGTGGTATAGGCGGAAAGGGGTACAACAGACCGCAACTCCACTCACGACGAAAAGCGTCTCCGAGCGAGTGCCGCCTTGGAAATTCCAACGCACAGAACAGATGACATTGCGCGTTCTCTTCGGTGGCGAATAGATCTAACCAAGGCTCTCCCCACTGCTGAAAGAGGCCTTGCGCCACATCCGAGTTCAGACGCCATTCGTGATCCATCATGCACCGACGGCTGAGCTCGTCCGCCCTGGCGTTCAGAGAACCTGCCAGGTGTTGAGCCACCAGGGTCACGCCCTGGCATTCCAGCCATTGCCAGAGGCGCAGAGCCTCCTGGCAAAGGGTCCACGACCCCACCCCGCCCTGTTTGTTGCAGTACCACATGGCGGTGGTGTTGTCCGTGAACACCTGCACTACACTCCCCCGGACAGAGGGGAGGAATGCCTTCAGTGCTAGACAAATCGCTTGTAACTCCAACAGGTTGATGTGGAGCCGGGCCTCCGCCGGAGACCAGAGGCCTCTGATCTCCGCCTCTCCCATGTGGCCTCCCCAGCCCTGGAGGGACGCGTCCGTCACAACTACGTGCTCCGGTTGGGGAAGAGAGAGGGATCTGCCGCTGACCCAATCCGTGGCCACCACTGCAGCTGTCTCGCAGTGCCCTCCGAGATCAGGACGTGGTCGGACAGGTTGCCCTGATGCTGGGCCCACTGAAACTTCAGGTCCCACTGCAGAGTCCGCATCCGCCACCTGGCGTGATGCACCAGTAGGATGCAGGAGGCCATCAGCCCCAGAAGCCGCAGCGTCAACCTGACCGAGACCCGGGATAACGGCTGAAAGATGGGAATCAGAGCCTGAATATCCCGGACCCGCTTTTCGGGTAGATAAACCCGAAACTGCGCCGAGTCTAGAACTGCTCCGATGAAGAGGAGCTTCTGAGAGGGGCACAGGTGTGACTTTGGCACATTGATGGAGAACCCCAGCTGGTGCAGGAGATCTGCCGTAGTCTGGAGGTGGCTGACGACTATCTGGGGCGAGCCCACCTTCAACAGCCAGTCGTCGAGGTAGGGGAAGACTGAAACCCCTAACCTGCGCAGATGAGCTGCGACCACCGCCATCACCTTTGTGAACACCCGTGGGGTTCTGGTAAGGCCGAAGGGGAGCATGGTAAACTGAAAGTGCTCGTGGCCAACCATGAACCGCAGGTAACGCCGGTGGGCCGGCAGGACAGGGATGTGGAAATAAGCGTCCTGCAAGTCCAACGCTACCATCCAGTCTCCTGGGTCCAGGGCAGCTAAGACCTGAGCCAGTGTCAGCATTTTGAACTTCTCCTTCCGGAGGAAGCCGTTGACGTTCCGTAGATCCAAGATAGGGCGTAGGCCCCCCTTGCCCTTCTTGGGTACCAGAAAGTAGTGGGAGTAGCAACCACACCCTACTTCTGGCCCAGGAACGCGCTCGGTGGCCCCCTTGGCCAAGAGGGCCGTAACTTCCTCCTGCAGAAGTCGCAAGTGATCCCCCGATACACGGTGGTTCTGCGGTGGCATGGCTGGAGGAGTCGCCTCGAAGGGGAGGGAGTAGCCCCTTCGGACGATCTGCAGCACCCACCTGTCCGAAGTGACAGTGCGCCAGTGGAGGTGGTGATGGCGAACTCTGCCCCCCACTGGCGTCACATGGGCCTGAAAGCACGGACTATGAGGGTTTTGAGGCGGATGCTGCGGGGGAAGGTGTGGACTGACCTCGCCTTTGACCCCTACCGCCCGGACGGCGGTTACCACGGCCGCCACCGCGTTGGGTATTGCCCTGCGGAGCGTGGCTAGCGGCACGTGTGGGTGCACCCCTTCCGTGGCCACGAAAGGAGTGATAAGCAGCCGATTGCTGGCGCGGGGCCGAGAGGCCCAAGGACTTGGCCGTAGCCCTGGAGTCCTTAAAGCGCTCGAGCGCATGGTCTGCTTTGTCGCCAAAGAGGCGACGGCCATCGAACGGCATGTCCATGAGTGTGTTCTGGACATCTGCCGAAAAGTTGGCGGACCTCAGTCAGGCGTGGCGTGGCGTCTGCCCGCCACCGTCGTTGCCATCGCTCTGCCTAGCGAGTCGGTGGTATCCAGCCCACACCTAATGGAATACTTGGCTGCGTCCCGGCCCTCCACAAGGGCTTGGCCGAGTTTGGCCCGTACCTCCAACGGGCACTCTGGCAGCACATCCGCGACCGTATCCCACAAAGAGTGGGTGTAGCGGCCCAAGAGGCATGCGGTGTTGGAAGACCGCAGACCCAGACTAAGGGATGAGAATATCTTCTTTCCATACTGCTCATACCTCTTGGATTCCCTGTCCGGCGGGGCGGACGGGAAGGCGGACGGGAATGCGGTCTGGGAATTAGAGGCCTGGATGACCAGACTCTCGGGGGTGGGGTGGGTGGACAGGAAACATGGGTCGCCCAGGGCTGGGCGGTGGCGTCTGGCCACGTTCCTATCTACGGGCGAACCCGTAGCGGGCTTGGACCAAGTGCCCAGAAGAACGTCGGTCAAGGCCTCATTAAAGGGCAGTAGAGGCTCGGCCGAGCTTGACTGCGGTTTAAGGACCTCAGTGAGGAGATTAGTCCTCACGGCCGCGACGGGGAGCTCAAGGCCCAAGGCCTTGGCAGCCCTCATCAGCACCACACTGTAGGTTGCCCCCTCCTCCGAAGCCACGGTAGGAGGGGAGACAAAACCAGTGTCTGGAGAAGTGTACAGGCCACTGGCTTCCCCAAGGTCTCCTGTCCAGTCCTCATGAGACTGACACTCCCTGGTCAGAGGGTCCTCAGACCCCTCCCAGTCCTCTTCATCACCCATCTCCTGAAACTCAGGGTTCTCAACCAATGGGGCCTGTTCATAAAAGTGAAATTCACCAAACGACGTCTGGAGCGGCGCCCATCGGGGCCGTCCAGACGGCTGAACAGGAACGAAGGTGGAACCGGGGACGGCGCCGCCCGAGGACGGCGCCGGAGGCTACACCTGAGGGTCTGATGCCGGGGAGGTCGTAAGATCCACCGGCGACGAACCAGATCCCGAAGGAGGTCCAGCGGCGTCCTGCGGCGCCGGGCCCGAAGGCGCCGGCGGCGCCGGAACAACTGAACCCCTCGGCGCCGGGCCCGAAGGTGCCGGCGGCCTCGGGATAGTGGGGAGCTGCGGCGCCGGGCCCGAAGGCGCCAGCGGCGTCGGGGCTGAAGCACCTGACGGCGTCGGGGCCGGAGCCGCCGACCCGCTAGGGGCCCCAGACGGCCATGAGGAAGTGCTGGATCTCCTCCGGCGTTGCGTTAAGCCCAGGGACCGTAGGGTATGGGGCTGGACGCGGCGCCCGCGACTCCGACGGAGCCGCGTGGGTGGTGTCACCCGAACCCCCGGCCGCATCGCGCGAGCGTCGGGGGGAATCCGAAGAGCGATGACGCCGCTTGGACTTCTTGTGCCTCTTACCTGACGACGACTTCGACCCGGAGGAGTGCGGCCTACTCTCGGAGCTGTGGTGGCTCCGAGCCCGCGACCTGTCCCTCGACCTCCCGTGGGACCGGGACCTCTCGCGGCGCGGGACCGACTGCCGGAGTTCGAGTCGCCTGTGGCACCGCTCCCGCCTGGCTTTCGAAGAGAGGGCCCGGCAGTCGGAGCAGGCCTTGTCGTCGTGGTCGACGCCTAGACAAGACAAACACACGCGGTGAGGATCCGTGACCGACATCAGGCGGTCGCAATCGTCACAGTGCTTGAAGCCGGGCATCCCTACGGCACCGTTCGGAGTCGAGAGACTTCGAAAACAATCAAAAAGTGATCAAAAAAGTCAGTCAAAAATTGACTGGGGTTACAGCTTTTTCCAGATCTGCGCTTGCTGGCACGGAAAAAAGAAGAACTGAGGTCAGCACGCGGAGGCGGCGTCTAAGTACTCCGACGACGTCATCACGGCGCCCACGACGCCGACGACGGACGCGGAGCCGCAGACAACGCCTACCGACGCGCAAGGGTACTGCTACGCAAAAATTTCCGGATCCAGTCTGGGGATTTTCTAAGGTAAGGAATCTAATACTAACGTGTCTCTTTCAGATTCATCTGATCTCCACCTCTCCCAGCAGGCTGTCCCATCCCAGAAGTAACGCATCTGTCACTACAGTCAGCTCTGGTTTGGAAAGGAAAGGGGTCTACCTCTAACCCAATTGTGGTTCAGTAGCCACCACTGCAGACCTTTTGCAGTTTCTCCTAGATACGGATCATGTCAGAGTGATTCCCCTGATGCTGTACCCACAGGAACTTCAGGTCCCCCTACAGAGCCCTTATATGCCAAAGGGCATGTGTCACAAGAAGGATGCAAGAGGTCATGAGGCACAACAGCCTCAGAGTCAGTACCACCAAAATCCAGGATAGCTGCAGAAACATCGGTATCATAGCCTGATTATCCTGGAATCGTCGCTCAGGAGGATAGGCCCGAAACTGCATTGTGTCCAGAACAGGTTTGTTGAAAGGGAGTGTCTGAAAAGGAGTCAGGTGTGACTTCGGCAAGTTGATAGTGAACCCTAGCGAGTGCAGGAGTTTTGCTGTAGTATGAATGTTAGAAGTTGGCCTGGCATATGCTGTTCACTAGTTATAGTGCGATACAAAAGGGGATGATGGACAGAGCGTTTGAGCAAATCAAACACTCACCCCCAGTCAACTGATCTGGGTTTAATCCATCACCATTCTTTAGCCCACTCAGCCACCCCATTTCAGACATGGCTATATGCAAATCAGTCTGACCCTGTGGCTCATGGGAACAGTCCGGCCCGAACTGCCAAGTCATGTCTTCCATGGACCGGAAACAAGCATCCTGGGACCGGTTTCGGATTCATAATCCTCATCAGCCAGGCTATCTTGAATCCAGTGGCCAAGTGAGCAAGGGACTCACGTCTGAGCATACCCTGCCACACTTAGGGCGAACAAAGCGATACAAAAGGGGATGATGGACGGAGCGTTTGAGCATATCAAACACTCACCCCCAGTCAACTGATCTGGGTTTAATCCATCACCATTCTTCAGCCCACTCAGCCACCCCATCTCAGACATGGCTATATGCAAATCAGTCTGACCCTGTGCCTCATGGGAACAGTCCAGCCCGAACTGCCAAGCCATGTCTTCCATGGACCGGAAACAAGCATCCTGGGACCGGTTTCGGATTCATATTCCTCATCAGCCAGGCTATCTTGAATCCAGTGGCCAAGTGAGCAAGGGACTCACGTCTGAGCATACCCTGCCACACTTAGGGCGAACAAAGCGATACAAAAGGGGATGATGGACGGAGGGTTTGAGCAAATCAAACACTCACCCCCAGTCAACTGATCTGGGTTTAATCCATCACCATTCTTTAGCCCACTCAGCCACCCTATTTCAGACATGGCTATATGCAAATCAGTCTGACCCTGTGCCTCATGGGAACAGTCAAGCCCGAACTGCCAAGCCATGTCTTTCATGGACCGGAAACAAGCATCCTGGGACCGGTTTCGGATCCATAATCCTCATCAGCCAGGCTATCTTGAATCCAGTGGCCAAGTGAGCAAGGGACTCACGTCTGAGCATACCCTGCCACACTTAGGGCAAACAAAGCGATACAAAAGGGGATGATGGACGGAGCGTTTCAGCAAATCAAACACTCACCCCCAGTCAACTGATCTGGGTTTAATCCATCACCATTCTTTAGCCCACTCAGCCACCCCATTTCAGACATGGCTATATGCAAATCAGTCTGACCCTGTGCCTCATGGGAACAGTCCAGCCCGAACTGCCAAGCCATGTCTTCCATGGACCGGAAACAAGCATCCTGGGACCGGTTTCGGATTCATAATACTCATCAGCCAGGCTATCTTGAATCCAGTGGCCAAGTGAGCAAGGGACTCACATCTGAGCATACCCTGCCACACTTAGGGCGAACAAAGCGATACAAAAGGGGATGATGGACGGAGCATTTGAGCAAATCAAACACTCACCCCCAGTCAACTGATCTGGGTTTAATCCATCACCATTCTTTAGCCCACTCAGCCACCCCATTTCAGACATGGCTATATGCAAATCAGTCTGACCCTGTGCCTCATGGGAACAGTCCAGCCCGAACTGCCAAGCCATGTCTTCCATGGACCGGAAACAAGCATCCTGGGACCGGTTTCGGATTCATAATCCTCATCAGCCAGGCTAGCTTGAATCCAGTGGCCAAGTGAGCAAGGGACTCACGTCTGAGCATACCCTGCCACACTTAGGGCGAACAAAGCGATACAAAAGGGGATGATGAACGGAGCGTTTGAGCAAATCAAACACTCACCCCCAGTCAACTGATCAGGGTTTAAATCATCACCATTCCTTAGCCCACTCAGCCACCCCATTTCAGACATGGCTATATGCAAATCAGTCTGACCCTGTGCCTCATGGGAACAGTCCAGCCCGAACTGCCAAGGCATGTCTTCCATGGACCGGAAACAAGCATCCTGGGACCGGTTTCGGATTCATAATCCTCATCAGCCAGGCTATCTTGAATCCAGTGGCCAAGTGAGCAAGGGACTCACGTCTGAGCATACCCTGCCACACTTAGGGCGAACAAAGCGATACAAAAGGGGATGATGGACGGAGCGTTTCAGCAAATCAAACACTCACCCCCAGTCAACTGATCTGGGTTTAATCCATCACCATTCTTTAGCCCACTCAGCCACCCCATTTCAGACATGGCTATATGCAAATCAGTCTGACTCTGTGCCTCATGGGAACAGTCCAGCCCGAACTGCCAAGCCATGTCTTCCATGGACCGGAAACAAGCATCCTGGGACCGGTTTCGGATTCATAATCCTCATCAGCCAGGCTATCTTGAATCCAGTGGCCAAGTGAGCAAGGGACTCACGTCTGAGCATACCCTGCCACACTTAGGGTGAACAAAGCGATACAAAAGGGGATGATGGACGGAGTGTTTGAGCAAATCAAACACTCACCCCCAGTCAACTGATCTGGGTTTAATCCATCACCATTCTTTAGCCCACTCAGCCACCCCATTTCAGACATGGCTATATGGTAGGGAGGACGGTGGCAGAGTCTCCCCGACCCGCTGGCGCTTGGTTTAAGAGTGACAGACTCACGCTGCACATGAGAAATTTTAAAAAGTGATTTTACAACTGTAACATTGAATTGTGATTTTAAATAGCGTCGTGTTCTTAAATAGCTATAGTGATTGCTGTGTGCTAGCAGCGCTATACGCTACAACTTTAAATTGGTATTTACTATCTTACCTAACCTGTGCTCGATCTCTTGTCCTGCCCGCCCTGGTCCGACGCGGCAACCAGTGCCGTTTGAGCGGAGGGCGGGTCAGGCAGAGCCAGGTCACTTCCGCGAGCACAGAGCGGTTAGCGCTCTAGTCTGTTGCACATTGGGAGGTATTTAGGCAGCGAGGAGCAGGCGGCATTTGCAATAGGGAGGACGGTGGCAGAGTCTCCCCGACCCGCTGGCGCTTGGTTTAAGAGTGACAGACTCACGCTGCACATGAGAAATTTTAAAAAGTGATTTTACAACTGTAACATTGAATTGTGATTTTAAATAGCGTCGTGTTCTTAAATAGCTATAGTGATTGCTGAGTGCTAGCAGCGCTATACTGTGGAAAAGTAAATTTTGCCATGTTATATGTGCCTACGTGTTCCCCATCTTATGTTATATATGCATGATCGATATGCATGTATTCCCTTCTGATCGATTAAAGACGCAATTACAGTTGTGTCCATCTCTAGTATGCCAGTTTCCAGTCTTCGTGAAAGCAACGAATATCAGGCCTATGTAAACCTACGTTGCCACATTTTACAGTATGCACGTTAATTCATTGAATTGTCCCCGTTTCTAGGCCTCAAAAGGGCCCGGACTCAGATTCAGCTCCTGTCTCCTGAATCCTCTCCGAGGAGCGATACAGCCCCCATCTGCATCCCTGACCCTTCGCTTACTTCTTGCCACGCAGTGCCCGGCCCGGCCTGGCTCTGCCTCCCAGTCTGCCAAGAATATGTTATGTTTCTAGTTATCAGTCCAACCCTCCTTCTCTGCATTCCTAAGCTACTGAATCGCATCAATAGTTTCCGTCATGGTCTAGCCTTTATGTCTCCATGTAAGAGAAATACTGTATTAATATTCATAGAATATTCCTCGCACACGCACTACATATAGAATTATGCATGCACCAGTCTTAAAGTCTATTAGCCTTTGCCCTGATAACTTTTGGATCCTATCAACATGTACTCTAAACACCAGATACTAGATATGCCTGGGTACATGTCGCTCTGACACTCCAGACTTTAGTCTCCTCTTCTAGCGCAGAAGTCATAGCCCCAGTTCTCCCTGGTAACACGTCATTGCCAGTTTGCGCGCACCACTAGGTTAGAGGTCCCAGCTGCTCAGGTAGCCCCCTCCATGTTTCCGCCCCTTTTAT
Organism: Lissotriton helveticus; assembly: GCF_964261635.1. Taxonomy (NCBI): domain Eukaryota; kingdom Metazoa; phylum Chordata; class Amphibia; order Caudata; family Salamandridae; genus Lissotriton; species Lissotriton helveticus. Next base: position 38,778,877 of record NC_136067.1, on the reverse strand, counting down.
GACATATTCTGTTACGTTTACATCACATGTCTATGTATACGCCCTGTACACGCCTTCTTGTTACATCATTTTGCCCTTATCTTTCGCGACTGCTATGAACCACGCCTACTGCTACGCCTACTGTATTGAATGTAATGTATTTGTTTAACTATAAATATTGTGCACTGTTATTAAAAGTTAGCCTATTCCTGCCCCCGGCAGCTGCCATCCTATTCCCGTACAGGCTGTCCTGTTCCTGTCCTTTATGCCTATTAAAGCCTGTAAACTCCAGCTACCTCGAATCTTGACTCTTATTTATTGAGCTACCCGTTTATTGAGTATCCTGAAAAATAGAACCGGTAATTAATTATTTATTTACCACATAATGGCGCCCGAATAGGGACTTGCCCTTTCCCCACGCGCCGGAGAAGCCACGCAGGCCCCCTGATCCTCTGCAGCCGTGACGGAACCATACCGTGCACGTGCAGATATTTCTGCTTCAAGTATCCCTCAGGCCCACGGAGGAGACGGAGGTTGCGGTCCAGCGTCCAGACGAGGCGGTGGAGGAACGCGGCGAGTCCCGACCAGAGCCCAAGCCGAGAGTCCAAGGTCCGAGGTATCCGGAGGCCCACCTGTAACTGAAGTCCGAAGTTCGTAGTCCGTCGTCGTAGCAGTCCAGTCCAGTCCGAGGCCTTCCGTTCTTGCTGCCCGGTGAGTACCGTTGCTGGGGTAGTATCTAGACAGGGTCAATTAATTTGTCTCTGGTCCGTGGGTTTGGGTACACAGATCCAACACGAAGTGTTCACCTAGGTGGACGCGGGTCCTGACGTGTCTCTTTATGGGACCGGTAAGTTTCGTACTGTTTTAGCAGTACATCTAGTCATTCTAGTAAGTTTCTGTTCCAGTAAGTTCTGTTCTCGAGAAAATTCATGTATTCTGTCCGAACTGTTATTATAAATGTTATTCCATGTGTTTTCAATGTCGTGGTATGAGTGATTCGTTTTTCAGTTATTACTGTGTTTATCGTGTATTGTATTTGTGTCCGGATTCCAGTCTAAGTCATGCCTTTGTTCTCGAAATTACGTCAGTTAAGAACTAGAAAAGGTCTGCTAGAGGAAGCAGTTCCTGTCCCGCCTAGGGACAGTCCAGGTCATTTTATGTATCATATGCATGGCATAAGTGCCATATTATATCTAGACTTATGGGTGGAATACACCAAGGAATTAGAAGAGAAATATAGATGGCCCGTATCAGGTATGTGGGATGCCGAGTGCATCATGCGAGTAGAAGAAGCATTATGGAAAAAGAAATCCAGACAGTCCCAGAAAGATGCATCGAGTTATGGCGCAAAGAATCTCATAAAAGAACCGAAAAAGAAATTAGAAAAACAGAATTAAGTAGGGAATCCTCAGAAAGAGCCCAAGAAAGGGAATTAATCGAAATAGGTGAACGAGTTAAAGCCGAACAGTCAGACAGACAGAGAAATGCCCTCATTAAGGGTATGTATCCTCTTCTTGCCGAGGGCTTGCCGAAAGCAACCCCGGAAGCACCATGTAATTTTCCGCCGCCATTAGTTCCGATTAAGCTACGTCACAAACCGACCGCAGCTGACATTTTTCTCTCGTCCTATTTGGACGACACAGTCCCAGAATATGCAAATACAGTTCCGCCAGCTCCTGTAAATAATGTAATTCCTGTTCCTCCAGCCACCGGGGCACCCGTTACAGCACCTGTTACGGTACCCCCGGTCCAGCCCACAGTACAAGTACCCGCTACATCAGTCACTCTGTCAGCCCGTACGATACCCGTCGACGATTCCAGTTTAGGAGCCGCGGGGGGGGGGGGAAGTCCTCCTTGTACCCCGCCGCAACACAAACGTCCGTCATTTCTCGAGTTACATGAACGTGCGTTACAGCGTACGCCCAGACCCCAGTCCGTTGCAGATATCAAGCGAGCTCTCACCGAATGCCGTTATGATCCAGTCCCAGGCGACAATGATATGGTCATATATTCATTGCGTGTAAGACGGGTAACTGAGTATTTGGACACCCTACCGAATATGAAAGAAGATCTAGACAGAATATATCGTTTCATCCGTACAGGAGTAGATCCAGAAAGTATTGGCGAAGCCATGTCTCAAAGGAAAGCTGAGACTCAGCTCATGCTTTTAAAGTTTCTAATTAATTGTTTAATAAGGGAACAAGATTATCCAGATAAAGATCCGACCGAAATGAAAGTCCTGACAAGGTGGAGTGACCATATAGCCGAGGGAAGACACAAGACACTAGGTAGTATAGAGAGTATGTACAAGAAAATTCGTAAGGAAATAATAAGGTTGCACGAGAAACGCAAAGCAGCACAAGTAAGCGAGAAAGAAGACGACTCTCCTACCGAAGAGGTAGACGACGAGAATACCGCCAGAATAGCGTATGTAGGTAAAACTAGACTTCCCGACCGACATTCGCGCCTAGAACACAAGAAAGTTTTCCCTTCTCCAGCACCAGAACAAGGTTCTCTTGAACAAGTATTTCAAGCCACCGATCACATTCTGAAATCACGAATCGGTTATAGTGAACTTAGTACCATGCATGAACAAGAACTAGCCCGATCAGCAGTCCGGTGGACTACTGATTCTACCACTTTTCCTGACGAAATAGTGGCACAAATGTTTCTGAAACTGCCCCCAGCCGAGCAGCGACTGGTGGGTATGTATATGATCCAGCACCTCATTACACTGTATGAGGAACAGCATTCTGATCCAGGTCCGTTACATGATGTTCTGAACGAGTTACTCCAGTATAGATGGAGAGGTCTTGGTACCGATTTAATTAGTGTCATTCTAGAACAGCGCCACAAATATAGAACGTTTCTGAATCCGCATTTTGTTCATGTCTCACCTCCAGAAAGTAAATCATTTTACATAGATAGACAGCATCCGTTACGAGAAGTACATCCAGTTAGAGGAACGGGTGGTGGTCTAGAACGAGTATTTGTTTACACCCCCATTACAAAGATGGAACTCTTAGAGATGAAAAAGTTAATTCCCTGTCACGACAAAGATCCAGCAGGGTTCCATCGAGAATTGAAAGACATGCTCCGTATGGGAGAATACACATATCCAGATATCATTAAAATGCTAAAGGTCCTGTTGCCCGCAGGGGTATATGAAAAACTCAAGGAAAAAGAATGGGAGGTGGGAGAGAAAAAGATTGATTGGACAGCTCTAGAAGCTGAAGATAATATACGAGTACCAGGTACCGGTCTTGGGGACAAATGTAAAGAATTGCCCGAGTTATTGATACAGGTTTTGCCAAGGTTACTAGCCACGAAAAAGGAAGATTGGGATGCAATCTCAGCATGTAAACAGAAACAGGATGAAGACACTAGTGATTTTTATTCTAGATTTGAAAAATGTTTTATTATTAACAGTGGTTTGAAGACAAGTAGCGAGTCATACCCTCATCTTTTTGTTACCAAACTAGTCGAGAATTCAAGTCCACAAGTTAAAAATCGAGTTTTGAAAGTCGAAAGTACCTGGCAAGCTAATACCCCGTCCCAAATGTTACAGATGCTCCAGTATCACCAGAATAGAATCAGGGAAGAGCAAGAACACGAAAGGAGACGTATGAAAGATACGAAAATGAAAGTATTAGTTGCACAATCTGTTCCACAAGACAGTCAGAAGAGGGGTCCGAATCAAGCCAGTCATCCTGCAGCTCCCGTTAAAGGGACATGCAATTATTGTAAACAGCCAGGTCATTTTATAAACGAGTGTGCAGTTCTGAAACACAACATAGCTACTGGTAAGACTAAAGAAAGACCACGTCCGCCTAGACAAGAACAAGTTTCACAGACTTCTCAGTCACCACAGAATGCGCAACAGACAGTTCCAGCACCGCAGCCTATCGCTGCAACACAGCATGTTACACAGCAGATGTACCAGTATGCTCAGTCAGAGTATCCAGAGTATCAACAGTATTCATGAAACAGCCTAGAGAGGGAGGTAGGCTTGCCTCTCATCGAGATACCTGTAGATCAAGAGGGTCCCTATGTACACAGTCAAGTATTAGGGAAAGACAGAAAGTTTCTGATTGATACAGGGGCAAGTAGGACTACTATCAGTCATGACGAGGTTCCAGGGGCTCCGCTCTCAGGCTCTAAAAATGTTTCCCTTGGATTTTCAGGAAAGCCTATTGTCAATGAGATTTCGAAACCAGTTTCCCTAGAAGTTGGTCCATTGTCCCGAACTACTGATTTGTTACTCACGAAATCATGTCCAGAAAATTTGTTAGGCATTAAAACACTGAAAGAATTAGGTGCAGTAATTTGCTGCTCCCCAGAAGGAGTCCGATTGTTTTTGCGTGACTTTAAAGGTCACTATGTATTGCGTGATTTTGATCCCAGATTAATGAATGTACCGCAGCATTTATGGGCGCAAGGTCCAACTGATGTAGGATGTATGCACATCACACCCCATCGTGTGACTCTCAAACAAGGTATAGTTTTGCCACGAATCAGACAGTACAGATTGCCACCTGGGGCTGTAGCAGCCTTATCCAAAATTATTGACGAGCTTATTGCTCAAGGAGTGGTTGTAGAAACTGACTCCAATGTATGTAATTCTCCTATCATTCCAGTCTTGAAACGTACTGATCCAAATGCACCTCCAGTATATCGATTAGTGATTGACCTTCGAGAACTTAATAAATGTATCATACCCCAGTATCCAGTAGTCCCAGATATTTCTTCCCTATTGACAGCCATTGATTCTGAAGCTACATTTTTCACTGTTATCGACCTCAAGAATGCATTTTTCAGTGTCCCCATTCATCCAGACAGCCAGTACCTTTTTGGTTTTTGTTTAAATGGAAGGAGCTATAAATTCACACGAGCTCCTCAAGGTTTCACAGAAAGCCCTAGTATTTACAGTCAAGCACTTAAGAGACAACTAGACAATATTCACATGCCAACTGACACTGCCCTGCTCCAATATGTCGATGATCTACTGATCACAGCCCGTTCTGAACGTGACTGCGAGCGTGCGTCACTTACAGTTCTGTATTTCCTGGCCGAGCAGGGGCACAAGGTGTCCCCTTCCAAATTACAATTCTGTGTCCAGCAAGTGATCTACTTAGGCCACTTACTGTCCAAGTGGGGTAGGCAGTTGACACCAGACCGTATCCAGTTAATAGCGAGTCTTCCACAGCCCAAGACACAGAAGGAGGTACGAGCTTTTATTGGCCTCACTTCTTATTGCAGACAATGGATTCCTCAGTATGCATTTCTAGCCAAGCCACTGATACAGTTAACGACACAGGAGGCAGCCGTATCGACTGTCCTCCCTTGGACCCAGGAACATACACTTGTTTTCAATGAATTAAAGAAAGCCTTATGCCAAGCACCTGTTCTAGCTACACCGAACTACAGTAAGCCTTTCACACTTTTTGTCACAGAAAGTGATGGTACTGCATTATCTGTTCTCACACAAGATCAAGCAGGACAATACAAGCCCTGTGCTTACTTTTCGAGCACATTAGATCCAGTAGCCCAGGCTCTGCCTGCGTGCCTCAAGTCAGTTGCAGCCACAGCTCTAGCAATCAGACAAAGTGATTCCATAGTGTTAGGACACTCCCTGACAGTACAAGTTCCACACTCCGTGGAAGTTCTTTTAAACCGAACACAGACTCAGCACTTGACAATCGCACGTTTAACAGGTTATGAACTGACACTGTTCCAGCCACACATAGAAATCAGACGCTGCAACATTCTAAATCCTGCTACACTGTTACCGTCAGTTACTTCGAATCCTGCCACACATGACTGTGTGGAAGTTGTTAACACTATGACTAAGCCAAGACAAGACCTGACAGACATTGCATTACCTAATCCCGACCTGACACTTTATGTGGATGGTTCATGTATGAGAACAAGTACAGGAGAACTAGTAGCCGCGTATGCAGTGACTACTGAAACTGAAGTTATAGAAACACATCGTATTGACACCCTGTCTGCTCAAGCAGCAGAGCTAGTTGCTCTGACCCAAGCCTGCATACGTGCCAAGAACCTGAAAGTAAATATATATACAGATTCACGTTACGCATTCGGAGTCGTACATGACTTTGGAGTGCTCTGGCAAGAGAGAGGTTTCATGACTTCTCATGGAACCAAGATTCAGCATGGTCTCCTCATCCAAGCTCTGTTAGATGCAATACATTTACCGACAGCTATCGCTATCATGAAGTGCAAGGCACATACGAAAGTTACTGACATCATTTCCCAAGGTAACGATCTAGCAGATCGAACAGCCAAGCTTACAGCTCAGACTCCCGACATTCCAGTTAACACGACACAGACACTCACTCCAGATCAGACTACCTGTATGACAGTTAAGGACCCTACACAAGATGTCATAGACATACAGTTACATGCTACTCCCGAAGAAATCAAGAAATGGTCCGAACAAGGAGGGGTCCAGACAGATCAAGGATGGGTGACGAAGGGAAAAGCCACATGGTTTCTCCCCGACTCTATGGTTCAAGTCATTATCAATACCGCACATAGTCCAGCACATCTAGGAGAAAAAGCTATGTTAGACAGTATTCAGAACCTTTGGTTCAACAAGCACTTACGAGCTGCAGCCAAGCAGAAAGTCCGTACCTGTATGATATGTTGTCAATTCAATCCAGGTAAAAGTGTCCCGGTGGAACAAGGTGGATTCCAACCCCCTGACCACCCTTTTGAAGTCCTCCAGATGGATTATAATCAGATGGAGCGATGTTGAGGTTTCAAGTATGTCCTCGTAGTCGTATGCGCTTTGTCCAGGTGGACAGAAGCATATCCAGTTCCAGATTACACAGCCGCGACCACTGCCAGGCAGTTGGTTCGTGAATTCTTTCCCCGCTATGGACTCCCTAAGGTCGTGTATTCTGATAACGGCCAGCCATTCTCATCTGAACTTATGAAACATGTTTCCCTTCTGTTAGGGTACCAGTGGAAGTTCCATTGTGTGCGCCATCCTGAAGCAGCCGGTCTCGTAGAGAGACATAATCAGACCCTGAAAATCCGTATTGCCAAGATATGTAAAGAGAAAGGTGTAGACTGGCTAGTTGCCCTGCCGGTAGCCTTATTTTATATACGGATGGTTGCACATTCCAGATCAGGTCTGTCCCCGTATGAGGTCGTATTCGGCCGCCCCCCAAACATGTGGGGTACACCTAGACCCCGCAGTATTACAGATGTTTCCAGTAATATGCTGACAGATTACCTAGCTTCCTTGATGTCTGCCCTACACTCTTGTCGTTCACAGGTTGCCGCCACATTTCCAGACAACACCGAGGTGAAACCGCATGAAGTCATTCCAGGAAGCCTCGTGTTGGTCCGGAATTTTGATCGTTCGAGTCCGCTGGAACCCCGTTGGAAGGAGCCTCGCCTAGTCTTATTAACTACAAGGACTGCCGTGAAGTTGGAGGGCAGGAAGGGATGGGTCCACCTGTCCCACGTCAAAAAAATTCCATGGACTTCGTGAACAATCTTTTGCAAAGGACTATTCTATTACTAAAGACTGCCTAAAAACAGACTCTGAACTTGATTCCGAACTTAAAGTTCCGAACTTAAAGTTCCCCTGTTAGAGGAAACTCCGCAACAGGAGTATAAATTGAAACTCCGGTCTAGTAAAATAAGTCAGCCAGTTTAATTGTCTAAGTCCCTCTCGGGTGAAACGGTTAGACAGGTCCCTGACATGTATGAGATAGACCCCCATAGTGAGAGAGTTAGTCAAAACTCTATACGATGTATCATCATTCTAAGTTTTTTATTATATGTAAGCCTAATGGTTACCTGCACAAGTTATGCATTACATTTATGTTTTCCAAGTTCACATGTAAACAAGTTTTCTAATGCTACAGTAGAGCACACATTTAGTGATCTGCCTCCTCACGAGCTATCCTATCGTCTTGCTATGAGAAATAATACATTCATTAGAATGTTACACTATTCGCACCAGACCAGCAATACCACTAATTGTTGGGTGTGTGGTCGACTCCCCCCTTTCCAGACACCGAAGGGAGTTCTGCCACTCTTTCCTTATCCATTTTCACATAATGGTTCGTGTGGAGCATGGTCCACTTTAACGTCCTCCTCCAATGATATGTCCCTTCTGAACAGAACATGTTTCCCAGACAAGCAAGGTCTCTCCCATAGAACAGGGTTAGATCTAGAAAATGAAATATATGATTTAGGTAATTATTCTTCGAATTTTATGGTCCTGAATGTTCAGTCTGATACTACTCCAGATTTGCCTGCTATTTCAGTTCTACCAGTCAAAGGCGAATTATGTGTTAGAAAGAATGGTTCCGCACATGTAGGACATAATGATTGTACTACTATTGTCGAGTATAGTGACAGTGGGAAATCTATTTTCAAAGCCTCACGTCATTCTTATTTTGTTTGTGGTCAGACCGCATATGTTCGTCTGCCCCTAGATTGGGATGGAACATGTTACATTGCCTTCCTACTGCCACCAGTTTTTCTAGCTCCATCTGATTATCACAGAAACACACATCTAGTACACGTCAGACATAGAAGGGAGATCGAGTCCCCAATTGTCGATCAAACTGAAACTACTCTAGAACAGTATCAAGACTTTAATAAAGGTTTCTTCTTCTTTATAGGACCTGTCCAGAATAGTAAGTTAATATGTAGACTAACCAGAACCCTTGAAGCAGTAGTGAATGAGACTACTTCTGCTCTAGGTAACTTAACTGAAGAGCAATCTGCTATGAGATTTGTCGTGCTCCAAAATCGTCTCGTTCTTGACGTCATACTGGCCGATAGAGGAGGAGCATGTAGAGTCATCGGATCTAGTTGCTGCATTTTTATTCCTAATAACGCGCCGTCTGTTTATTCAGCTATAACCAGACTTCACAAAATTGCCCATCAGTTACCTGGTCCGGTTGGCTCTGGAGTATCATATCTGCCTGGGGATGGAAAGTATTGTCATTCCTAGGTATTGCAGTAATGATCATATTCAGTTGCTGCCTCTGTATACAATGTGGCCCTGCGATTTGCGGCATTTGTGCTACCTCTTGTATTCCTAGTCCTAAATCCCGTTCCAAGACAATTCGAGACGAGCAAATGATGCTATATGAAATGATAGATGGTATCATGAATATTGATGTTTCCTGATGGAAACGTAGGGCACAAGGAGGGAATGTGGAAAAGTAAATTTTGCCATGTTATATGTGCCTACGTGTTCCCCATCTTATGTTATATATGCATGATCGATATGCATGTATTCCCTTCTGATCGATTAAAGACGCAATTACAGTTGTGTCCATCTCTAGTATGCCAGTTTCCAGTCTTCGTGAAAGCAACGAATATCAGGCCTATGTAAACCTACGTTGCCACATTTTACAGTATGCACGTTAATTCATTGAATTGTCCCCGTTTCTAGGCCTCAAAAGGGCCCGGACTCAGATTCAGCTCCTGTCTCCTGAATCCTCTCCGAGGAGCGATACAGCCCCCACCTGCATCCCTGACCCTTCGCTTACTTCTTGCCACGCAGTGCCCGGCCCGGCCTGGCTCTGCCTCCCAGTCTGCCAAGAATATGTTATGTTTCTAGTTATCAGTCCAACCCTCCTTCTCTGCATTCCTAAGCTACTGAATCGCATCAATAGTTTCCGTCATGGTCTAGCCTTTATGTCTCCATGTAAGAGAAATACTGTATTAATATTCATAGAATATTCCTCGCACACGCACTACATATAGAATTATGCATGCACCAGTCTTAAAGTCTATTAGCCTTTGCCCTGATAACTTTTGGATCCTATCAACATGTACTCTAAACACCAGATACTAGATATGCCTGGGTACATGTCGCTCTGACACTCCAGACTTTAGTCTCCTCTTCTAGCGCAGAAGTCATAGCCCCAGTTCTCCCTGGTAACACGTCATTGCCAGTTTGCGCGCACCACTAGGTTAGAGGTCCCAGCTGCTCAGGTAGCCCCCTCCATGTTTCCGCCCCTTTTATGACATATTCTGTTACGTTTACATCACATGTCTATGTATACGCCCTGTACACGCCTTCTTGTTACATCATTTTGCCCTTATCTTTCGCGACTGCTATGAACCACGCCTACTGCTACGCCTACTGTATTGAATGTAATGTATTTGTTTAACTATAAATATTGTGCACTGTTATTAAAAGTTAGCCTATTCCTGCCCCCGGCAGCTGCCATCCTATTCCCGTACAGGCTGTCCTGTTCCTGTCCTTTATGCCTATTAAAGCCTGTAAACTCCAGCTACCTCGAATCTTGACTCTTATTTATTGAGCTACCCGTTTATTGAGTATCCTGAAAAATAGAACCGGTAATTAATTATTTATTTACCACAATACGCTACAACTTTAAATTGGTATTTACTATCTTACCTAACCTGTGCTCAATCTCTTGTCCTGCCCGCCCCGGTCCGACGCGGCAACCAGTGCCGTTTGAGCGGAGGGCGGGTCAGGCAGAGCCAGGTCACTTCCGCGAGCACAGAGCGGTTAGCGCTCTAGTCTGCTGCACATTGGGAGGTATTTAGGCCCCTCGTCACAGCAAGCGCGCAGCGGTCGCGCGCAGCGAAGCGCCTGAGACGCGCCAGAGAGAAGCCCGTCTGCGCCCGTCCGCGACAGGACGTGGCTAGGGGCTATGGCACTCTCGACTGGCGATATTACAGGTACTAGGCGGGTCTATCTCTCTCACACCTTACGCCACCTACGCCCTAATTTGCTGTCATCTAATTGTTCCCCATCTTCCCATTACTGCCCTGAGGGGCCTTTTTCGTGTAGATCTTGTCATACACAATTTTTAACGCATAGCGTTTCTCATCAACTATGCTCTGATATCATTTCGATTACCCAGACTTATGGGGGTAGTAATTTATTATGTAATGTAAGATCTTTAGTTAAGCACTCTACCGAGGTTTGGGATCTTATTTCTACTTATAAGCCAGACATGTGTTTCTTAACTGAAACATGGCTTAAACCTCATACCACCCCCGCTATTACTCTTGGTATACCAATAGGTTATAAGATTGTTAGACAGGACAGACCTAAAAAAACTGGTGGTGGGATAGCAATCGTTTTTAGAGATGACTTTTCTGTCTCTGTATTAGATCAATGTTGTACTCTTGACTTTGAGATGATGATATTTAGGACTGATTCATCGACTAAAGGTAGTAGGAAAGGAGCCTTGGTTTACCGCCCACCCGGTCCCTTGAAAAACATGCCCAAACTGTTAGTGGAAGCGATTGCACCACATACAAGCACAGATAAAGATTTTTTACTACTTGGGGATTTTAATATTTACAGTGAGGAAGGAAATAATAAGGAGGTACAATCTTTTATGACTGATATTTCTCTTCTGGGACTAAAACAATACAACAACGGACCCACACATCAAGCTGGCCATACGTTGGACATGATTATAGCCAACTTTCCCGGCATTGAATGTAAATTACCCAAACAATATCCTTGGACAGATCATTTCATGCTTGAGTTCTTCATGCCAATAAATACCCCGTGATCCACTGTACATGCCCATATTCCATCCAAGCGAAGTCAGTGGCACAAAATCACTAATTTCACTTTTGAGCAAAAATATCGCTCTCCCTCTGTTGTATGTACAGAAGATATCAATAGCGCTCTTTTAAAGTGGGATTTAGCGATTGGTGATGTGGTAGAACAACTTGCCCCGATAAAGACTTTTAAAACTAATCTGACCAAGAAACATGAAGTCTGGTACTCGGAGGATTTGCGTAGCTTAAAACGTACAGTTAGGAAATTTGAGAAGGTATGGAGAACCTCTCATCTGGAAGGAGATAAAGCCAAATATAAGATGGCTCTTAATACCTATCACAAAGCCATACGTTCTGCTCGCAAGCACTATATCACCGCTCAGTTAGAGGCAGCTGGTAATGATTCAAAGACCTTGTACCAGATTGTCAATACTTTTCTGAAGCCCGTTGCTTGCGAAAGTACAGACATGGCTTCACAACATCTTTGTGATAGTATATCGAGCTTTTTCTCTGACAAAATCGATGCCATCTACAGGAGAATTGAGACCACAAATACTGTTAATAATAGTCAAGATCAATCTGCTTTGGTGCTTATGTCATCCACTAAAGCCACAAAGTCTCACTCCTTTAATGATTTTCCAGAAATCTCACTGAGTGAGGTCCAAAATTTAATCATGGATATTAAAAGCGGAAGTCCGGCAGACCGGCTCCCAGCCAGACTTATGGGTCCACTAAGGAGCATATTGGGCCCAGATGTTCAGAGGCTTGTAAACCTCTCGTTAACATCTGGAGTAGTCCCACACTGCTGGAAAAAAGCTCTTGTCAGACCGATCAGGAAGAATTCCTCAATTCCGTGGACCAATCTGTCTAATCTTAGACCTATTTCCCTTTTACCATTTCTGGGGAAAATCACCGAAAAGCATTCCAATAAACATCTATCCACCTATCTCGAACAATCTGGCTGCCTCGATCCATCCCAGTCAGGCTTTAGGCCGAAATTTAGCACCGAAACGGCCTTGCTGTCGATAACAGACGATCTTCGGTTGTACCAGGACAAAGGTTACTCTGTGATCCTGGTACTACTAGATTTATCGGCAGCGTTCAATACTATTTCTCATAACATTCTTATCGAACGCCTGTCTGAGAGTGGAATCGGTGGTATGGCACTGGAATGGATCAGAAGCTTTCTCTCCAACCGGACCCAAACTGTCACCATGGGTGATTTTAGGTCGGAGGAGGTTAACATCACCAAGGGGGTTCCACAGGGGTCATGCCTGAGCCCGACCCTATTTAACACCTATGTGGCCCCCTTGGCAGATGTAACCAGAGCTTACGGTTTCCATCCAGTGTCATATGCTGATGATACGCAGCTGCTCTTCCCTTTTAAACATCTTACACCGGAGATAATACTTTCTTTCTCCGAGAGAATGAAGGCAGTTGCAAGGTGGATGTCCTCCAATTTCCTCCAATGCAACGTTGGAAAAACGGAGGTTATGCTTTTTGGTGATGCAAAGGTCCAATGGTCCCCTGACTGGTGGCCGCTCGATCTAGGCCCAGTTCCTGAGCCCAAAGCAGTGATAAAGAATCTGGGGGTCAGATTGGAACCAGAGTTGACTATGATACATCATGTCTCCATTACTGTGGGAACATGTTTTCACGTAATAGGTCTCCTTCGGAGGATTTTTCCCTTCCTCCCTGACTCTTACAGGAGAACCCTGGTTCAGGCTCTGATTACCAGCCGTCTGGATTACTGCAATGGTCTCCTGGCAGGAGCCAATGAAGAGGTTCTGAACCGCCTACAGGTGGTGCAGAATACAGCTGCGAGGTTGGTGCTTAATGCACCTCCTAGGTCTCCTTCTAGACCTTTACTGCAGAAACTTCACTGGTTGCCTATACGGCATAAAGGCCTTAATGATTTGGGACCAGAGTATTTGGCTACAAAATTTGTTCCATATGCTCCTATTCGCTCCCTCAGGTCCAGTGAACAGTTTTTGTTAAACATTCCTAAAATCACAAAAACTAGGCAAGGAGGTAGGGCTCTATCTGTGATAGGTCCTAGTTTTTGGAATTCCCTCCCGCCCTCTTTAAAACTATGTAGGAATCATCTTGAATTTAGGAAATGTCTGAAAACTTTCCTGTTTGGCCTATGTTTGACACGGTCGATCACACTCTTTTGATCGACCGTGTCCACAATGCCGGTATTCAGGGTGTTGCCCTTGACTGGCTCAGATCTTTTCTCCATCAACGATCTCAGTCTGTCCACTTATCCTCTTTCTCCGCTTCTTACACTTCCCTTCCTTGCGGAGTCCCTCAGGGCTCAGCACTTTCTCCTCTCCTTTTTAATTTGTACCTCCAACCCTTATTAGCTTCCCTCCGTCACTCCCCGGTCACAATATTTAATTACGCTGATGACCTTCAGTTAATTTTTCCCACTAACTAACTAACTTTCAGACCACCATGATGACCATCGCGGAGTGGATGCACCGCAGCCACTTAAAGCTGAACCCCACAAAAACGGAGCTCGTCCTGGTAGGAGGCCCCAATCATCCTTGGAACTCTACGTTCTGGCCAACGTCCTTGGGGCTAGCACCCTCTCCCGTGAGCTCCGTCAAAAGCCTGGGGGTGATCATTTCTGAGGACCTGTCGATGCGACTCCAGATCAACGCGGTCACTTCTGCCTGTTTCTTCCACCTCAGGCGGATCCGTAAGATCAGCAGGTATTTCAGTAAAGAAGCCCTGACCCAAGTGGTCATTGCGCTTATCACTTCCAGGCTCGATTACGCCAATATTCTTTATGCTGGGATTCCAGCTTGTCACCTTCAACGGCTGCAGCTGGTGCAGAATCAGGCAGCCCGCCTGATCTTCCACCAGCCTAAGCACCAACATGTCACTCCCCTCCTTCGTAGCTTACACTGGCTCCCGGTATCCAAACGCTGCACCTTTAAACTGGCATGTACCACCTTTAAAGCCCTATCCGATGCAGCGCCTGTTTTCATCTCTTCGGCTCTGACCCGTCACATCCCTACGAGAGCCCTTCGCTCAGCCTCATCAAACCTCCTTGTGGTGCCCAGATTCAAAAGGAAAAAACACGGTGGTCTGAGTTTTTCCGTCCTGGCCCCCTCCACTTGGAACTCCCTTCCCCTTCCCCTTCGTCTCTGTTCAAAGCTTGATTGCTTTCGCAGACTTCTAAAAACTTTGCTCTTTCAAGCCGCCTTTGACTAACCTCCTGCTTTTGGTCCACCTCATTTGTCTATTCAGCGCCAAGAAACCAATGGTGATAGAGCGCGTTACAAATGTTTTTAATAATAATAATAATATGTTAAAAACTCATCCGTCGGCTTTATTAGGTCTCTGATCATAAAATACATCTCATGTGGGACGTTTCTAAGCTTTCTATCCTAAGCACCACAAGCGCGGAGATACTCCTTCGGGAGTTTATTCATAGCGCTATAAAAACCCACAAATAAATAAATAAATAAATAAATATGCAAATCAGTCTGACCCTGTGCCTCATGGGAACAGTCCAGCCCGAACTGCCAAGCCATGTCTTCCATGGACCGGAAATAAGCATCCTGGGACCGGTTTCGGATTCATAATACTCATCAGCCAGGCTATCTTGAATCCAGTGGCCAAGTGAGCAAGGGACTCACATCTGAGCATACCCTGCCACACTTAGGGCGAACAAAGCGATACAAAAGGGGATGATGGACGGAGCGTTTGAGCAAATCAAACACTCACCCCCAGTCAACTGATCAGGGTTTAATCCATCACCATTCTTTAGCCCACTCAGCCACCCCATTTCAGACATGGCTATATGCAAATCAGTCTGACCCTGTGCCTCATGGGAACAGTCCAGCCCGAACTGCCAAGCCATGTCTTCCATGGACCAGAAACAAGCATCCTGGGACCGGTTTCGGATTCATAATCCTCATCAGCCAGGCTATCTTGAATCCAGTGGCCAAGTGAGCAAGGGACTCACGTCTGAGCATACCCTGCCACACTTAGGGCGAACAAAGCGATACAAAAGGGGATGATGGACGGAGAGTTTGAGCAAATCAAACACTCACCCCCAGTCAACTGATCTGGGTTTGATCCATCACCATTCTTTAGCCCACTCAGCCACCCCATTTCAGACATGGCTATATGCAAATCAGTCTCACCCTGTGCCTCATGGGAACAGTCCAGCCCGAATTGCCAAGCCATGTCTTCTAGTTATAGTGGGCACCCTGCAACAGTCCAAACAACCCCTTCGAGGTGATAGGTTTAAGACAACCTTTCTTGAAAGCTATCCTAGTGGTAGCTGTGGAGAGCAGCCTTCAGGCTAAGTCTTGAAGGAATGTAAAGCAGTTTTGTTTTGCCAGTCTATAATCTCGTGAATGACCAAATGAAAGGCGAACCACACCAGGTATATATAAAAAATATATGTATTTATTCTAAACACACCCTACTAGTCTCTTTATGAGGCTAGAGGTCAAAGCACATATGTTACACTTAGAATCGCTGGGCCCAAAAGGAAGCACCCAAGGTAGTGACACAGGGGACCCACGGGGGATGTGTGCAGTGTGAGAACACAGCCGCGAATCACCGTTAGCTTCTATGGGGAAAGAAGCGGTTTGAAATTTAAAGATCAAGGACACTTAGGAGAGGACTTTGAGCAAACCCTTTTAGACTTAAGGGGTTCTAGGGCCAACACCCATGGGAGCACCGGAGTACTCGAGTTACCTCACCCAGGGAAGCCGGGTGCATAGGTGTCTTTTGGTGTCGGGAATCGTCGTTGATTTCAATGGCGATCTGCTGCAAAGTGCTGCTGCCATCGAAGAGGAAAGTCTCCAGGGTGATCCAAGCCTGGATCGAAGATGAAAAGAACCTGAAAGCAGAAAGTATAGAGTCTGGGTCACTTCCCAGTGACCAGGGGCACGATAGTCGAATACCCACCGATGTCGGGTGAATTCAGGTTGAAGAGGTAAAGCTTGACTCTGCAGCCACGGGGACCAGTTTCTAACTGTTTAGCAACAACCTTATGATTTTTCTCAAATAAAACACGTTTTAGGCAAAAAAAGACAAACATTAGCTGACTTTGCTTGTTTCATGAAAGTGTGTATGCGGAAACATTCCCAAGTACTTAGGTAAAAAATAAATAACTTAGACTTCAGAATGCACTTCTGTTGCCTAATTTTTAAATGGAAAGCAAAGTTGACCTAAGCCAAGAACATGTCTCTCTGCCAGGGTTAGTAAACGTCTGGAATAAACCATATTCCACACTATCTTAGATAACAAAGATACCGTGCATAAATTCACAAACACTAATCTGCTTAAGTATCTGGATATATTTCACGACCCCGCAAGGCTTGGCACTACAGCCAGCTGTCAAAGATGTTTATGCTACAAGAGAGCAGGTTGAATATTTAATATCCAGACCTATCGGTCAAGTGTTTGAAAGACGTCCAACTGAGATAATGTACAATAATGCACCTACAAGCCTCCTTGTATTGTAAGTAGAGGCTGCTGCAGAGGGCAGTTGGAGAAAAGGGACAGAAATATGTTAACACAAAACACCGTGGTGGACGGGCTTCAGGGCAGGTTTCCGCCTGGACTGGGCACGGGAAACATCCATCACAACGCAACTTTTACGACGCACTACCATTACAACGCAGGATTTACAACACAACGACTTGCGCTGGAGGGCGCTGTAGGATAGGGAATAGTTTAATTTACTATCCAAAACCTTCCCTACTACCCACGGGGGCTGGAGATGGAATAGTAAATTAAACTATTCACTATCCAGCACCCCACAACGCAAGTCGTTGTAACGACTTGCGTTGTAATACCTGCGTTGTAAAGGCATGCATAGTAAAAGCATGCGTTGTGATGACATACATCCCTGGGCACAAAATCTATCACTGCGGGTCTCTGCAGACATGTTTACAAAGATGGCGTCTACCCTAGCTTTGTTTGCTTTGCAGCAGCATTCGATGCAGTCATCCAATTTGGAAAGAAGGTGTTGTAAAGTGAATTTATTCCTTTGTAAACCTTACCTCCGCTGTCTCCTTGCCAGCCTTTTATTTGATTGTGAGAAATGTGCCGAGTTCCTAGTAGAGAAAGTTATTAAAAAAATAACACCTGATCTCACAGTCTTCCTTCAACCTAACTCTCCTCCTCCACACAGACACTCCCAAGCCAACTGGCTGGTCTGCAATTTAGCCTCAAACTGATATCTGGCTACAAAGCATCCGACGACTCCATCGGCCCTACCGCCCACGTTAAATCGGTAAGCCACCATGTCATCTCTACTAAAGTATCCTGCTGAAGTTGTTCTCTAAAGGCCAACAGGTAGATTCATGAAAGAAAAATCGTCTCGCAAAGGGCCGGATTCTGAGAATCTGGCCCTTTGCGAGCGCAATTTTTGCATTTGGGATGCATCATCCCAAATGCAAAAATCGCTAATTGCGAAATCGCATATTTGCGAGGAATAGCATTTAAGGAATCTCTATTTGAGATTCCTTAAATGCAATTCATTAACCATTTTTTTTTTGCGAATTCGCTATTTCTGGCCGCTATTTACCTAGTGTAACTTCGTGGTAAATAGCGAAAACTTAGAAAAATGCACTTTAGTGCATTTTTCTAAGTGGTATGTTACACACACACATGTCCTTTTACATGTGTGTGCGCAACATCAGGCTACATTTACATTTCAGGGGTGCAACAGAGTGTCCATTTGACACCCCTGCACCCTTGAAATCGCAAAATCAAAATGCGAATCGCTAATAGCGATTCGCACATTGATATGTCTTCCCATGCATTCCTATGTGCTTAGGCCCATAGGAATGAATGGGGAGTTATTCCTTATTTGCGATTAGCAATTAGCTAATCGCAAATAAGGAAGCTGTAGGAATCGCAATAAATATTGTGATTCCTACATGAATCCCGTTTTGCGAGTCTGTAATAGCGATTCCTTATTATTCGCTATTACAGACTCGCAAAACATGCCGATGATGAATCTGGCTGCAAGTGCCCAGACCAGAAAATGTGTCTCTGTGGAGCAAATGCGCCGCCGACTTGAAGGATGTAAAATCTAGAAGTCTTTAAATCACCACGCTTCTCAATCAAAGTTATCGAGAGTTGTGTGGAATCCCAACCGAAGACGTCCATCACAGACAACAATGTTAGCCGATTATGAAATCTGGGACTATGAAGGCCTCTTGTGCCGACAGCCTTTCTACATGTCACCACAAATGCTTATCGCATGCTGGATACCTGAGAATACTGGCGGCAATGAATCATCCTTGACCAGGCTTACTGGGTGATAGTTGACCGTTCACAGTATCCTCAATGACACCACACAAAGGATGGGACGGGACTTCTTCTGCCACCCTCCCCTGGACAATCCTTCCACCAATAGCTATCCATACATCAAGCTTCTTGGTTTGTTACTGTGTGAGTCAAGAATTGCCTTCCACCTATATATTAATGACACTCGGTAGCACCTATAAGATGTCCTCCGAGTCCGATATTATTCGGCTCCCACAATCCATGGAATAGCTCCAAAAATGGGTGCCATATACGCAGGAACCACCGCCAAACTCCAGAAACGACTACAACGCATACAGAATGCCTCCGCACGACTCATCCTCGACATCCCTCGCCACAGCCACATGTCCGCCCACCTGAGAGTCCTGCACTAGCTCCGCGTCAACAAGAGGATCACATTCAGGCTCCTCACCCACGCACACAAAACACTCCACGACATGGCCCCCAAATACCTCAACAGCCGCCTCTCGTTCTACACGCCCACCCGCCAGCTCCGCTCTGGCAGCCTCGCCCTCGCCTACCTGGCGGCCAAATCTTGGAACTCCCTCCCCGCACACCTACGAACCACCCAGGACCATCTCTCCTTCAGGAAACACCTCAAGACCTGTCTCTTCGAGCAGTAGCAGCACCCCCACCCCGCCCCCCCCTCTTCGGCACCTTGAGACCCTCACTGGTGAGTAACGCGCTCTATAAATGGTTTGATTGATTGATTGCCATAATGCCACCACCGACTAATTCCGCATATGCCTGAATTCCGGCTCATCTCCACAGCGACCGCCAATGTCCCATTTCAATCTGTTGCCTCATGACCTTGCTCCCACCATCACTGAATGAGAGACTACACCTCCTCCTTCTAGAGACAAGAGATACAGCTGACAAGGCACAATATAGGCTCTGCCTTCAAACTCTAATACATGGTCTGTCAGGGCTGGATTAATGGGAATGCCCTCATCACTGGCACACTGGAAGCCCATCCTGCCCCCTCAATTCAGCTCTACATGCAGCATCCACTAAGCGTCTGCCACATACTGCTTTGACCATATGTGTCCCTAGGTTTAACATTTATGTAACACTGACTTTAAAAAATCCTTACATCCTAAAAAATCCTAAATCCTCTGATCCTTACATTTTTTCCAATCAAATTCCCTATGACCTAGCTGAAATGCAGATCATCTCTCAAGGGGAACATTCCTATTGAGTACTGAAACATTAAATAAAAAATAAAAACTCCAGGTTTTATGGGACAACAAACTCTGGCTCAGTCTTTCTCAGGTTCTACCCCAAGGATTAGGAATGTGGTTCCCTAGAGTTTCCACCCGACAGCTCTCAAAAAATGACAATTATTGCCATTACCCACTTTAATGTAAAGTTTTCATAGACAGATTTCCCAAGGATCCAACTCAGAAAGAAGACTTTTCCATATTACCCAGCATGCATCTCAACAGGAAGTGGCATCTCTGCATTTTCTTACCCTGCACAGCCTTCAAGGGAGCCCCTGGGTGTCTGTCGCCCACGCGTTCCAAGCTAAGGACAGCCAAGAGAAGGGTCTCACTTGGGTTGAGACCTGAGAGGCCTAGGGCCATCAATGCCCACTCAGCAACAAGTCACACCCCTCACATCATCACGCCTGACAACCTAGATGTTCTTTTCATCACAGACCTACTCCACACCCTGCTCCACACATATTCTTGCAATCCCTCCTCTCCTCTAGATGCAGAGCTGGAGGGGACTCGCAGTCATACTCAAGTCAATGTGGTCCTCAACCACTCAACCATCTTCCACATGACCATTCCTAGGTCTTTATTTGAAATGTTGTATATAGCGCTGGCTAGACCCGAGGGTATCAGAGCGCCTTACATGAGCAGAAACAGTTCAGGAAAAAAACTGTTGTTCAATAGCATAAAACACAGACAGACAAGACTAAGACATATTAATTAACAAATGGGTAAAAAGCTAGTTACATGAGCAGAGGCAATCGAGAAGGCTATTTAACACGGTGATAAGAACGCAGGTGCAGCTCAGAACTAAGTAAAGAGGGGAACGGGTAAAGAATAATTTGATGAATATAGATGGGTGAGAACACATTAAGGGAGAGAAGATGTAATGTAAAATGTAATTTGTACTTCTAAAGTGCACTAATACCCCAACTGAGGTGTCCTGGCGCTATAACGCATGCCGCTGTGGAACCCTTCCTGGCTTTCCCCGTGAGGTGTCCACTCCTGGGCACCCCCAAGGTGAAGCCAGGCATCCTAGCGTTGTGGGGGCCGTTGTGGAGATTAAGCAAGCTATTGCCCAGAGTCACAGAGTGGGACCCATGATTAGAATAGGCACCGAGGCGAGAATTATCAGGTCCGTGGAAATTGAGCCCGAGACCCACCGAGGCGGGAATTGAACCCTGGTCCCAGGCCAGACCTCTGCATCAGGGTCTGCCGCTCTAACCATTGAGCCACACTTCTCCGACAGAGAGAGATTCTAGGAGGATCTGGGGGTAAGGGAAGCAGAAGGGGGAGGGGAAAGAAGGGGGGTTGCAGCATTTAGGTATTTGTAGCTCCTGTCCTGCAACTTTCCTCTCTCAGCGTGCAAAACAGCCTTCTTACATCGTCAAATCTACAGAACCCGCAAGCACCTCAGAGAAGGATTAACCGACCTCTGCAAACCTGCCTCCATTCAACATTCCCACCCCACCTTCCTGAGAGACTTCAACAGCCTGGCACCTCCAGCACCAAACCCAAGAAGAAAGCCTTTGACACCCTACTCATCACCCTACTCGACACCCTACTCAACACCCTACTCAACACCCTACTCAACACCCTACTCAACACCCTACTCAACACCCTACTCAACACCCTGGCAATAAAACACCACATTGCCAACTCGAGTCACGTCAAAGACAAAACACTGAACCTCACCCTCGGTGCATCCACTGCCAGACATCCAAACTCCTGGACTGGACTGTCCTTTCGCTGAGGGCCTTCACCGTCACACATGCCACCTCCTCACTTGAAGGGTAGCAGAACCTTTTGCATCTTCAAGGACATCCATCTAGAAAAACTCCAAGAAGACCTAATCAACCTACCTAGACACTCCCGGCCATCAACAGAGGCCGACTCCCTCCCTCAACATTTACAACACTGCTCTGAAGAAACGTGTAGATCGGTAGACCCACAAACAAGTGTGAGATGCAAAGACAGCAGGAGAAATCAGAAGATCACAATGCCACAAAGACCCTCACACCTGAAACCACACCTCTCCAAGTATTGTTCCATCATCTGAAGCCATGTACTACAAGAGCACCAGCAATGTGGCAATCAATAGCCATACTGCCCCTTCCTCAACAACAAAAGCTGCACTTGCCTCCTGGTCCGGCTCGACTTGTGATGTGGCTCCATTGGAAGACATTTGTGACTGGTCACTTTGAACGCCACCAAGGCTGATGTGTGGGGTCATGTTTACCAAAGGAGAGTTTCTTCCTGGATACAAACCTGGCAGATGCTCACGCATTTGCAAATCTGCAGCATAAAGTAGACACAATGGGGCACATGCATCAAAGGAAATTGCATTCGCAAATGGTGCGAATCGCAACATTTGGCCGTTTGCGAATGCAATTCCCATTTTTGGGATGCATTAACATTTTTGTAATTTTTGCAATTCAAGAAATCGCAAAATTGTGATTTCTTAAATTGCGATTGCATTTAAGGAATTTCAAATTGAGATTCCTTAAATGCAATGCATCAAACTTTTAAAATTTGCGAATTCGCAAATAAGGGGAGCAAATTACCATGAAGTTGACCTTCATGGTAATTGGTGAAAACTTTGAAAAATGCACTTTAGTGCATTTTTCAAAGTTCCATTTTACACACACACATGCCCTTAGGGCATGTGTGTGTGCCAGATGTACTTATAGGCAGATTTCAGGGGTGCAACAGGGTGTCCTTTTGACACTCTGGCACCCTTAAAATTGCATTCTTAATATGTGAATTTCTAATGGAGAATCGCAAATTGAGAATGTCTTCCCATTCATTCCCATTGGCCTCTAGGCCCATAGGAATAAATAGGGAGGTATTCCTTAATTGCGATTCTCAATTAGAGAATCGCAATTAAGGAATTTTAAGAAAACGCTATTTTTTTTAGCAATTTCTTGATGCATTGCAGTTTGCAATTCCTTAAACGCGATTCTTTTTTTTTCGCAATTAAGGAATCGCAAAATACAATTTGATGCATGTGCCAGCATCAGTCTTAGGTTCCTGTCTGAGGCTGGAGTTTCTAGTTTCCTGGATCAAGTGGACATACACTCGAATATGAGGGCAAAGGTGGGAATGTGCCGGTGGGGATCTTGGTCTGTAAGGAAAGGCTGTGCAGGTCAGTGATTGGCTGCCTGATGCTGACAGGATGAGACGGACAGCAGGAGAAGCCCAACCCCCCGCGGCGCTTGCAGCGGACGGCTGGCGGTCGCGCCCCACCAGCGGTTATGCAAAGGATTCCTGTGATGGGTCTTTTAGCATCATCAACTAACCTGGAAAAAATAAACTGCTAATGATTAGGTCTGTTCCTGTTTATGGAAATAATAAGAGCTTGGAAATATGTTAATGAAGCTCAAATATCAAAAAAGCCCCCCTGGAGAGCCGGCCACAAACCACAAGCGATGTTTGTACGTTTCTGGGTTTTCCAGTAGTTAGTGACCTTACACGACACCCATACTGAGAGTCTGTCAGCTTACATTTAAAAACCCATCCATTGAAACAGAAGTCTATTTGCATAGCATCCCTGTGCTGAAAGGGTTCACTGGTGACATCGTTTTTGATTGTTAAATGCCCGGTGTCTGATGCACACAGGGGCTGGGACTAGAAACAGATGGCGGCTGCTCCCGGACAGCACTAGCAACCAACACTCAAGGTGCACAACAGAAAGCAGGGGTCACACAAGCGTCCTCGACTCTGTGGGTAGACGAGGGCGAGCAGTGCAAGGCTCGACTCACGAGCAGTGCAAGGCTTGACTCACAAGCAGTGCAAGGCTTGACTCACAAGCAGTGCAAGGCTCGACTCATGAGCAGTGCAAGGCTCGACTCACGAGCAGTGCAAGGCTTGACTCACGAGCAGTGCAAGGCTTGACTCACGAGCAGTGCAAGGCTCGACTCACGAACAGTGCAAGGCATCACTCACGAACAGTGCAAGGCATCACTCACAAGCAGTGCAAGGCTCGACTCACGAGCAGTGCAAGGCTCGACTCACGAGCAGTGCAAGGCTCGACTCACGAGCAGTGCAAGGCTCGACTCTCGAGCAGTGCAAGGCTCGACTCTCGAGCAGTGCAAGGCTCGACTCACGAGCAGTGCAAGGCTCGACTCACGAGCAGTGCAAGGCTCGACTCACGAGCAGTGCAAGGCTCGACTCACGAGCAGTGCAAGGCTCGACTCACGAGCAGTGCAAGGCTCGACTCACGAGCAGTGCAAGGCTCGACTCACGAGCAGTGCAAGGCTCGACTCACGAGCAGTGCAAGGCTCGACTCAAGAGCAGTGCAAGGCTCGACTCTCGAGCAGTGCAAGGCTCAACTCACGAGCAGTGCAAGGCTCGACTCACGAGCAGTGCAAGGCGCGACTCACGAGCAGTGCAAGGCTCGACTCTCGAGCAGTGCAAGGCTCGACTCACGAGCAGTGCAAGGCTCGACTCACGAGCAGTGCAAGGCTTGACTCACGAGCAGTGCAAGGCTTGACTCACGAGCAGTGCAAGGCTCGACTCACGAGCAGTGCAAGGCTCGACTCACGAGCAGAGCAAGGCTCGACTCACGAGCAGTGCAAGGCTCGACTCACGAGCAGTGCAAGGCTCGACTCACGAGCAGTGCAAGGCTCGACTCACGAGCTGTGCAAGGCTTGACTCATGATCACTGCAAGGCTTGACTCACGATCAATGCAAGGCTTCACTCACGAGCAGTGCAAGGCTTTCAGTGTCCTCTGATCCACATACTGCGTATGGTGGTATATCATGGGAGGGGATTTGTCTCTGATGTTTGTTTGCAGTTTCTTTAACCAAAAATGATAAAAGGAAACCTCAGATTATTGCTGCTTGTTCATATGCTGCTTCCGTTCTGGCATTATAATGTACATTCCAGTGGGTTATTCCAGCTTTACATCGCGGCCGGCCCTGCTGGGTTGTAGGCGACATGCGGTGTCATAACATGTTTTACTGCCTGACCATCTAACTGTTACCATTATCCTCCCGTTAGATGCTGCCGGCCTATCGTAGCAGGTTGTAGGCGTGAAGCTATGTATTATCCTTCTATTGCCATCAATAAAGGTTTAAAAAAAAAAAAAAAGAGCAGTGCAAGGCTTGACTCACAAGCAGTGCAAGGCTTGACTCACAAGCAGTACAAGGCTTTTCTCACAAGCAGTGCAAGGCTCGACTCACGAGCAGTGCAAGGCTTGACTCAAGAGCAGTGCAAGGCATGACTCACGAGCAGTGCAAGGCTTGACTCACGAGCAGTGCAAGGCTTGACTCACGAGCAGTGCAAGGCTTGACTCACGAGCAGTGCAAGGCTCGACTCACGAGCAGTGCAAGGCTCAACTCACAGGCAGTGCAAGGCTCAACTCACAGGCAGTGCAAGGCTTGACTCACGAGCAGTGCAAGCTCGACTCACGAGCAGTGCAAGGCTCGACTCGAGATCAGTGCAAGGCTCGACTCGAGATCAGTGCAAGGCTCGACTCACAAGCAGTGCAAGGCTTGACTCACAAGCAGTGCAAGGCTTGACTCACGAGCAGTGCAAGGACATAAATCACGACCAGTCCAAGGCTTAACTCACAAACAGTGCAAGGCTTGACTCACGAGCAGGTGAAGGATGGAAATCACAGCCAGTCCAAGGGTTAACTGAAGAGCAGCACAAGGCTTAACTGACGAGCAGCAGAAGGCTTAAATGACAAGCAGTGCAAGTCTTCACTCACCAGCAGGTCAAAGACGTAAATCACGAGCAGTTCAAGGCTTAACTCACGAGCAATCCAAGGCTGATCTCACAAGCAGTGTGAGGCTTAACTCACGAGCAGGTCAAGTACATAAATCACGACCAGTCCAAGGCTTAACTCACAAGCAGTGCAAGGCTTGACTAACGAGCAGTTCAAGGCTTGACTAACGAGCAGTGCAAGGCTCGACTCACGAGCAGTGCAAGGCTCGACTCACGAGCAGTGCAAGGCTCGACCCACGAGCAGTGCAAGGCTCGACTCACGAGCCGTGCAAGGCTCGACTCACGAGCAGTGCAAGGCTCGACTCACGAGCAGTGCAAGGCTCGACTCACGAGCAGTGCAAGGCTCGACTCATGAGCTGTGCAAGGCTCGACTCATGAGCTGTGCAGGGCTCGACTCATGAGCTGTGCAGGGCTCGACTCACGAGCTGTGCAAGGCTAGACTCACGAGCAGTGCAAGGCTCGACTCACAAGCAGTGCAAGGCTCGACTCACAAGCAGTGCAAGGCTCGACTCACGAGCAGTGCAAGGCTCAACTCACGAGCAGTGCAAGGCTCAACTCACGAGCAGTGCAAGGCTCGACTCACGAGCAGTGCAAGGCTTGACTCACGAGCAGTGCAAGGCTGAACTCACGAGCAGTGTGAGGCTGAACTCACGAGCAGTGCAAGGCTCGACTCACGAGCAGTGCAAGGCTGAACTCACGAGCAGTGTGAGGCTCGACTCACGAGCAGTGTGAGGCTTAACTCACGAGCAGTGCAAGGCTTGACTCACGAGCTGTGCAAGGCTTGACTCACGAGCAGTGCAAGGCTCGACTCATGAGCAGTGAAAGGCTCGACTCACGAGCAGTGCAAGGCTCGACCCGCGAGCAGTGCAAGGCTCGACTCGCGAGCAGTGCAAGGCTCGACTCGCGAGCAGTGCAAGGCTCGACTCGCGAGCAGTGCAAGGCTCGACTCACGAGCAGTGCAAGGCTTGACTCATGAGCAGTGAAAGGCTCGACTCACGAGCAGAGCAAGGCTCGACTCACGAGCAGTGCAAGGCTCGACTCACGGGCAGTGCAAGGCTCGACTCACGAGCAGTGCAAGGCTCGACTCATGAGCAGTGAAAGGCTCGACTCACGAGCAGAGCAAGGCTCGACTCACGAGCAGTGCAAGGCTCGACTCACGAGCAGTGCAAGGCTCGACTCACGAGCAGTGCAAGGCTCGACTCACGAGCAGTGCAAGGCTCGACTCATGAGCAGTGAAAGGCTCGACTCACGAGCAGAGCAAGGCTCGACTCACGAACAGAGCAAGGTTTAACTCACGGGCAAGGCAAGGCTTAACTCACGAGCAGTGCAAGGCTCGACTCACGAGCAGTGCAAGGCTCGACTCACGAGCAGTGCAAGGCTCAACTCGTGAGCAGTGAAAGGCTCGACTCACGAGCAGAGCAAGGCTCGACTCACGAGCAGAGCAAGGTTTAACTCACGGGCAAGGCAAGGCTTAACTCACGAGCAGCGCAAGGCTCGACTCACGAGCAGCGCAAGGTTTAACTCACGTGCAAGGCAAGGCTCGACTCGCGAGCAGTGCAAGGCTCGACTCGCGAGCAGTGCAAGGCTCGACTCACGAGCAGTGCAAGGCTCGACTCACGAGCAGTGCAAGGCTCAACTCACGAGCAGTGCAAGGCTCGACTCACGAGCAGTGCAAGGCTCGACTCACGAGCAGTGCAAGGCTCGACTCATGAGCAGAGCAAGGCTCGACTCACGAGCAGAGCAAGGTTTAACTCACGAGCAAGGCAAGGCTTAACTCACGAGCAGTGCAAGGCAAGCAGTGTGAGGCTTAACTCACGAGCAGATCAAGGAAGTTTCTCCTGGCCTTACATGGGTGACTGATGTGGAGTTAATTAGAAAATATATAACACAACACATAGCACAATACTAAGTACTCTACCAGTCTTGCAAAATGTGATACGTTGATCAGGGTTCTTAATGTGAGAATGTTATTCTCACTTAACACAAGCACAGACGTGAGCACAATAACATTCTAAAACCAGGTTCAGTGGCTCACCGTGATGTAATCCGAGTGAACCCTTCTAAGGTTCTAAAGTGTTCAACGTCCAGATCTTGCAGAGAATAGTTTGAAGCAAAAAGACAAAGCAGCAACGCAATGAGGTATGATTCCAGAACTGGGGACAAACAAAAGTTTGTGCACCCTTGCCCTGACGGATAGAGTGAAACAAAATGGAGGACTGAAAACACCCTCCTGCCACAACAAGAGGCTTTGCGTCTTTTGAGTTTGTTTATGGACTTTGCAAACATAAATGAAAGGCACCAAACAGGACATACAACAGCAGTACCATTAATACAGGAATCTGCAGTGCAGTGGTTGCGCATCTGTATACACAGGTGGGAGTAGAGTGGTGGTACTCAGACTTTAGGGAGCCAAGGAGCGCACAGGGACAACAGGCCAAGAACCCACCGGGCCCAGGGTGGACCACCAAGGTCCTGGAGGCGGCCGGACAGACAGCCAAAGCGCGCTGGACGGCCACACTTTGCAAGCTTTCAGACTGGCACAGAGTAGAGTTATTACAAAGAGGACCTGTTGAAAGTTAATAACAAACAGAAATCTGCGTGGCCTGACCAAGCACCAAGGTGGCGGCTTGATCTCGGAGCTACGGGGTAGACCAGCCCGAATAACTGCCTGGATCCGTCCCATGGAGGCAACCTACACCATCAACGGCAGCCGCTGGTCGCGGAGACCGAGTGGCATGCGTGGAGACCTGCGAGAGGACTGAAGGCCACATTGGGGGTGGTGGGGAGCCCCGCGACGACGGCACCCAGGGGCCCCGCAACGATGGCTCTTGTTGTGCATGTCCTCGATGCTATAAGGTGAGATGGAGTCGGTCGTCACCAGGGGGCATATGTAGGTAGGTGTTTGCGAATCGCAAACGGCGTTTTGATATGTAGGTGCACATTAGCAAAATAAGGAATCACAAAAATTGCGATTCCTTATTTTGCTCAAGCATTTAAGGAATCGCAATTTTGCGATTCCTTAAATGCTATGTAGGAGTGAATTTGAAAATGCGATTTTGGCTTAAGGAATCGCAAAATACCACCTACTCCAAGTAGATGGTATTTTGCGATTCCCTTTCTAAATGCATTTTTTTTAAAATTCAAAGTGCCATGTGGCGCACAGACATGCCCTTAGGGCATGTCTGTGCGCCACATGTACTTAGAGGCACATTCCAGGGGTGCAACAGGTGTCCTTTGGACACCCTGGCACCCTTGGAATTGCGATTCTCAAATTGCGATTTTCTCATAGAAAATCGCAATTTGAGAATGTATCCCCATTCATTCCTATGGGCCTCTTGGCCCATAGGAATGAATGGGACACTCATTCCCTAATTGCGATTCGCAATTTGCTAATCGCAATTAAGGAATATTAGAGATTCGCAAAAAAATGCACATTTTTACCTACATTCCATTTTGCTATTCTCAAATAGCGATTCCTTAAAAATCGCTATTTGGGGATCGCAAAATGGAAATTACCTACATATTAGCCCAGGTCTTCTGGGGATGCTGCTGCTATAAAGTTTCCGAAAAGATGTTAGAGACTACCTCAGTAGGACGCATCATGCTAACGTTCACTTCTCCGGGGAGCGGGCGTTGATTGGAACGTGTGCCCCCACAGAGTAAGGAGGGCGTGCACTTGCAATGGTACGGCTGTACTTCGGATGTACACATGGGATTATTATTAGTTTTTCTAATAGTTTTTATTGCATTTTTACAAACAACAAAAGAAGAAAAAAATACTTGCCAAAGTAAGGACAGTACACAAGGTGTCAATTCGGTAAGTAGCATGTGATATGGCATTAGCAAGTATAATTACAATCTCCAAGTAACAACAGTGCAGGGTTACATGAATTAGAAAATACAAGTGGTTCTGATTACCCGAATGGGCCAGCTGGTACATCTCGTAATGTAAGTATTAAGGCACTTCAATCTGTAAGCTCGGGGTGCAACAGCAGATAGGCGCAGAGTGGTCGCCAGATGTTGTTAGGTAGGGAAGCAATAGGTATAAATGTTGCGTACCATTACAACGCATAACATTACAACGCATAGTACCCTTACACTATCCAACACTTACCCAACTGTTGCACCCCCTGGAGTTAGAATAGTAATTTTTACCCCTACACTATCCAACACTTACCCTACTGTTGCACCCCCTGGAGTTAGAATAGTAATTTTTACCCCTACACTATCCAACACTTACCCTACTGTTGCACCCCCTGGAGTTAGAATAGTAATTTTTACCCCTACACTATCCAACACTTACCCTACTGTTGCACCCCCTGGAGTTAGAATAGTAATTGTTACCCCTACACTAACCAATACTTACAATACATGCAATGTAATGTTATGCGTTGTAATGGTATGCGTTGTAAAGGTAGTATGCGTTGTAATGGAATGCGTTGTAAAGGTCGTTTTTAAAAATTTGTTGTAATGGCATGTGTTGTAATGGAATGCGTTGTAATGGATGTTGCGTTGTAAAAAATGCATTGTAAAGGTATGCGTTGTAAAAGTATGTGTTGTAACGTCATACATCCATTCCACCATCAATGCCAACTGGCCAAAACCGCCTACCAAAACGTCAGGACAGGGGGGCAATTCTACACAGGCAGATGAAATTGGCGTGTGTCCCTGCACATTTCTGGCAATTGTCAGGCCAAGTAGGTTCTATTTAAGCAAAAAGTTTGGGGATAACAGTGTATATAACAGTGTATATATGTGTATGTGTATATATTTAAAGTGAAGAAGACTGTGTTTGTAGTTGTTGGAAATATAGCGAGATTATTCACAGCAAAATGCCCACATCTTATCTGTTAATGGATGCCCCTAGATCCCCCTCCCAGGCCGTCCGCGCTCCCCCGCGCGCCTCCGGGCGAAGAGTCTGGGCAAGGTGATATAGTCGGGAGACCATATGCGTGCTATCGGGTGATGTGATTATTGTGGATAGGGGAGGGAAGTCCTGCGGTTCCACTTGCGAGGGGCGTACTGCAGCGGTCAGTGAGACCTATGTCCTGTGCCTAATATGGATATGTTGTGACTAGGGCTCCCGGTTTTATGGTATTTATTTTTTTGACATTTCCGTCTGTATTTATCCATATTTATTTTTTGCTAATTTTATCTGTATTTATCCATATTTATTTTTTGCTAATTTTATCTGTATTTAGCCATATTTATTTTTTGCTAATTTTATCTGTATTTAGCCATATTTATTTTGGTCTTGGGGAAAAAATTAAGCTGAAATTAGTGAATTTCTACATTTATTTAACCAATACATATGCACTTATGCTTACATTTCTGGCAGGTTTCAGTGCTGTGAACACCTGCTAAAGTTAAATGATGCACTAATATGAAAACGTGCAAATTTCAGTATTACCCTTGTGTATATCTACTTCTTTACTTATCTTTACTAAAATCCCATTTTGTTTTTAACCCCCTTTCCCATCAACCCGCACATTTATTGGCTTGGCAGTCATGGCAGACAAAATGTAGAATTACTCAAAAAACAACCCAATTTCCGTATTTATCCACATAAAAAAAAAAAATACAGACACAAAAATAAATGTTTTCTGTCTGTATTTATCTGTAAAAATCAGTAAAAACGGAAAACAGGGAGCCCTAGTTGTGACCCTCCACTATGTCTGTGACCGATCGCACCCGGCCCTCCCTAAACGCATCACTCATCACTCAAATTGGACATCGGGAGAGCGCGTGTTGTGTTAAACTTTCAATGGTTCGGATATCCACAGGTTATTGGGTAGTGGCAGGTGTGGGGAGTATAGGCCTTCTGGTATTTACGAAGTCTTTCCCAGGCCCAGCATGTAGTCTGTAATGTGTGAATTTCCATTGGTGTTCTTGTGAGGCTCTGTGGTAAAATAGTGGAAAGGGGGCAAGGGCGAGCCTGGGTGTGTTTGGCCTTTAACCCGTTGGCTGCTGCCGTCGGCCATTGGCCGACGGCAGCACTACCTCGCTGGTGCTGCCGTCGGCCAATGGCCGACGCGACCGCATCCGTTTTTAAAAACGGCCGCACTGCCACAAAAAAGCGGAAGCAGCCAACGGGTTAAGTACTGTAGTCGCTCATCTGGGTGGTACCAAAAATAGGCATAGTGTGTCTGCACTATTAGATAATATTAGGTAGAAATCTGGCACCATAAAACCACCTAGCGTGAAAGGCATTATGAGCGTCTGCCACCCCACCCAGACCTGTCACCGGTCTAAACTAGCTGAGTCAACAAGCTCCTGAGGATAGCAAAAAATGTAGTTGTATGTGGAATGGGAATATTTAAAAATAAATAAAGAAAGCACTGTAAAACAACCATCTTGATAACAGCTATCCTACCGGCAATCGACAACGGAAGCGTTAAACAGCGGTTGATTTGTGTCGATAAACTGTCCATGGCAGGGCCATAGTTGATACGGATGACTTATAATAGGATACCGAGGTATCTAGGGGGTTATTCGCACCAATACAGTGGGTAGCCAAGCGTGAAGTGCAAAGTAGCATCAGTTAATGGAAAGACCTCTGATTTGGTCCAGTTGATGACAAGCCCAGAGAAAGCTCCAAAGTGGGCCACTTCCCGTATTATTGGAGAGAGGTTAGTGACGTACGAATAGAAGAATGTCATCCGCGTATAAAGAGGCAGGAGAGGCCCCTGATTGAATCTAAGTCCCAGCTGGAGTGGCTCTCCAGCAGGTAACTCAACAGGGGGCCTATAGCCACTATAGATAGAAGGGGCAAGAGGGGGCACCCCTGTCTGGTACATGTGATAGCGGGAATTGTCTTGCAAGTTCTCCATTAATGTTAAACCGCGCCACAGGGTGGGAGTAAAGAAGGCAGATCAAAGCACTGAAATTGCAGTTTGTTAAGTGTTGCATATAACAAAGGCCACTCCAGAGAGTCGAATGCCTTTTCGGCGTCCAGTAATATCACCGCAGCCGAAAAATCTGGTTAATGACTGCAAATATCGTGCGCAGATTAACTGAGGTCGACCTGTTGGGGACAAATCCCGTCTGAAGCGGGGAAATAATTGGATTCATTAGAAGCGATATGTGTGTCGCAAGCACTTTAACCAATATCTTATAATCTTGATTTAACGGAGATAGGGGCCTATAGGGGGCACACCTATCAGGCGGTTTGCCCGGTTTAAGCAGCAAAGATAAAGTAGCTTCACGCATAGTGAGGGGAAGTCATCCCAAGTCTAGAGCCTCGGCATACACTTCCAAAAAGTGAGTGACTAGTAGGGTTTTATAAGTCTTGTAAAATATACCCATAAGTCCGTCCGTAATGGGGCCGCAGGAACCATCCAGGTTGTCTATGGCTTGAGATATCTCACCGGCCCTGATGTGTGAGGATAGAAATTGTGTGTGACTCCGTTCAATCCATACCATTGCTATTTCCGCCAAGTAATCGGAAAGGGTATTGTCGATTGGTGGGGAGCATGTTGTATAGAGGGGGGTGTAGTAAGACAAGAAGGTGGTGAGTATGTCTTCGCTTTGATTGACTTGGGTACAGTCATCTAATTGCAGTTGAGTGATATATGCGGCTTGGTGCCGGGGGCTGTGTAGTCTAGCCAGTGTCCGTCTCAGTCTCTCCCCCTCTCCGTATACCCCGGTGCGCATGTATTTCCCCAAATAAGCAGTCTCACGAGTGGCAAGTTCCTGGAATTCTTCCAGGAGTTTTGCGAACTGATGCAACGGGGGTGGCAAGCCACCTGAGACTGCCCTAGCGTCAAGATCCCGTAGAGCCCTCTCAGTGACATCAAGGTCCCGACGTATGGTATGCATAACTCCTGCTTGCCTAGTTATACAAATGCCTCGGATGTACACTTTGAATGCTTCCCATAGAGTAGCATGCTGGGACACTGAACCCGTGTTAATCTGGAAGTATTCTACAATCGTCTCCCGTACCATGCTTTTGAACACCGTGTCGAGTAGAGCGTCTGATGGGAATCACCATGACCTGCATGGGCATGCAATATTAGGCAAAGTTAATGTTAATGTCGCTGGCGAGTGGTCAGACAGCGTGTGGGGTAAATAGTCTGTCGCATGCGCATTTATCAGGAGGTCCGGAGTTAAATACCAGTGGTCTATTACAGAACCATGTACAGTGTGGTGCTAAGTAGAAGGAGAACCCTGTGTCAGCTGGGTGTTGGTGCCGCGAGGCATCAGCCAGCAGGTGATGCCCCAGTAAGAGTTTAAGCTCCTCCGTGGAGTGCGGTTTGGTAATGTCGCCAGAGCCTATAGTGTCAGAAGAAGGCTGTAAGATCAGGTTAAAATCACCCCCCTAATATGAGACAATAGGAATGCCAGAGACGTAGGATGATAGACTAGCAAAAAAACACGGGCGTATCTACAGTAGGGGCGTATATATTGATTATGAGTATTTGCTTCGCACCCAGGCTTCCCGCCAATAGTATCTATCGTCCTTCATGGTCTGTAATTACTTTGTGGGTTGTGAATGGCAGTGTTTTGTGAATCAGGATGCATACATCTTAGGAGTAAGTGCTATAACTGACAAAAAATCTGTTGGTGCCCCAGTTAGCTGCAAAACAATTGTCAGAGAGTGGTGCATAGTGAGTTTCCTGCAGTAGAGCTATATGTGTTTTGTGGCGAGTAAGATAGGCCAAGACTTGTCTTCCCTTCCGAGGATTCGATAGACCTCTCCCATTCCTTGTCATGCACCACAGTTCCACCGCCGCGTCCCTCCATTTGACCCTGTTACAGGTGTTGTATTATCGAACCTATGAAAGTGTTTATGTATACTGTACTAGGTAGCCAGCCAGCGTGTTGTGTGATATCCTGCATATTCCAATCAAACTTTTAAACACAGAAAAAAATCCCCCCTCCTCACCCTCCTCCCACATAGGATAACCACCCAACCTGTATCTGGTGAATCCCCAAACCCCACAATCAACAAAGTAGGAGACCTCCTAGGAGGAGGCAAAATCCGGAGCAGGCCACTTAGAGTAATGCAAACATTGCACAGATTATACGTAACTGCGATTGAGAAAAGTAGAAAACAAAGTTACACAGGTAAAGGATAATCCATCCCATCCATTTGTCATGGTATCGAGGAGTGCAGACATAATAGGGACTCTAATATCAGTGTGCAGTTCACTGGTCCGTCACATGTACATTAATCAGAAGCGGGGGAAAAAAATATTTCCGGGGGGAGGTGGGGGAACGGGTGGGGCACATTTTTCTTCGATTTGTGCTGCCTCCAAAAGTCAGTGGCATCCATGGGGGTGACGAAAATGTAGATTTTACCAATGACTTCAACACAAAGACATGCCGGATACAGCATGGGATAACGAATATTAGCTCCTTTCAGAACACGTTTAATGTCTTGAAATTTACGCTGAGCTTCCTGCATCATTGGTATAAAGTTGGGATAGAGTAACAGTGACATCCCTTGATAATGTAAATCCTCAATATCCCTGGCCTTGCGGAGCCCCACCTCCTCGTCACGATAATTAAGACGTCACACTATTATCAAATGTGGGGGAGCTCCGGGCGATCGATGTGCCCTCTCTTCAAAGAGGTCCGCAAGCCGACGCTCCAGGTACGCCTCCATGGGGCCTGTGTTGGTGGATTCGACCACCCCGGCAATTCGCAGGTTATTCCGGCTTGATCTTGCCTCAAGGTCCTCTGCTTTGGACGTCGCTGTTTTGAGGAGATGTTCAACGCGATCTAGGTTCTTAGCCGTAGCTGATTGCACATCCTCTGTGTCTGAAATTCGCTTTTTGACAGATTCAATGCAGCCCTCATTTTCTAGTCGGCCATGCATGGTGTCAAGGCGTACCGCCAGGTTGTCAAAACGTGCATTGGTGGCCATGAAACCAGCGCCTAGCTCCGCCATCATAGCTGCCACTCCCTCTACCAGGGGCTGTTCAGCATCTGGTAGGTCGGTGGATCGCCATGTGCTGTGGCGTTGCTGTCTTCCCGCCTAGGAATTTTCATACATTTGAGTGGTAGCTGCCGCTGCTTGGGGTCCCCCCAACTCATATGTTAAAAGGAGAGGTTTGGTAATGGCAGCCCAATACATGGATCGCAGGCAGCTAATAAAAATTCAGAGGTTGATGAGCGGGATCGTCACAAGTAAAAGGACTATGATGCAAAGCCTCTAAGAGTATGGAGTGGATATTGCCCCTCCGTTTCTGTACCAAGAGGCGGGATTGTTGGTACTTGACTGCTATATTGAGACCCCCGTGGCTGGGGCGTGCTGTTTATAGGCCAGGTTGATGTTGAAAGCTATGCAGGAGTGCTACTTGCGAAACCTGAGTCGCTCCCCCGTGAAAGTGATATGAATGGGATGGATTAGCGTAATGCAGTCCCATGTCGCTATGAGCCCTTCGGATGGACCGCAATGGTGTTGTGTTTGCGGGAGGCGCACGTCGCAGGGTGACTGTGGGTGATGGGTTGCGGTCACCGAAGGGCCGAGCCAGCAACTCACCACAGTGCAACTAAGCAGGGGGCCGAGATGGAGTCCCCCGTCTCAATTTATGGGGAAGCCGTGCGGCCGCAGTCCCGCCCCCAGGCTCCGTCCTTTAGAGGTAGAAATGAGTGGGCATTAGTCATAGTTGGGTCTACCTCCCTCAGCCTTACCTCCTTCCTTGCCCACTTGGTAACAATAGGGGTTGCCCAATCGTTAACAGGACTGTTCTCTGCCGCACTCAAAAAGCTTAACCACAAACTGTTGTTTCACCATTTCCTTTCTCTATACCACTAGTTCTATTTAAGACCATTGTTTTCACATTATTTTTAAATTTCAACCACCTTGAAGAAAGTCTTTAGTTGAGCACAATTCAGAAATGGTAACTGTGAGCCGGTAATTACGTACACCTCCTGAAATTAAAGTTCCATCCGGGTGGAAAACTCTCTCTACTGTTCTTAGTCCTTCATAGTCCCCTTCGAAGCTCTATATTTATTTATTTTATTTTTTATTTTATTTATTTAGTGTTTTATAGAGCGTGAACCAGACCAGTGAGGGTTTCAGAGCGCTTTACAGTAGTATCAGGTGGGATACAGAACAAAGGGGGGGGGGGAGTCCAGGATAAGGGAACAACAGATCTGAAACTACCATCCAATAGGAGTTCCGGAAGAAACAAAGGATCTACTCTCCATCCATGTACAACATTTAGAAGAGGTGGTCTTTTCTGAAAAATGTCTAGGAGCCAAACAAACAAAAGACAAACTGGAGACATAGGATAACACTCCCAAAGTTTTAAATTAAGAAATGGTTTCCCTTCAACAGTGAAGAGCTGGCAAACACTGGGTCAAAGATAAATGAGAGGCCTGGATTTATTTCCCAGAGTTCAGTCTGGCAGGTTCTGATTGAAAAAGTTCTCTGGGCAGCTTCTTAGAAAAAGCTTGAATGGACAGAACGAGTGTGGGCAATAAAATGACTGTTTGCAGAAATGTGATAGGGTTCGAACATGGTAAATTTCGCAATTTCCTTCTATGCTACTACAAACACATGGGTGGTTTGGTGACTTTGTATCTCTCTTATTCTACTCTTTTGAACTTAAACTGGACTTACAATAGGTGTATCTATTTATTTTGTATTTTGGTCTTGGGTTGCAGCCCTGAAGAAGTCTGATACCTTGGACAGGCAAGACGAAACACGTGTTGGCTGTACATATGTTTGTGGAATTGAATAAACTTTGGATACAGTACCAGCAGAACAACTGAATGAGGAGACTATTTTTGGATCTACAATTGTAATATTGACTTTGAGTGCTCGGAAGGACAATTTATTTTGCTTTCAATACTCCACTTGTGGGGTGCAGTGGGGGTTGTGGTAACCGACCCTGTATCTTCCTGGAGCACCGTTTAAGGATATTGTGAATCGACTACATTACCCTGACTTGTATGAGCGCCTGTGTGTGATACTGGTTACCAATTTATATTATAGCTACTGTGATAGCTGGAAACTATGTATTATATTTCTTTGTTTTAGGGATTTTTTTTAGGAAAAATAATTTGATATAAAGCACTTTCCATACATATGCCAAATACACTTCAAAATGCACAGGAGAATCTATGAGCCCTAAAAGAAGGCGATTCTTGGAAATGATTTGCTTGAATATTGAAAAACGGTAAAAAATACAAATCACGTATTTTGAAGAAAGCAATGAAGCGGAGATGAACTATTTGTACAAAGTGATCTGTGTGAAGTACTTGTGAATCAGTGGCGAACGGACCACTTTAGAAGGATCTAGTTACCATTTTCTTGGTTGCCTCATATGCCCTCACTGTGGACACATCTAAAGCCTAGGCTCAGACATGTATGCATAGAGGGTGTGTCTAGCATGTCCGTCCATGTGTACTCGTCTTTCACGGACTGCATGAAGTAATCAGTCATGCTGTTCACAAAAGGTTGCATGTGTAGTTTTGAATAATTAACCCCATCGCCGCGGGGCTAATTCCTCGCGACGCGGGGGGAAGAGGGGCCGCGCGCGGCGCTGCGGTTCTGATGATGATCGGCTTGTCATGGCCACGCCCGCTCAATGGAACGCCCAGCACAGCGGGGTAATTATCCCCGCATCGGCGTTCCACGGAGGTCATGACGAGCTCAGCTCGTCATCAGCACAGCGCAACCGTGCTGCATGACGAGCTGAGCTCATCATCAGCACGCAAGAGGTTAATGTATCTTACTCGTCATAAGTTCAGTGTGGTGCCTAGATGATTATGCTTTGCACAATTTAAACATAGTGATCTTTGCAAAGAACACCTCGACATGGGACTCCAACTGGTGGCCTGCTGAACCGGCACCCAGCATCCTCGCCGGGAATCTTGGAATATTCATCAATAGCAAACTGGACCCAACCACAAAAGCCAACACGGTCACTGCATCCTGTTTCCACACCCTGACCATGCTGAGGAAGATCTTCAATTGGCTCCCAAGCAACACTAAGAAAACAGTCACTCGCACAGTTGTCACCAGCAAGTTGGGCTATGGGAACACCTTCTACGCCGGGATCCACCAGCAACTCAGCGGAAGACTGCCCACCACCCAGAACTCGAAAGTCAACAGTCAGACTCATCCTCAAACTCCCAAGCATAACTCACACCACAGGCAGCTCCACTAGCTCTCGATTCACAAACGCGCTCACTCAAACTCCTCAGACACACGTTCAAGGCACTACACAACTCATGCCCATCCACCTAAACGGTTGCATCACCATTAACCAACCACCTAGCCATCTCCACTCCGCAGGGATCCTACTCACACACATCCTACGTATTCACAGAACCAGATCAGGGGAGCAAGCATTCTCTTACATCGCTCCTAAAGCATAGAACGATCTCCAGCTCCAGGTCAGAAACGCCTCCACTGTTCTTGAATTCCGCAAGAAGCTGAAGACCAGACTGTACGATTAGCCACACTATCATAAGCTGAGCTAGGCACACACACCTGCTCAGCGCCTGGATATCCTCACGGGTGATAGCGCTTTACAAGTTCAAAATAATGAGGTAATACTATATAAAACGTGCCTCATTAAGCCACATAATTTGGCTTTTCTTGCTGCATAACTTACGCAATCCTGCCCTCCTGCGCATAATTCCAGTGGAAATGATTACAGGCATTATGTTCTCTAGTACAGGCCTAGGGGCCCTGTCCTACTCTAGCCTTTGATATCTCAGCCCACACACCTCAAGGAACAGGCTTAAATCAGAGCAATTGCAACCATTTTTCTTCAGGTGTTGCTGATTATTGTTAGTTCTAGCCCAAACCAGAGTTTTACCGCGTCTGAAGAGCCAGGAATCCTGCACTGGCAACATTCATGGAAGTATCTTTATTGGTATAGTCAACTTAGCTCGGGCATACACTCTCGTGCACGAGCAGAGCCCTCGTTCTCACAGCGATGCTGTCACAGTAGTGTTACACTTTAATAAATGGTACTGTGTGATTCCCCACACAGCATGGGTTTTAGATTCTTGTGCACACCCACTGAAGCCAGATGAGTGGAGTGAAAGCCTCCCAAGAGGTCTACCTGGACTAGCCTGCAAATATCACATTAGGTGACGAGGTGTTCTTCACTCGTGGAACCATTTACGACTGCAAACCATAAACTCATCACTCCGTCAGGGGCACCCAACACCTACTGACAAACCATGTATTGTTAGGTGGTTACAAAGGCCGCGGGGGAGGGACACTACTATTTTACATGTTCACGGTTTAAGTTGACATCTTTCCTAAACAATGACTCTTAACGCACATACGCTTGCGTGCCCAATAATATTCTCTGAAATGGATTTGCTTACATTTTCACTTCTTCGTAGGCATATTATCAGAGCCGTAATCATTCTGTACCAAGCGTAAGCTAACTGAGCAAAATGTTGATGTTTGTTGTTTACCACTCGGCTAAAGACCTTTAAAGGTAGAATTAATAATGACGGCCTGACTAGAGCTCCGGCATGGTAACATGGGTGAAGTATATTATATAACAGACACCAATCCTTTGTTTAGACAGAGGAGCATTTTGCGGTCACTGACGAGGTCGGCCCATGCCAGAACTCCAGCCCAGCCGAATCCTGCTTACCTTCCTGAGAAAGATGATGGCCTGCTCTGCACAAGAATGACCTACATTAAACATACCACAGCTAACTGGAGAGTTAGATAACCCTAAAATATTCTGGCAAGTTCGCACCCCCTAAGCACACTTGGTTAGGAAGCGCTACGTAGAAGTATAGACATGATTATGTGTGTATGTGTATAATCAGTGTAACAGCAGAACGATTGAATTGTTCATCTTCTTTACCATTCTCATAATGCTGATTACTCTATTTTGTTTCATTCTATTAATCAATGCAGTGCACATATTTCACAAAATAATCATATTGCTTCAATAAATAATTGAAATGCCAATGTGAATATTCCTTTCATCTCCCTTTGGGCATTGCTGAGTTACTAACAAAAGGGACTGATTTGTTTCCACGATTTCGTCAGAGTTGACATGTTCTGAGGCTGCACATACCCTCTGGTATCTGGTCAGGTTAGAGGTTGGGACGGTGCACCGTGAGCTAGTAAGGAGTAAGGCCACCATATCCTGATAGTGTGCGTGGAGTCAGTCTTGCACAGTTTTGACGTGTATGTTGTCCAAACACAAAGTCTTACTGATATAATATGTACCGTATGTCAGTCTCTGTTAGTCTGTTCAGTCCAGTGGGCTTTCAACTGAGAAACAACGCTGAGGCATTTGTTTATTTAGTGGTCCCCGTTTACATTCATTCATTCATTCAGACATGTAATCTAATGGAATATTAACCCCTTCTGCGCTCATGACGAGCTGAGCTCGTCATGAGTTGTGCCGCTCGCACGCTCATGACGAGCTCAGCTCGTCATGTAACGCGACTTTTTTTAAAACGCCGCACACAGCGGGAAAACCGATAGCGGCGATGCGGTTAAGACTACAGCAGCAGCGGTAACTTTGGCACCAGCTGGTGGTATGGGCTCTGCCTTCACAATCAAAGTGTAAAGTCACAGAGAACAGAATCCAAGCAGGTGAAAAAAAATGTTAATGTCATTCGGTTTAATGGGCCTTGACGCAACCCCAGGAGTCACTAACCTCGGAGATGTAGTGGCTTGGACTCATGTCTAGGCCACATCAAGCCCCAGTTAATCTCCTGTCGAGGTGGGGGAGGTAGCAACATTCCTTTTAAAAGTAAAAAAAAGACTCTACATCTCTCAACTGTACAGATGACAAAAAATATAGTTACTGTATGTGTATATGTTGACTTCAGCTGTACGTACCTATCCAGACACTGGCAGAGCAGGTACAATATATGTGACACTGAATTTAGTGCTTTTTCCCACTGCAGATCACCCCAAAGCACTCAAGAGGGAAGGGAGAATTATAAAAAGCAATTATGAGTGCAGCAAGGAGGGGATACGATAAGGGAAATACGAAGGGGTCTTGTAAGACCAGTGAGCATTAGTCCTTAAACCAAGGAAACAAACAGATGACCCACTATGTCAACCAACTCCCACTGGTCCCCAAAGAAGTGTCATCATGCAGCTGAGTTTTAAGAAGAGGTTCGTGCTGGGAGAATTAGGGTGCTCATGTACAGAAGATCATTGTTAAGATCGCACGTCAACATATATTAAAGAGTCTGCTGGCACAACCTACATCTGTGCTTATACTAATCAATCGTCATAGGAAATAACAGAACATTAACATGTTACAACAAAAGAGAAGAAATTGTCAAGAACAAGAGCTTCCTCTACTTACTGATCTTATTCCGTGCCTCGTTCACTTTCTCTCCAAGGGCCTTGGCTTCAGCAAACCTAGAGAAAGGAATAAGTTCAGAGTTCTGCGTGATTTCAATTTGTTGTACAAATACATCCATGCACAGTCCTTAACCCCTTCCACACTCATGACGAGCTGGGCTCGTCATGAGGTAGCCTCCTGCTACGCTGATGACGAGCCCAGCTCGTCATGTAACATGTGTTTTTGTTGCTTCCAGCACACAGCGGGAAAATGCATAGCATCGATGTGGTTAAGCTGCAAGAATACTAAATATTGCCTTCCAGAAACATGCACTCTGTATTCAGTAGGTAGTGATATACTCATTTGCCAACGAGTTTCCATTCTGTTACTTCTCGTCACAATGAAGGTCTCTACCTGTATACCATAGGCACTGAATACTCACTTCTCCATCATGGCCGCCCAGCTTCCAAACAAAGGAATCACTGCCATGGAATAGCCTTCAACAAACACTGTTTCTAGTAACTCAAACTATTTCATAATTTGCTGTTGCTTGCTTTACAAATCAAGCTTTTTCATAAGAAACCATTTCATAAGAAGCCAGAAACCAAAGAGATGCTTGCATGGATTTAACCAACCTCAGTTTTATATTTAATTCAAACTTTGGAATATGTGTGTTGCTCCTTGCATGCAGAACTTCCTTGATGTATCCTCCAATTCAGAATTAGATTGGAAAGAATAAAAGTAAAAACCTTCATGTACCCTGCTCTG
Source organism: Lissotriton helveticus (assembly GCF_964261635.1). Classification (NCBI taxonomy): domain Eukaryota; kingdom Metazoa; phylum Chordata; class Amphibia; order Caudata; family Salamandridae; genus Lissotriton; species Lissotriton helveticus. The sequence continues at coordinate 38,736,077 of NC_136067.1, read as the reverse complement.
ATTTAGATAATGCCTGTAGGCTTCCAAAGAAATGAGCTGTGCGTATTGTTATAAAAGAAAAAAAAAGGTGAGACGGCGAAGAGCTGGGCCTAGAAAATCGCGGAGTCTTTGGGTAACATCTCAGAAACACTATAATGACCCTACAGCTGTGTTAAGAGTGCAACCTCAAGCAAAAACAAAACTTGGGGAGAAATAAGCTAGAGGCAACTGATCAAAAGTTGGATGGGTTTTCAAAAGAGTTGCTCAGATTAAAAACAAAATTGAACCACTAGAATGAGGCTGTCAAACTAGGAAAAACTGAACTAGACATCACCCTTAAACTGTAACGTAAGAGTGAAGATTTAGAGCATAGTTATGAATGGTCAAACTTTTGCTTTATTGGGGTCCCAAAAGGCACTGAAGGAGATGAATCAGATGAAAAATGCTGAATAGGTTCATTAAAGAAACTATACTTCCAAATACACTTGGACGTATAAGGAACCTAACTATTGCTAGAGCCCACTGAGTCTCTCTTTAGAAGCCAAAGAGTGGTACACCCATCCCAAACACAATAGCTTACCTGCAACTTGCAAGACTACAGTATTAAAGAACCGATTCTAGTAAACACTGGTCTACTAGTACTTATGATTCTTCAACAGGTTACTCCTTTTATCTAATTACCGACCTCGCATATAAAACTTCATCGAGAGTAAACTCCATGTGTAGACTCATTTCCATATTTTAAAGCAGCAGCTGCACAAGCTCAGATGCAAGAATTTTCAAATCTGAGGATTCTTCGGCAGAAAAAACTTACATTTTATGACTAAGTCAATCAAGTAGAGGCTATCATCAAAAATCCAGGGTTCTAAAGGGAATTGACACAGCTGCATTAGTACTTATTAATTAATATTGTTTATTCTTTTGACCACTGATTACTGAATTTTTAAATTGAAAGTTGCTAGGATGTCATAAGTTGAGCTTATCTTCAAAGAAGAGAGGCATGAATAAACAAGAATAACAGTATTGCAGAGCTTTTTCCCTTTTAATATATTGGTAAGTTTATCTATAGGGACTGGTGGGACGGTTCTATAGCCCACCTTTCTATCTGGTGGACACCTCATAAGGGCTGTAAGGCTACCAGGATCAGTGGATGAAGAAGAACAAACAAAATGCAGTAAAAGTTATGGATTTGGTAAATGTAATCCGGTCTAGGAAAGCTATTAAAAGGGAATTGTAAAAAGTTGTGTAGATGTTAATGACTTATTGAACAAATGGAAAAGTTCAGCTTTCATGATATTGTTTCAAGAACCCAATGCAGATGTACTTATGATGCAGGAAGCTCATTTGGTGGGGTCGGGAGGTATACCGATTGAACAGACTAGCAGAGGAAGGAACTCCATTATTTAAAACTATCCGCACCGGTGAGAGGGGGTCGCCAGTGCAGTTAGGAATGGTTGTGGCATCACAGCACAGATCACTGCAGACGGGGATTCATTTTACCTTTTAATTGAAGGTCAGGATAGTTCATAAATGATGCACAGCGCCCTCTACAAAAAGTACTTATGTAATAACCGAATTTCCCCTGCTAAATAATTATGAAAGGATATTAGAACATTGGAATGTTGGGAGCTCCATTGAAAACAATGGAGACACTCTGAGCTGATAATGGCTGGTATAAGCCCGGAGCTCCAACATTCCAATGCTTCTTTGTTCACAGCTCTGGCTGTGAACAAAGGCTTCAAGGACCATGAGGGGATTCCAATCCCCTCGCGCTCCAGTAAGGCTTTGTTCTTTTTTGTCAGAACATTCTGCCCTCTAGTGGCAGAATGTTCTAATAGGCTTATAGCCCTTCGTAGCTGGGCTAAACCGGCTATTAAAGTCCCTCTCCCTTGTTAAAGGACCTCGCCTTCGGCTCGGGCCTTTAATGCTGGAGAGGGACTTTAATAGCAGGTATAGCCCTCTACGGCGGGCTATAAGGCTATATTATAATACAGCATTACTTGTAGGAGACAATTACTCTAAAACATCATGTGGCAATTTTTTTGTTAAAAGAGATTCGAAAATAAGGCTGAAAATTGAGTTAGTCCAACAGAGTTAGGGCCTTATCTGACAACAGCATCCACAAGTATCTGGGTACTCCCACCTTCGTAAGAAGTATACCGCCAAGCCAGAATATACCATTTTCTGATTTTTAAACATTTTTAAATTGGGATTCTGGTTTTATGCCCATTATTTTTGATCATTCCCCTATTTATTTGACATGCCAGAGGTAGCAAGATGTACATAAAAGGAGACATCCTCTCTTTGGTGGTCAATCCTGCATATTTTGAGTCTGACTCTCTGTTAAAGAGGTTTCTTAAATCAATTACTGTTCTCCCAATCAGTGTGTGGCGGTTTAAAGTTGTTATAAGGGGAATGTTTTCTCCCTCAAGCAGCACGGAACACCACATTAGAACTAGTAGCTTCTTAAAAAGGAAATCATGTAACAAGAGTTCGTTGAAAACCTCTTAACAGAAAAAAGAATGAATAACCCTTCCTAATTAATCTAATCTAGATTGATGTGACCAGATAAAGAATTGGTTAGTCGAAGTACTGTAGATCAGTGTGTGTTTTGAGGAACATAATAACGTGGAACGCTTGTTAGCAAGGAAAACCACAGTATGCAAACCACATAATTAACAAATAAAATTGCAAACATATTTGGTAGCCGCAAAGGCAGTATTGTACAAGAACCTCTCACCACTGGAATGGCATTTTTTACATATCTTTCAGGAATTGTATAATGAAACTCTCCTTCCTAAAAATTATTTTATGGTATCTGACAGTCTTAAGAAACTTAGGGGTCCATTAGGATGGTGGACGTATCGCCACCGCCTGCATGGCGGTGGCGATACGTCCACCATCCCTGCCCGTCCGCCACCTTTCTTCCCCCCGCCATATTACGATGGCGGGGGGACCGTGGCAGAGGGGAAGACCGTCCGCCGGAAAAGGCCTGATATGGTGGCGGTGTCTATCAGACACCGCCAGCCATATTAGGATGGTCGGTGCGGGATGCCGCCACGGAAAGGCATACGGTCCTTGCGTTGGGGGCCCGTTGTGGGCCCCCAGGGTGAGGTAGGGGTGGGGGGTGCACATTGGGGGTACCTATGGTACCCCACAGCATTTCAATGAACACCATGACAGGCACTGCGCGGTGCCTGTCATGTTGTGTATTGAAATGTACAACGTGCATTTTTTGCATTGAGGCGGCCGGTGCTTCAAGCACCGTCCACCGCAATGTAAAAAATGCAGGATGCACCCGCCACTGTGGCGGATGCATCCTAATTGGGGGCACGGTTCCTCCGCCCTTGTGGGGGACGGTAACGGCCCCCGACAGGATGGCGGACGGACTTGGTCCGTCCGCCATCCTAACGGACCTCTAAATATTGAAAAATCTGAAATAATTAAATATTAATTAAGAACGTATTGAAACAGGAGGCGAGTCAAGCTATAATGTCTTCACCCAGTGCCTTAATGTGATGTTCACGTTGGGGCCACAATGGTGGATCAATGTCAGATTTTCAGGGCAACCAACGAATCTCATGTAGATTCACTTTATGTACATTTATCCCAGTTGGATATACTGAAATTCTGGTATGGATCTAGCCTTAACTGCACAGAGGACATGGCCTGGAGTTTTCACTTTACGGAAGGTGGAGGGGATCTGTATAGAGAGGGTTCTATAAGGACATAACCCAGCTAAACACACGGGCCCTCATTACAAGACGGGGGAGGGGAACTCTCATCCGGAGTGTTAACACCAGATTTTCTCAGTTGTGGGAACAATGACCCTATCTTACCGGACGATATAAGCAATGCCATCATTCCCAATGCCTCTTCCTTCACCCTAGTCCCTCACAGAAGCCTGTGTTCCCAAATGGAAGTGTAAAACCCCACGAAATTGGAAATCCAACGCAATTGCGATTTTACACCTGGTAAAACTGGCTCTGCACAGCTATTCACCACTCCACAGTACTGGCTGGGTGTTACTGTTCTCGGAATTACGTGGGTGGGTTTGCACCACACCAGTCCATGCAACCTGCATTATGAGTCACGGGGTGCTTGTTTCTGTTCATTAGAAGCTACGTCGCACCTCCCAGGTTTTAGTGACTTCGCAAATCGATATTCTTCCGCAAAGGAAGTAGGCCTGGGCGGTAAACTTCGCTCCATTCGCGGAGTTTGTTGAGTTTTCTGCACTCCACAGAGCTCGGGGAGTGCAGAAAACTCCGCTTCGTGAGCGTGAGCTGCCGCTCGGGTAGAATTTCTACCCAAACGGCAGGAATACCAGCACAAACTGCACTTCGCACAGCACTCTCGGAACTTCGCAGACATTTTTTGTAACTTCGCGGAGTTCCGCGTAGCAAAACTGCGTGAACTACGCCCAGGCTTAAAAGTAAGTCGAAGTGCGCAATGCTGCACTTTTCAATGACAGCACCGCGGAAACAGAACGGGTCCGGCGTAGGTGTGAAATATTTCCTTTTGGTTCATTTTTTTAAGTTTGCCTGGCTATTGGCTTTTTGCACAAACAGCATAATGTGCGATCATCGTCGGCCTTGCTCTTGGGTAACACCCTGGGTGGAAATAAATGTTGTGCCCTGGCTACAGCTGGTGAATAAGATACTTCACAGGACAGCCACACATCAAAGCACTGACTGACTTCTGAGCACAAACTTCTCGGCACTTCCCCAACATATCCCCCAGCGCCTTGAGACCCTCCGGGTGAGTAGCTGTGCTTTACAAGCCCCTGATTGACTGAGTCACTCACAGGAGTAGCTTGATCACGCTAGTGCGGAGTTCTCGGTGGTGCGAATGGCGGTGTTGATGTGTAAGGGCGGGGTGAGGGAGATAGAAGGGGTGGGAAGGGGGTGGGTGGGGGGGTGTAGAACGGCACCTGAGGCAAGTAAATGGGGTCTAGTCTGCATCATTGGTGTCAAAAGGGACGCTGCTGTTAAGGCAGCTCTTTGCGCCCCGCTGAAGACTCGTGCCACAAAGCGGCACTGTGTGCTGTGCGTGATGCAATATAACCATGTGGTTGTAAAAGAGCAGACGGTGTGTTTTCCCCTCCGCGGGCTCTTCTTCAACGTGCTTTGCTGCTGGTTTTCCCGAGGTGGGTTCGGTTTGCCCTGTCGCATGTTGGGTGCGGTTGGCCGGGCGGACAGACCTGCTCCCCGCCTCGAAGTCAGGGGCGTAACACAGGCCCCCGCAGCCCCCGCGGTGTGGGGGGCCCCTAGCTCCAAGGGGCCCCCTCGGAACTGCACTCTGGCCGGAGAGCTCCTGATTGAGCCCAGAGGGGGACCCCCTAAGTACCGTGCAGGGAGGCCCACTCACTTTCCGTTACGCCAGTGCTCGAAGTATAGGTGAAGTGGGAACTAAGGGAGCAAAGGGTGCCAGCCTGGCTCTTTCCACAAACCTACACAGCAGATCTCGGGGGCTGCCTGACGTGCTGTGCAGACACAATTCAAAGAGCTGCTGGGATGTTTCTGGTCACATTTACTTTTAAAATGCTTTGTAAGTTTGGATTGCACTTTGTCTATGAACTGTTCTACAGATTTAACAAGCGAAGGCACACGTCTCACTTTTTCAAAAATAACAGACTCGCTGTCAAGGCACAAGTCCTAAAAAAAAGAAGTGGGGGGGACTAACCTAGTTAGACACCAGGACGCGTGACATCAGGATGCATGAAACACGAAGCGTGACATCACGGCACATGACATCACGGCACGTGACATTACATGTGGCATCACAGGAATTGACTTCATAGGAAGTGGCATCATAAGCCACGACTTTATTATGTACGTCTTATGTAAAGCGCTCTGACTCTATGCTTTGGGATGAGTAGCGCTTTACAAGAAAATATAGTGGTACTTAAATTATTTCATCGCCTCCTCAGGGGAAGTAAGCTCTATATAAATTACATTTATTTCGTGTAAATACTGGGAGAGACCAACACATTTCATATTCAGTAAACAGAGCCTGAACAAAGTGGAAAGCTGCCTGTCTTAAGTATGTGTGAAGTGCTAACAAGGTGTGAGCCTTTGTTCCACCCTCCCCTCCCCCGCTTCATTTGCATCAGGTGTGAGGCTCCTGATCGCTCCCAGTCAGGAGATTTTTTTTTTCTTTTTAAATGTTTTTATTTGCATTTTGTATAGAATAAAGAACAAAAGAGCGCAAACATCCTTCGGTTACAGTCATGCATAGGCATAAATATAAAATCTTCATTGTGACAAACCCCACATCCTTGTCACCACGGATGTTAGAAGTTTGAGCAGCCTATCCGTGTACCAGTCTCCATTGTAGCACGCCACTCTTCCCCCCATCTGAGATGTGCGGGGATGTTAGGGCCCACTAGTGCGTCTAATGGGATTGGAAGGACCCCTAGAAATCCTGCTAGTCACCCAGCCCTCCATCCAGCCCATAGGATATCCTCCACTTCCCCCACACCTTACTGAACTTTCTCGGGCAGCCCCTCGCCTTATATGTGACCTTCTCTGCTGCCATATAAATATCCCTTCCCGTCTTTCAGTCTCTGAGCTGAGGTGGGGTTGGCGCTCCCCACGCTCGTGCTACATCTCGTTTTGCCACCACCAGGGCCAACTGTGCGAAAATTAGTTGCGGACGGCTCACATCTCCGGGGACACCTAATTGTATGAACTTGGGGTCCAGTGGTATTGGTACATCCAAGACCTTACTCGACTCACCCCACATCGTGCCCCAATATCCCTGTAAAACGGGGAAATCCCAGATGGTATGGTAGATATCTCCCTGTGGTTGACCAAATCTCAGGCAGCTCGGGTCACTGTCCAGCCAGGAGACTTGAACAAAAGGAGGCCTATTGACCCCTGAAATTCGGCGTTTGTTATGGGCCCAGCAGGAGTCTAAAATAAGAAAGCCCCGTCCCGGCCTGCACCTTGTTGCGGATCGAAAGCAGACAACGTGCAGGCGCTGCTGAAAGTGTCCCGGTGTTTGGAAATTACACCAGGAGGAGTTCAGCACATTATTTAGGGCCAGATGTAGGAAGGCAAATACCGGTCGGTAACGGCCGATACCGACCGGTATTTGGAGTTTGAGATGTAGGGGCATGTTATAATACAGATTCGGTAATTTTACTGAATCGGTAAAATACCGAATCGGTATAATTCCGAATCTGTATTTTGACATGTAGGTAGCACTGTAATCAGTGCTACAGGGGTTTAAGAATTCGTTATTTACCACCAACTAGAAGTTGGTGGTAAATAATAAAAACCCTTTAAAAGGCATTTCTTTTGCTTTTTAAACAGTGCCATGTTGCAGACATACATGCCCTTAGGGCATGTATGTCTGCAACATGTGCACCCATGCACAATTGAGGGGTGCAACAGGGTGTCAAAGTGACACCCTGCCACCCTTTAATGTTTCCCCCAATTACCGAATCGGTATTTACCCATTCGGTAATTGACATTCATTCCTATGGGCCTCCAGGCCCATAGGAATGAATGGCAATTACCGAATCGGTAAATACCGATTCGGTAATTACCGAATCATACCGGTAATTAAGGGCCGGATGTAGGTAATTCTTATTTACCACTTCTTAAATACCGAATTTTACCAATTCGGTATTTAAGAAGTGGTAAATATGAAGGGGGGAGATGTAGGTATTTCAGAATCTGTAAATACTGAATCGTTAAGATTCGGTATTTACCGATTCTGTAAATACCGAATAGGTATTGCCTATTGATTCCTATGGGCTTTGAAGCCCATAGGAATCAATGGGAAATACCGATTCTGTAATTACAGAATCGGTAAATTCCGATTTTAGCAAGGGTGCACGGGGTGTCACTTTGACACCCTCTAGCACCCAAAAGATGGGCATGTGAGCAATGTGGCACACAGACATGCCCTATGGGCATGTCTGTCTGTCACATGCTAGGGTGTGCATGCACACATGTGCATGCACACCTGGATTTGGTATTTTACCACACAATTGGATTGTGTGGTAAAATACCGAATCTGTAAGGTCTGTGGCACTCTCTGGAGTGCCACCTACATTTGGATATACCGAATCGGTAAAAAATACCGATTCGGTATTTTACAGAATCGGTAAATTTACCGAATCGGTAAATTTACCGATTCTGTAACAATATGCCCCTACATACCAATTCTTACATACCGATTTTCGGCCGTTACCGACCGACCTACATCTGGCCCTAAATCGGTAAAATTACCTACATCCCGAATGCCAGTTCTTAAATACCGAATCGGAATGATTCGTTATTTAAGAATCGGTAATCTGGGATTACCTACATCTGGCCCGTAGTGCGGCCAACTTCTTGTCAGGGTGGACGGTGTTCACCCTTTGAAAACAGAGGGTGGACGCCGTCCATCCGGCGTGTACCCCCGACTCGTGCCCTGCACGCTGTGCTCCATCAGTGTTGTCATTCCTCGAGCGAGGAACACCTCTGCATCACACCCCGCCCTGTGCGGTGGGCTTCCACCCTCTGACCGAGGACAAGCGGAAGATTGACGTGTGCACGTTTAACAAAACACAGCAAACATCAGTCCGCCTTTAACTTTAAAAGCGAAGCCCCTCACAGCTTGAAAAAGAACACGTGACCTCTTGGTCTTTCGATGAATGTCAGGATAAGAGCCTTTTGAGTCAGGTTGCGGCTGAATGATGTCTAGAAAAGGCCTTCAGGTATGATGTCATTCAGCTATCTTTAGAAAGAAAATGATGAAAAATTGACATATTGCATTCACTGACATCTCAGCAGAAATGCTGCAATATTTACAAAGGCATTCCGAAAACTGCTTGTTCTGGGCCTGCCTGCGGCATCCTGTCTCCCCCTTGTATCAGCAGCCAATGAAAGGCCTGCTTGACCCAGATCGGTCCAGGGATCCCAGGGGAAGGGTCACTTTGCAAACCGCCCTCTGGACACTCCTGCAGAGATCCATTCAGGCTAATCGACTGATTAATGGCCAGACAACATTTAGCTTGTATGGTTAAAAACCACTAATTATTACAAATTGCGCCTGTGCAGCGGTTTGGGAGCACTGCAGGGAACCACAAACAAGGCTCTTTTTTTGCAAACTGCAACCCAGGAGTCTCGAGGAAGGGGTACAGGCTTCAGGAAAGTGACCGCTTCATGCCCTTCAAGAGGACACCCCCTTTCAGTCCTGGGGCTTCACTCCAGAAATCAATACATTCTGAGATTTGTCGTTTGGTTCAGCTGGTGTAAAAAATATAAAAAAACAATTCTGCTTAAAAAGAAAAGCTAGGGAATTGGAAAAAAAGTGATCCAGAGTTAGAAACCACAGTCATGCAGAACTGTAAAAAACTAGGCAGAAGTTCAAGACTTCCAGTAGTAGCTCAGATTTGCCACACTATTAATCATTGGATCATACAAAGACAACTTTTTTAATTGTTATATTTATGTATTATGTACTCTTTTGTTAAAAATTAATTGTCTTGCATTGATTGCACATTGTGTTTTTATCTTTATATTTTTAATAAAACAGACTTTTTTGTATTGCCCTTAATTGCTTGACACTTTTTGTAGATAATAATTTTTTGAATGACACATTAATCGTTGATCTATAGCAATTTTCATTGTCTAGGATGATACCTACATTGTGTTTTACCCTGCCCTAGAAGCTTCTATTTGCCAGGGGGTCCCTGTTACTACATAGATCTCAGTAGTGGCAGCAGAGACGCCATTGTTGTGACGTCACAATTACACATTGTGTACTGTATTGCGTCATTTGTTCTACTATCCCTCTGCGGGGCGCTGAAGCGCGTTCCTACATGAGTAGCACGCTACATACATGTGTAGGGTGTGTGGTTGGTAGGCTGTTGCCTTTGTTTTGATTCTCTGTGGGAAGTGTTTCTATGCCGTGTGTGGTGTCCACCGAGATGCGGTTACCGTGTTATGGGACGCTTATAAATGTGGTGGATGATGAGGTGTGAGAGGTACAGCCGCAGTTTTATGGTTTTCCGTTCACTGGTAGCTCTGAACGGCTCTGTAAGTCCCTTCATGGTATTTCTTATCATTATAGCCTGGTCACCTGGTGGCTGCACTGGGGCTGTCCAAGCTGAGGCTTTGTGTGTAGTTGTTTGTGGTCCTGAACTGGCATGGTTCGAGGGAGAGAGAAGTGGTTTAAATCACAATAGTTCTAAGAATAAATTCACACGCCAAACCCTTATGTTTTAAACCAACTGCCCTTGTTCCTTTTTTTACAGGGGGCACGATCACTAATAGCATGGCAAACTTTGCCTAGATATCGGCTTCCCATCACTTTGCTGTGGACACTTTGCCAGGAGAACCGTGAATAGTCTTGTGAATAATAATTACAATGCATTATTCCCTCCTTTTTCCTTACAGCAACGCCAACTGGGTGAGAAACTAAGAATACATTGTGAATTAGGTACAAATAGTCCCTTGATTTCACTTTTCTGTATAATACACTTTTATCCCATGTGAGTAAGGTGGGGATTTGCGCAACCCCGTCCTGAAGAAGGAGTTTTAGACTCCGAAACATGAGCGAGATTAATGTACATCACTATACATTAGTAACCTCACACCACACCACACCAATTTTAATAATACCAGCCAGGGACATATTAAAAAAAATATATTTACCCCCACGGCCAGGTAATTTTTAATAATCACTTATCACTTTCTAAACTCCACTACTCACATAAAATCACCACCCTACACACACCACACATAGTCTGTGTATAAGTGCTCCCACGTAGCCGTAGGTAGTAGCACGCCGCATCACATAGATGGGTGCGAAGACCCAGATGATGAAGCATGACACCAAGGGCCCTTTTGGTGTGTGAGGGGTATTTTAAAAACACTGAGTGCTCCCCACCATTGTAGGGGCCACTGTAATTTCTAAGCGGATTCTGTTTTGTCTATATTAAAGTTCTCCCTACTGTCCAGCAGTGTGTGACAGATCTCCTCCGTTATTCCATGCCCGTTCATTTGGCGATATTTGTTTTATGGCTGTACAGTGCTAGCGATGGACAGCCCTTGTAGCAGATATGTCTTATGTGAATTTAATAGGTCTAAGTTACAATTTGTTTCTGACCGCTGTGTATTATGGTTTTAGGATTAATGTGGGCCATAACAGTAATATATGGAAGTGTATAACTATATAATGCCGCTGCGAAACATAGGTCAGCCCCTCTTAGCTAACCTGCATAACGACAACAGTCTGCTGGTTGAGCGGTTTGCCAGTCGTGGGTTGTAAGTGGCGGATTGTGCTTGAGGGTGTGACTGCTCTCTGGGCTCTGTTGCAGGGATGCGGGCGTTGCAGTGCTAGCCATGTTTTCACCTCTCATCGGAAGTGTATCTGCTCCTGGGTGCTTCTAATTCTGGCTGATAGTGAGTTCCAGAGTTTGGTGGCTTGTACTGAGAAAGCGGATGAAACCCACGTCCACCGGTGGCAAATGTAGTAGGGGCAGGCTGCAAGGTGGGTGGCATAGGGACGCGAATCCCTACCATGGAATGTAACGGGACATGGACTCTCACCAGATCACTACAACTTGTGCTGCACCAAACAGGGACAGGCAGGTGGGCCGTTCAGCAAGGGAGATCACCACCGAAACATTAAATGAATAAAAATGTTAGACTGGTTCTCAAACATAAGTCGAATAAAACACAAAAAAAAACTCCATTTGTAAGTGTAAAGGGAGACTGTGAAGGCGCAAGCGTGAATTTACACTTGTAAAACAGATTTTTTTGGTTCACATGTAATATTACATGGTGTAATATTCCGTGAGCTCATGTTTTCTTAAAGGGGCTATCTGTGGGGTCTCTGGGCGAATGCTTGCCTGAGCATGTGCAAGTCAAGTGACTTGCAAGTATGTGGGTGTTCACAATCGTTTGCAATGCACACTCACTGTCATTCTCTCAGAGACCCCATCCTATGTGAGTGCACGAGTACATTCCTATCCAGTTTGGGAAGGGGGGAGGGTGGGAGGGGAGGAACACCCCCATATGATGTGCACGATAATAATTATAATTCATAGTTTACCAAGTTGCGCACGTTAATGTAGTGTGTTTCCTAAGAACAGAGACATGCATTTATTGTGCTCCTTGGTCTGAGAAGCAGCACAGTTCTGTACAGAGAGCCATGTTTGGTCTGAAAGTGCAGCCACCTAGGTCTTTAAATACACCTAGAGAGGATTCCAGCTCCATGCAGAGGGGGAGGTCTCTCTCGCCTCGTGCTCCTAAAGAGGGCTTATATTGCAATGCATGAGGGACTATTTTACATCCCAAAACTACCCTCAGTTACCTCTCTTTATCTCTTTGGCGCCATCTATACAGAAGCAACACAAAAAGACCATGGACTGAATGCTGAACATTGGCAAACCTTCACCCCGAGTCACAGATCTGGGTTTAATCCATCGTTCTTTAGCTCACTTGCCACCCGTTTCGACCCAGCTATATACAAATCAGTCTTGACCCTGCTCCTCGTGGGAACAGTCCAGCTGAGTCAGGTCCTCCCTGGACTGGAAACAAGGATACTGTGACTGGGGGGTGAATGTTTGATTGGTTCAGCATTCAGTTCATCATCTGTTCCTTTTTGCATCTGTTGCCCTAAGAGGGAAGGGTATGTCCAGACGTGGGTCCCGTGCTCACTACACCACCAGATTCAAGCAAGCCTGGCTAAAAAGGGGTGCAATCGTGAAACAGATCCCAGGATGCTGGTTTCTGGTCCAGGGAGGACCTGGCCTGGCAGTTCGGGCTGGACTGTTCCTTTGGGGATCAGGGTCAAGACTGATTTGCATATGGCTGGGTTTAAACTGGAAAGTTGTGCAGAAAAAACTATGCATTTAACCCAGATCTGTGACTGGGGGTGAATGTTTGATTGGTTCAGCATTCCGTCCATCATCTGTTCTTTTTGCAACTTTCTAAAAGTGGCGTTTTCAGAACTGGTACTTAAAATCCGACCTTACCATTAAAAATGATTTTAAATGACTACTTTGACACCAAACATGACTTTCCTACCTGCTTGCAATCAAATGTTAACGTAATAAGGTAAGCCAATGTTATTCTACGGGAGATGTAGGCCTCATAGTAGTGAAAAATCTAGTAGGTGAGTTTTTCACTACCAGGACATGTAACATTTTAAATTACATGTCCAGCCTTATCATTGCAATGCACCCTGCCCTATGGGCTTTCTAAGTCCTACCTTAAAAGTGATTAATATGTCTTAAAAACTGCTCACAGGTTGTAATGGCAGACCTGAGACATGTTTTAAAAGACTACTTAAGTCAATTAATCAATCTAGCATTCGTTTGTCAAGCATAGCAAATCACCCGTGAGGGTTTCAAGGCGTTGGATTTGCAGCTACAATTCGAGCAGCCGGGTATTGGAGTCCCTTCCTGAATTCCTGGAGCGACGAGGCGGTCCTGAGGTGCAAGTGAAGGTTGCTCCAACTTTTGGCTGCCAGGTGTGAGAAGGAGCGTCTTCCACCCATGCCACAGCAGATCCAAGGGGTGTCTGCGAGGAAGAAAGTGGTGGATTGTAGGTGTCTGGTCGGTCAGTGGAAGGTCAAGTGTTAGTAGATGTATGGTGGTCCTTCATCGTGCAGGGCTTTGTAAGCGTGGGTCAACAAGTGATGTGGGTCAGCCTCGGGAGGATGAGTCTGGCCGCTGTGTTTTGTATTGTTGGTAGTCTCTTCAAGAGATAGCCAAGTCTGCTGCTAATGAGGGTTTGTGTGACGGTCCTTCTGGTGTTGACCGGAAGCCATCTGGAGATCTTGCGGAGCATGCGTAGGGTGTGAAAGCAGGTGGACGAGACTGTGTTTACCTGTTTCTTCATTGACAGCTTGCTGTCCATTATGATGCCAAGGTTGCAGGTGTTGCCTGTCAGTGCGGGGGTGGGTCGAGTTCAGGGGGCCACCATTCATATTTCCAAGGTGAGGTTTTGTTCCAGAAGATGAGGACATCTGTCTTGTCCATGTTGAGCTTGAGGTGGTTGTCCTTCAAACAGTCGGCGACATTCATCATGCATCTGTAGAAGTTGGCTTTTGTTGTGGAGGGTCTTCTGACAGCGAGAGGATGAACTAGGTGTCGTTAGTGAGGAGATGATGTTGAGTCTGTGCAATTTGACCCTGTTGGCAAAGAGGATCATGTACGTGTTAAGGAGGGTGAGGCTGAGAGATGATCATGGCGGGACATCGCAGATGATCTACATGGGTTCCGATGTGTACTGTGGGAGACGGATCCTCTGTGTTCTTCTGGTGAACTACGATTCGATCCACTTGAAGGCGTCTCTCTGGATTCAGATGTGTTGGAGTCTGTGATCAAGATGTGATGAGAGACAGTGTCGAAGGCGGCTGTCAGGTCTAGGAGAATAAGGGCTGCCATTTCCTTGTGGTGCAGGAGGGCCCTGATGTTGTCGGTGGCAGTGATCAGGGCTGTCTAGGAGTTGTAGTTGTCCCAGAATCCAGATTGAGAGGGCTCCAGGAAACCTTTGAGTTCCAGGTGTTCGGTGCGTTGCTGGTTGATTGCTGGGAAGGAGAGCAGGGAGATGGGCCAGTAGTAATGTAATCCTTTGATTCCTCGGGATTGGGTAACCCGAACACCCCCTTGGGCGCACAGGTCTGTACCACAAAATAGAGAACAGACCGGCCGTGTTATGTTAACCAGCTCTTTATTATCGCACTGTACTGTCAGATGGAAACAGTAAACAAAACGTTACGGTGGATAGACACCCTGTGTAGGAGTAATGATGGTAGGTCCAACCGTCCTCTGCACGAACGCCGGTCCCGGCATTCACCAACAGAGGACACCGTGCTAAGCAGTGGCCGACAATGCCACTCGAGGTAAGGCAAGGTTCAAAAGGGGGACGGAGTCCCTAGCGCTCGATAACCCTCGAGCGGGGACTGGCAAGGTTCAAAGGGGGGACAGAGTCCCAAGCGCTCGATAACCCTCGAGCGGGGACTGGCAAGGTTCAAAGGGGGGACGGAGTCCCAAGCGCTCGTTAACCCTCGAGCGGGGACTGGCAAGGTTCAATGGGGGGACGGAGTCCCAAGCGCTCGATAACCCTCGAGCGGGGACTGGCAGTGTTCAAAGGGGGGACGGATTCCCAAGCGCTCGATAACCCTCGAGCGGGGACTGGCAAGGTTCAAAGGGGGGACGGAGTCACAAATACTCGTAACACCAGGGACGGTCTTGTGACTGTGACGCTTTTCGGCAATAGCGCCCTCGGCTTCCACAACCCTTAACCGGAATCGAAAGCTCACCTTCCTTGAAGCCTCGGCAATGCGGTCTCTCGACTTTAACTCAGAATATCCGACGTCGTCTGCGGACTTCCTGGTCTGTTTTATGGTGGCGCGATCCGTGCACATGCTCCTTGCTATGCCCTCTGGGAAATGTAGTTCTGGGCAGGGGTTGTTCTGGGTCTTGTAGTTCCTTGGTCGGGACTATACCGTAATCTGCTGCGGGGCTCCGATTTGTGTCCTAACAGTACATTCCCCCTCCATCAGGGGCCCACAGCCGGACCAGGCTTACCCGGATACTTTTTGTGGAATGCGGATACCAACCGCGGCGCACAGATCCCAGCGACAGGCTCCCACGACTGTTCCTCCGGCCCATAGCCTTTCCACGCAACAAGGTACCACAGCCTACCCCTACTCCATTTAGAATCCCTGATGCCCTTGACCTCGTAGTCTCGATCATCGCTCACCCACACCGGCGCAGGGGCAGGAGGCTTGGGCGCACACGAGGGTTTGAGCAGAGAGACGTGGAACACCAGGTGGATGCGCATGCTGTCCGGTAATTCCAGCCGCATATTCACAGGGCTGATGCATTCCTTGATGCGATACGGCCCGATGAACCGAGGATGGAAAACGCTGTGGTTACGAAACCTCAGGTTTCTTGATGACACCCACACGTAATCCCCTGCCTTGTACAGCGGGCCCGGCCTCCGTTGTTTATCAGCAGACGCCTTGTAGACCTTCTTGGCCTCCTCCAAGCACCTCCTAGCACTCGCGGTTGTGTCCCTGATGTGAGCTACTCTTCTGGTGGTTTCAGGAATGCCCGTCGTCGTCGAGGAATGCAACAGAGGGAGGAACCTGGGATGATGCCCGTAGTTGCTGTGGAATGGAGACACCTTCGTGGAGGTGTGTGGCGTTGTTATATGCGATCTCGGCAAGCCACAACTTATCCACCCATTCCTCCTTGCCCTGGTCAACGAAGCAGCGGAGGCATTGCTTCAACATCTGGTTGAGGCGCTCCGTTTGGCCGTCCGTTTGTGGATGGTAGCTGGTGGACAAAGCGGAGGTAACATGTAGTGCACATGTAGTGCCGAACATCAGGTTTTCCAAAACCTTGCCATGAACTGCGATCCCCGTTCCGGAACGATCACACTGGGGAGGCCATGGACCCTCACCACCTCTTTCAGGAGCGTGACCGCCAACTGTACGGCCGTGGGCACTCCTTTACAGGCGATGAAATGACCCATCTTGGTCAAGTAGTCAATTACCACGAGGATGGCTGTACACCCTTTGTCCACTGGCAATCCTACCACGAAATCCAGGGAGATGCTGTCCCATGGTCTAGCGGGAGTCGGAAGCGGTTGCAGGAGGCCCTGTGGGCTCCTATGATCCGATTTCATGGTGGAGCAGATTGTGCATGCGGCTATCCAACTCCGAACATCGGCCCTCACAGACGGCCACCAGAATTGGCGTAAGACGTAGTCGACCGTCTTCTCCAAACCGAAATGCCCAGCACAGGGCGACTCGTGACACCACCTGAAGGCCTGTTTCCGCAGGCTTGTGGTAGGCACCAACACACAACGGCCCCTCACCGGTATGCCGTCTCGAACCTGCCATTCCTAGTGCCTATGAAGCCATGTTTTCCATCTGAAGGTGTTGATGCCTTCCTGTATCCCTTGGAGGAAGGGCCCCGGCTGTATCGCTCCCACCACGGCACCCGGGCGTATGATGGACTTGAAGGTCGGTAGAGGACGCTCCGACTCGGTGGATTGCCTCGAAAGAGCATCGGCTTTCCTGTTTTCTGTGCCCCGCCTATATGTGATGGTGAAGTGGAAACCGGAGAAGAACAGCATCCATCTCAGCTGATGGGGAGACAGCTGTCTGGCTGCCGTCATGAACTGGAGGTTCCTATGGTCGGTAAATACCAACACTACGTGTTTGGCTCCCATCAGCAGATGTCTCCACTCGGCAAAGGCGTCCTTGATGGCCAGGAGCTCTTTTTCGGCGACGTGATAGTTCTGTTCCGCCACATTCAGTTTTCTGGACATGAACGCAACGGGATGTAGCAACCCCGTCACAGGGTTCCTTTGTGATAGAATCGCCCCCACCGCCAGATCCGAGGCATCCGCTTCCACCAGGTCCTGCTGTTCCAGATCAGGATGGGCAAGAACAGGTGCTGACACAAAGGTGTGCTTCAATGCACGGAACACTCTCTCAGCCTCTGCAGACCACAGAAACGTAACCGATTTCCTCAGAAGATGCGTGATGGGAGTCACTAGCCCTGAAAACCCCTCGATGAACCTGCGATAAAAGTTGGCAAAGCCAAGAAAGCTCTGCACTTTCTTTATGTTCTTAGGGGCCGGCCAGTCTGCCACGGCTTTCACCTTCCTCTCCGCCATTGTTGGTCCTTCGGGACTTAACATGACCCCCAGGAATTCCACCGTTGTCACGTGGAAATCGCATTTACTGAGCTTGCAGTAGAGCGAGTTTTCTCGCAGGATCCGCAGCACAGAAGACACATGTCTCACGTGGTCCTCTGTGGTGTCCGAGTAAATCAAGATGTCGTCGATGTATACGACGACGTATACATCCAGGATGTCTCTTAGAACGTCGTTCAGGTAGAACTGAAACGCTGCAGGGGCGTTACAAAGCCCGAACGGTATCACTCTGTACTCGAATAGGCCGAACCGCGTTTTGAAGGCCGTTTTCCACTCGTCCCCGCAACGCATGCGGACTAAATGGTAAGCCCCCTTTAGATCGAGTTTGGTGTACACACGGGCCTTCTTGACTTGTTCCAGGAGCACGTTGATGAGCGGCAGGGGGTATCGATTCTTTACTGTGATGGCGTTGAGCGCCCTAAAGTCCACACAGGCGCGGAGTTCCCCATTGGCTTTTGGGATAAACAACAGCGGTTATGCCGCCGGCGATCTTGAAGGCCTTATGAACCCTAGGCTCAACATCTTATCCAGATAGGCACGGAGGTGGGTGTTTTCCGGCTCGGACAAAGCGTACAGCCGTCCGCCAGGTATCGTAGCACCAGGGACCAGATCGATTTGACAGTCATAGACCCTATGGGGGGGGGGGGTGTTTCCGCTTGGTCGTCGAACACGTCCCTATATGCTAGGTATGCCTCAGGGAGGACCACTTCCTTCTCTGCTGCTGTGGCCACCTCCCATCCCGTGGTCGCTGTGCTCGTGTGAGACCCCGCTGACCACCTGCATGACCGGGCACAAAAAGGGGAGTCCATCCGCAGCTCTTGGGTTTCCCAGTGGATCGAAGGGTTGTGTTTTTTCAGCCAAGGTAATAATAAAGTGATACCATACTGCGGAGCACAGATGATGTTAAAGTCCATGACCTCCATGTGTTGTGTCCCGTACCCCACCTCAACTTCACCGGTGTGGTGGCTGATGGGCCCAGAAACCAGCCTGCGCCCGTCCACAGCGAAGACTTCCTCTGGGACCGCGCACGGCCGTAAAGCCACTCCGATGCGTTGTGCCGCCTTCTCATCCATAAACAGCCCCGTGGCCCCTGAGTCGACCATGGCTGAGACCGAAACCCATTCGTTCCGTACCTTCAACTGTAGCGGAATGAACATGTGTCTGTTGTTCGCCGATGTTTGCAGCTGCGCTGAAGGGATAAAACCATGACTCCGGGAATCCCCTTCGTTGTTCCGGGAGCCCGTTAGTTTTCCGCCGCCTTGTCCACCGTCGCGGTCGACACGCGGCTGGGGCGAGAACGTCCTGTTCTTGGTTTCGCAGGACATTCGCGGACGTAATGTCCCTTCTTGCCGCAGTATAAACAAAGACCTTGTTTTCTACGAGACTCTTTCTCGGTTGCCGTAAGGCTGGCTCTGACGGCTCCAATGTGCATGGATTCGGTACGTTGTGCTGGTGCAGCCTCTGTGGTAACCGATGGCCTGGAGCGAGTGGGGCTTTGTCCTTCTTATGAACACCCCCCCCCCGCCTTTCGCTTAAGCGGTGTTCGAGGCGAAGTGCCAGGCTGATCAAGTCTTCGCATTGCACTGGTTGTGGGTCTATTTGTGCAATCACATCCTTCAAGTCCTCGCTCAGACCGTGGTGAAAGAGCGCGGTTTGTTTGGCGGGTGGCCATTTGGTTTCGGCAACCAGGCGCCTGAATGCGTTCAGGTACTGGACGAGCCCTGAGGTGCCCTGTTTCAGCTCAAGCAATTCCCTGTCCGCGGTGTAGGAGTCTGCTCTCCGGTCAAACACCTTCACGAACTCTTCCTGAAACAGTTCCCAGTCATACAAAAGCGGGTCGTCCCAGCTCACCAAAGGCACCGCCCATTGTGCTGCGTTCCCCGCCAGATAAGAGATCATGAAGGCGACTCTCGCCTGGTTGGTGGGAAAGGACTTCGGCTTGCAGGAGAACTGGAGGGCCACCTGCGTTATGAAGACCTGGACTGTGGTGGGATCGCCGCTGTACCTTTACGGGGTGGCAAGTGGTATTGCCACTGGCATTTCCACCACCACTGCAGCAGGCGTTCCTGTGTTAGGGGCCCCTGCGTTGAACGGATTCCTCTGCTGGTTGTCCATCCTAGCTCTTAGATCCGCCGTTTCCTGGTGCGATGTAGCTAGTTTGTTCTGGACATCTAGCAACGCTGTCAACACGTCCTCCATTGAGGCCATGGTATGGTACCCAACCGGGAGGGTGATTGGTGTTATTACGCAGGTCGGATATTATGTAATCCTTTGATTCCTTGGGATTGGGTAACCCGAACACCCCCTTGGACGCACAGGTCTGTACTGCAAAATAGAGAACAGACCGGCCGTGTTATGTTAACCAGCTCTTTATTATCACACTGTACTGTCAGATGGAAACAGTAAACAAAACGTTACGGTGGATAGACACCCTGTGTAGGAGTAATGATGGTAGGTCCAACCGTCCTCTGCACGAACGCCGGTCCCGGCATTCACCAACAGAGGACACCGTGCTAAGCAGTGGCCGACAATGCCACTCGAGGTAAGAGCAAGGAAGTTGGTGCTCCTCAAGTCGTCCTCCGCAGTTGTGTCGGTCCCGACACTCTCCAACGGAGGGCAACCCACGGGATGAACTTGCCGACCTGTTATGGCCTTTACAAGAAGGTTCGTGGTCCCTCTCACTCGATAACCCTCGAGCGGGGACTGGTAGTGGAACAAGAGGGTCTGTGTCCCTCGCACTCGATAACCCTCGAGTGGGGACTGGCAAGGTTCAAAAGGGGGACGGAGTCCCTAGCGCTCGATAACCCTCGAGCGGGGACTGGCAAGGTTCAAAGGGGGGACGGAGTCCCAAGAGCTCGATAAGCCTCGAGCGGGGACTGGCAAGGTTCAATGGGGGGACGAAGTCCCAAGCGCTCGATAACCCTCGAGCGGGGACTGGCAGTGTTCAAAGGGGGGACGGAGTCCCAAGAGCTCGATAACCCTCGAGCGGGGACTGCCAAGGTTCAAAGGGGGGACGGAGTCACAAATACTCGTAACACCAGGGACGGTCTTGTGACTGTGACGCTTTTCGCAATAGCGCCCTCGGCTTCCACAACCCTTAACCGGAATCCAAAGCTCACCTTCCTTGAAACCTCGGCAATGTGGTCTCTCGACTTGAACTCAGAATATCCGACGCCGTCTGCTGACTTCCTGGTCTGTTTTATGGTGGCGCAATCCGCGCGCATGCTCCTTGCTATGCCCTCTGGGAAATGTAGTTCTGGGCGGGGGTTGTTCTGGGTCTTGTAGTTCCTTGGTCGGGACTATACTGTAATCTGCTGTGGGGCTCCGATTTGTGTCCTAACAAGTAATTTGCTTCTGCTGGGTCGGTGGATGGTTTCTTCAAGAGGTGCCTCAATTCCGCATATTTCCGGTTCTCAGGGAAGGAGGCCGAGGACATGGTGGTGTTCAGGACTGAGGTTGAAGACGTGGTGTAGACAGGGGTCTGAGGGTGCTCATGAGTGCACAGAGTTCATGATGGAGATAGTGACTTGAATTGTGCGGGGGTCTCAGTAGGTGAGCAGGTATTCAGGTTTTATGTTTGTGGGTCTGAGTCGGTCAATGCTGTCGGTGGCGGGGGTGTTGGGGTTTTCGTAGATGGCTCAGATCTTGTTGTGGAAGAAGTCTGCCAGGGTGTCACACAGTTCTTGGGAGCGGGTGATGTTCTCAGCCGCTGTGGGGTGAAGAACTCCTTCATGGGTGCGAAGAGCTCCTTCCTGCGGGTCTGCTAGGGCGTTCTTATTTGTTTCTTTCAGGAAGCGGTGGTACTGGTCTTAAAGGTGGTGTGGTGTCCTGTCTCTTTGCTGGTGCGCCACTTCCTCACAGGTTGCCTGCAATTACACTTGATGGGTGGCACAGTAAGTGCTGCAGACCTACTAGTAGCATTTAATTTACAGGCCCTGGCCACATGTAGTACCGTGTTAATAGGGACTAATAAGTAAATTAAATGTGCTACTTGGGTTCAAGCCAATTTTACCATGTATTATGGAGTGAGCACAAGTATTTAGCAGTTGTACAGTGCACAGAGTCCTATGGTCAATAAAAATGAATTCAGCAAAACAGAAGGGGTGAAGGCAAAAAGTTTGGGGGTGATGCTGCGGAGATGGCCAAGTCCAACACGTAGGTATTAAATAGGGAGGGATTCAATACCGATCTCTGTGGAGCTCCATTCCTTATGGTTTTATATTTAGACAGATGTGGAAGAAACACAGCCTGGCGCCGATCCATGAGGTCAGATTTACTCCAGTGCAAGTGATCGAGGCAATGGCTCATTGATGGCAATTCCCGCCAATCTGGAAAGAAGGAACAAATGTGATACTGTGTCGAAAGCGGCTGACAAATCGAGTAGCATGCAGGCCACTGGTTTAGCCTTCTTCAGTTTCCGAAGCAGTTCTTCCAAATCTGACCGCTGAGCTGTTTCGGTGCTATGCCCTGATCTAAACCCTGAAAGCACCGGTTACAAGACGTTATTCTGGTATAAAAAGCCTAAACATTTTATTCGTGCTTCTTCAAGATCTTCATAACAAAAGCAAGAAACAACATTGGCCTAAAGTTGGCTAATACTACGTGATCCGCATTTGGTTTCTTCAATAACGAAGCATTAGGTGTCTTTTTCAATTCAAGTGGCACAGAAGCTTTGGCAAGGGAGATATTACAGAGCTCCAACCGAGGATGAGTTAGCTCAGTTTTTACAGCTTTCCCCACATTAGGAGGTAGTGGGTCCATGGGTGACCCAGAGCTGATGGACTCAACCGTGAAATTAAATTGTGCGAATTCGGCCTTTGCGAATGCGAATTTGCTAAATGGTATGTATTAAGCAAAATGTGGTGCAAAATAAGGAATCGCAAAATTTGTGATTCCTTAAATGCAATGTATGATGCAAAAAAAATTGCTAATTGTCCCTAAGGAATCGCAAATTACCACCAACTTCAAGTTGGTGGTAATTTGCGAATTTCATGAAAAATGCCAATTTTGGCATTTTTCAAAGTGCCATGTGATGCACACACATGCCCCTAGGGCATGTATGTGTGCCACACGTGCACCCATGCTTATTTCAGGGGTGCAACAGGGTGTCCTTTGGACACCCCTGCACCCTTGAAATTATTCTCACTTTGCGATTCTCAAATTGCGAATCTCAAATTGCGAATAACTTCCCATTCATTCCTATGGGCCTCCTGGCCCATAGAAATGAATGGGAAATTATTCCTTAATTGCGATTCGCAATTTGCTAATCGCAATTAAGGAATTTTAAGAAATCACAAAAAAATAGCGAATTTCTACATACATACCATTTTGCGATTTCTAAATAGCGATTCCTTAAAAATCGCTATTAAGAAATCGCAAAAGGGTATCTTGATACATCTGGCCCTATATCTTATATCCTTCTAATGATACTGCTTTTTGAGTCAGCCCTTGGGCTGCTCATGCTACCAGGGCCGAGACAAGGATGCTTGAGGGAAGTCTGTGCTTTGGATGTTGAGGTTCCGTGACGATTTTACCCGTGTTTGTAACATTGTCGCAAATGCATAATTTTGGTATCAGTGAACCGCAAATGATCCATTTAGTATATCCTGGTGTTTTCGCTATGCTACGAGCAAGAGCACTCCTGTTACAAACACATTTCTGTTCTACCCGTGGCATCCATCTTAGAACAAGGAAGCCATTTTGTATTCCTTGCCCTCACATAGTCAATGGACACGCAATGACCTCTTTGTCATTTAAGGACACGTAGGCTTTAGCCGGCAATTCACCTTGCTAGTGACACGTGCACCTTAGGCCAGCAACGCTGTGGCAGCATGACTCGGCAAGAGCTGCCTCCCCAGCCTGAGGCCAGTCCTGCTATACTGGTTCTCGTGTTCGTTGGTCTGATCATGATTAGGCGGCCGAAGCTGGTAGCCGTGCCCATTTACGACCCACAAACATCTCTTATCCTACTTTTCTATCTTCTGCACCTGGCTCTGCTCCTTTCCTTCTGGGCCTTTATTAGGGGGAGGTAACGAAATTTACGATGAGGCGGTCCGGGTCTTGAATGAGAAGTTGACATGGGATTATGATGGAATAGTGGGAACTCCTCGTTCGTAATGTTTTGACATCAGATATTGATGACGATTCCTGTGCAACGCCAAATATTTATTGTTTAAGATACAAAGGTTTTGGAATGTGCTAACATGTAAAGAAATTTGCCTGAAGCCCAATATTCAGTATATAAGGAACAACCCTCTTTGTACAAATTGAACAGGCTCCTAGATACTGCCCATGTGTAGTTTCTGTG
Organism: Lissotriton helveticus; assembly: GCF_964261635.1. Lineage (NCBI taxonomy): Eukaryota > Metazoa > Chordata > Amphibia > Caudata > Salamandridae > Lissotriton > Lissotriton helveticus. The sequence goes on along the minus strand of NC_136067.1, from coordinate 38,712,107 downwards.
ACTTCTGTGTCCCTGCAGTAATAAACGTTTGGTCTTTGACGCCACCATCGAGAAGCCCGTGTTTCTGTTTGTTTGTGCACCGAGACAGGTTGAACTCCGGGGTCTTCGGGTGTTGTCCCTGACACCTCTGGACGGAACCAAAAAGTCCAGAACTCCATTTGGCGCCCAACGTGGGGCGACGTCATTCGGTACCGGTCCAAAAGCCTGAAGAGTTCGAGAAGCTTCGTGTGAAGATTTCAGAGGGAGGCGCCCCACTTCATCGATCCCGGCATATCGCAAAAGTGGCCCGACGTTCTCTTCCACGAGGGTTCCCGTTCAGACGGCTGCAGTGGTTCGTTGCCTTGACCGTCGCCCTGTCTTGGACCCGAGGTGCAGTCCTTAGTACGGCGAGACGTGACGGGTTTCTCCTTGGTGACGTCTTCAGTGCCTCAGTTAAGTATTAAGTGGTTGATAGTTGGTTACTTCGTAAGGGTTGTTTCTGTTTTGCTAATCCTTTTAGTTCTTGGTTTGGTTCGGTTTTATAAGATTGTCGCTGGTTATTCTGGTTACGATAATCATTCAGTTCAGTTCGGGTATCGATACGTTTGTCAGTTCTGGTAGGCCTAAGTTCTTGGTTCAAGTGCGCACCTTTCTTTAATTTGTGTTTCGTCTGTTTTGTGTTCCGGGTTATAAAATGGTAAGTCGGAAAAATTGTATGTTGTCTTGTTTTAGTTGCAACAGTGATTCCCAGTTGGAGGACTCGTGTTTGGTTCCTCCGATTGGAACTCCCCTTTATGATCTATATTGCAAATTTGGTGTGGGCCCTATCTCTTATAACGAGGTATGGATCCACTACACTAAGAAAGATGGTGTCCTTAGTTGGCCACTACATGGTAGTTTTGAACCTCAAGTTCTTGATAATTTAGAAACGAAATTGTTCAAGAAGAAAGCCCGGCCGGCAATGTTTGATTCTTTCCGTTATTGGCGAAAAGAATCTAAACAGAGAGAAATTAAAAAGTTGAAAAAAGAACAGAAAGAACAAGAGTTGACTTTAGAACAGTCTGCTAAGCAGCTGCAACTCAACGAGTCTGAGAAAGCGATGGAGGTGGCCAATAGAGAGCATAATTTAGCAATAGACAAGTGCTATCCTGCTTTGCCATCAAGTACAGCTAAGATAGTAGAGGACCCTGAAAAGGATCCCCTGTTATCTTACTTGTTACGATCACCCCCACCGTATGCACAGGGTGCTACGGCTCCACCTATACCGAATGTTCAATTACCGGTTGCTGGACAACCTGGTGTTCCCGCTCCTCTGAATTAAGTTCCTGTACCTCCTGTGGTCACTATTAATGTTCCTTCGGCACCCCCTCTTTCAGGGTTGCCGGCTTCTTTACCTATACCTGTATCGCTCACACCTGCTAGTTCGCAAGCTGTTTTGCCCGCTACTCCTACTGTTCCTAATCTATCTGTTCCAACTGCTACTCTATTTACTGCTTCTGCTAATATTATGACTCCACTTTCTGTTCGTCGAAGAATCACTGATTCTGTCTCTAACATTCTATCTCCCTTCTATAAAACTCTGATTAAGACTCCTACCTCTGACTCTGTGCAGAGACGTAGTCAGCTTCCCAGTACTGAAGAAAGAGGGATATTAGATTCCACTGCTCTTAGATGGATTTCGAAAGTTGGAAGATATAATGTACAAGATGTATTAGATACGTTTATGCAATGGAATGAACCGACACAACGATATGTGTTCGATGAAATGTGTTTCCTTCTACGTGAGGAATTGGAAGAGGATGACCCTGAATCAAATCTAGAAGAATTAATTAATGTTCAGAAAGAGTTTGCTGCAGGTATGATAGTTGGACAAAATATAAAAGAAGCGATGGAACTGATTTTAAGTTATAGGATTGACCCATCCCTTCGTTCTCCGAGGGAGTCAGAGAAACGTAGTACGAAACTAAATCGTCAATATCCAATGAGAGAGGTTCCACCAATTTGGCGTGAAGCTGTGCAAGCTAATGTCAACCTTGGTATTGCAGCCGCTCCGGCCCAATTCCAGAGAGTATGGATACATATTCCATGGAAGCGAGCTGAAGTATTAGCAGTGAAACAGGCCTTACCAGATCCGCGTAAAAATCCTGCAGGGTACTACAAAGAGTTGGCTCAGACAGTTGACGCTTGTGTATTAAATCTAGCTGACATAGATCTGCTATTTGGTAATGTAGTACCGCAACCAATTTGGGCTAAAATTCGTAAAGAGAATCATCCAGTTGCCCTAGGTGGTGATTGGGCAGCTATAATTGCAGCGGATGGTCAACAAATAGGTGGTTCTAAACCTGAACCCTTAATTGCTAATTTGCCCGGTAGAATAATCGACTTAATGAAGACCCTAATGCCAGCATTACGCGTTAACTGGGACAAATTGTCCGCGTGCAAACAGAAGAAAGACGAAAGCGTCTCTGACTTTTTCACAAGATTCGAGGAGACTTTCGTGGATCACAGTGGTCAGGATATGAGCACAGAAGGAGGCCAGAGATTATTTGTTGATAAATTTGTGCACAATCTGTTGCCAGAACTTAGTGGTAAATTAAAAAATTCTGAAAGTGCGTGGGCTGTCTCTACGACTGCGCAAATACTTGCTACTGCCCAGTACTATGAAAATAGGGACAAAGAGGAGAAAGAAAAATCAGATAAAACGACGAAAGAGTTAAAAACTAAAGTTTATTTTACAGCAAGCATATCCGCCTCGCACCAATCAGACCAATACACAGCAAGGGTCATATCAAAGAACAGAGTATAATTCTCAGAGGCCACAGTACCAATGGAATCAGTGTGCTTATTGCAAAATGGAAGGCCATTATAAGACTGAGTGTCCGGTACGGGCACAAAATAATGCTGCGGCAGCTCAAAGAGGTCGTGGTGGTTATATGCAGAACTCTAGAGGTCGAGGAAGAGGTGCTATGCCTCCACAGACAAGTGATCGCCCTTCTAATTATTTCGACCAACGAAATGGACAATCTGCCCAACAGAATAGGTCTCAACAGTATCATGTTGAAGATTACTATGAAGCTAGTGAGGAAGGTCAGCCAAGGGAGTACTAGGACAGCCATGGACAAAGAGAGGGAGTAGTATCAGTTCCAGTAGATCAGAGTGGGCCTTATGTCGCAGTAGCAACATCAGGTATAGTCGAACCGTTTCTGTTGGATACTGGTGCAGCAAAAAGTTCTATCATACATGCGAAACTCCCTGGCGCACCTTTGTCTGGCTCAACAAACGTTTCAGTAGGTTTTTCAGGCGCCCCTGTTCACAACCCTGTTTCTGGTCCTTTGTCTATTTCTGTTGGACCCCGACCATTGAAAGCACCCCTGATTTTGACGACAGGTTGTAATGAAAATCTGCTTGGTTTAGACTTATTAAAACGCCTATATGCGACATTGTACTGCTCTCCAGAAGGAGTACGTCTTACGTTGGGTAAAAGAATCATCTCTCCAATGTACTTGTCGATGGATGCACTCCCACCAGAGCTGCATTCACTCCCTGATACTCTTTGGGCGACTGGTCCTAATGATGTAGGTCTTTTAGAAATTCCACCATATGTAGTAACTTTGAAAGCGAATGTAAAATTTCCACGAATTCCACAATACAGAATTTCTACTGAAGGTGAGCGTGCGCTCCTACTGATAGTACAAGATCTGATCAAGAAAGGCGTTATAGAAGAAACTAGAGGTAATGTCTGTAATAGTCCTGTACTGCCCATTCTGAAACGAACTGACCCAACAAAACCTCCAGTATATAGATTTGTAATTGATCTTAGAGAGGTTAATAAAATTGTGATTCCACAGTTTCCTGTGGTTCCAGACATTACTGCATTGTTAACGTTAATTCCTGCTACAGCGGCATGGTTTTCAGTTATCGACTTGAAAAATGCCTTTTTCAGCATTCCGATAGCCGAGGAAAGCAGAGATATCTTCGGTTTCTCTCTAGGAGGACGAAGCTTCAGGTTTAAACGCACTCCACAAGGTTATTGTGAAAGCCCATCCATCTACAGTCAAGCATTAAAAAGCCAGTTAGACTCATTTGTACTTCCTCCTGGTTCTGCTTTAATACAATATGTCGATGATCTTCTAGTGGCTGCCGATGACAAGGAAACTTGCAAAACAGCTACAATTTCCTTATTGCATCACTTGTCAAATTTGAATCACAAGGTGTCACCTTCAAAAATGCAATACTGTTGCCAAGAAGTGACCTACCTAGGTCATCTCTTGTCAAAGGAGGGAAGGAAGTTGACCCCAGAGAGAATAAAAGCAATTACACAGATGAATGTTCCTAGCACGCAGAGAGAAGTACGTGCCTTTTTAGGTATTACCTCATATTGTAGGCAATGGATCCCAAATTTTTCTCTTTTGGCGAAACCGTTGGTAGCTTTGACTGGGAAAAATGTTCCGAGTCCAATGCCATGGTCTGCCGAATGCCAGGAGAGTTTTTCTGAGTTACGAAATGCACTGTGTTCAGCTCCTGTATTGGGTACACCCGATTACAGTAAACCATTCACGCTCTATGTCCATGAGAGAGAAGGTTGCGCGTTGAGTGTTTTGACACAGAAATTCGGTGATAAACAACGCCCGTATTTTTCATCAACATTAGATCCGGTAGCTAGAGCGTTGCCTAGTTGCTTGAGAGCTACAGCCGCAGCTGCAGCCTCCATTCGGCAATCTGCTGGTTTAGTAATGAACAACATGCTAGTGGTTATGGTTCCTCATGCTGTGGATACACTCATGAATCGAACCAAGACGCAACACCTTACCAGTGCTAGATTATCAGGTTACGAACTGACATTGTTAGCGAGTCATATTCAGATCAAAAGATGCAATGTATTGAATCCAGCAACATTGTTGCCGACTAGCCAAGAGTCGAGTGATTCCGAACCACACGACTGTTGTTTTAAAACTGAGGAAGAAACAAAAGGACGAATTGATTTAAAAGACACTCCATTATCAGATCCAGATGGCACGTTGTATGTTGACGGGTCTTGCTTCAAATTGGAGAATGGTGATGTGACTGCTGCCTATGCAGTAACGACTTTGAGTACGATTGTGGAGACTGCGAGAGTGAGTCAGAATTCTGCCCAGGCTGCAGAATTGATCGCGCTGACAAGAGCGTGCGTTTTAGCTAAGGGAAAGAGAGTGAATGTGTTCACAGATAGTCAGTACGCATTCGGCGTGGCCCATAGTTTTGGCCGTTTGTGGAAAGAGAGAGGTTTCATTACGTCCCATGGGACTAAGATTCAACATGGCCAGCTAGTTAATGACTTGTTGGAATCTCTAACCTTGCCGACTGAAGTTGCGATTGTGAAATGCAGTGCTCATAAAGCAATCACGGATGATGTTGGTCGTGGGAATGCTTTTGCTGATGAGACTGCAAAACAGACAGCTAGAAATATGATGAGTAGAATGTATGTTGCAACGTCTGCAAGATGGATTTCTGAGTCTGGAATGTGTGAAGACACAGTGGAAAGCGTGAAAGAAATTCAGAAAGAGGCGACTGAGGAGGAAAAGCGTGCATGGAAAGAGAGCACGGGTAAATTGGACTCGAGTGGGTGTTGGATTGACTTGTCGGAACAACAGCGTTGGATGTTGCCTGATGCGTATGTGCTTGCAGTAGTAACGATGGCACATGGAACAGCGCACATCAGTTCAAAAGGGATTTGTAAGATGTTGGCTCCAGTTTGGAAGAATGATGGGATTAGTAAGTGTGCAGAGAGAGTGGTGAGAAATTGTATGGTATGCTTGATGCATAATCCTGGCAAGGGAATCCCCACACCTGCAGGTCACTTCGCTCCTCCTTCCTGCCCCTTTGAAGTGATCCAGCTAGACTTCATTCACATGGATCGTTGTAATAATCTGAAATACGTCCTGGTGGTAGTTTGTGCTTTCTCCAGATGGATCGAAGCATACCCGCTAAAGGACAATACTGCTTTGTCCACTGCCAAAATCCTCCTTAAAGAATACTTCCCCAGATTCGGAATGCCACGGATTGTATGGTCAGATAACGGAAGTGAGTTCGTAGGGAAAGTTATGCAGAGTGTGTGTGCCGGCCTAGGGATTAGACAAAAGTTTCATAGTGCGAATCATCCCCAGTCCGCGGGTTTAGTTGAGGGTTACAATGGCACCCTTAAACTGAAACTTGCTAAGATACAAGCATCCACGGGTTTGCCCTGGCCAGATGCACTGCCTTTGGCTTTGTTATCAACAAGATCAACTGTACATTCTAGAGTAGGGCTTAGTCCATATGAAATAATTTTTGGTCGTCCTGCAAATGTTTGGGGGGTACCTAGACCGAAAGAATTTAAGCAGCTGGAATACCCAATGTTAATTGATTATCTTTTCGACTTGACTGCTAAATTGAGCCTTATTCACCAACAGGTTTTCGATGCATTGCCAAAGCCACCGGAGAGTCCAGGTCATCAGCTGAAACCTGGGGGATCAAGTAGTCATTAGAAATTTTGCAAGAACGAAAAATCTTCAGCCCAGATTCATCGGCCCTTTCCAAGTCTTATTGGCAACGAGAACTGCTATTCGTGTGGCCGGACGGAAGAACTGGATCCATACGACACATGTCAAACGTGTGCCTCTGCCACTTCCTTACGACAACTAGGTAAAGAAAGGAATCGGTGCCTCTGAAACAGGACAAGTCCCCAGGTTCATACCTTTCAGTGATGCAGAACTGATCACTGATACATCAAACTCTGACTCTCCTCCTGAAACTGCTCTTTTGAACCCTGAACACTTGCCATCTGCACCAAAAGAACATTTGTCATCTGCAAACGCGAACATTGCAGCGTCGGCTGAAAATATATTATTTCCAGATCAGACAGCTCCTGCAAAACTGAGATACAACTTGCGACCTCGCAATATGGACAAATAAAGCAGGAAACTGCCTATTTTCAGATTTGAATTTTCTATACATTGCCTTCAGCCAGGAAGTTTACTATTATTTTTGTTGTTTTAAAAATTTTGCCTTGCCGTCTGGGTAGCCGTAGGGTCGTGGCTGTGTGCCTAGTTGAATCTGCGGGGGTCAGACACAAGGTCGATCTTTCTGTTAGTTCTGGGAACTCCCAGGGCTGATAGAGGCATTTTCATCTACGTACACATCATCAGTGGTCACGAGCGGATTGTAGAAGATGGAGCTTCCTGAGCCGCAACGAAAGAATGTAATTTATGTGCGCAGAAATAGACTGTACAGAATACTTCACAGCAAATGCTTTCTAATGCAATGTGCAGTTACATTTTTAATTGTTTTAATAATGTTGGTGGGTGGAATCATCTTTGGTGTACATTTGATTTTTATGCCGGTAACTACAGTACCTCCCCTTGATCCTACTACTTCTACGGTTTCTTCTATGCATTCTTTTCACTCGTTTCCTGAACACGAACAAGCTCGACGCTCAGAATTTATTAACAATACATTTGTACAGCTCTTGCATCAACACCAACTGGTAGTTAATACTACAGACTGCTGGGTGTGTGGCTTGATACCTCACACTATGGATAAAGGCATTCCCTATCTAGTCTTGCCTTTTAGCTACAATGGATCATTTCAGGCCTTTCAGACCATTTTTTCATATGCCCTTGAGACCTATCCTCCGCGTCCACCACGGTCCACTAAATACAACTCAGCCAACAAAGCTTTAGTCCAGGGAATTATTGACATGATTAAAGACGTCAATAATACTCCATCTTACCCTAGAGATGAATTACGGGTGTATTTGAGTTGGAACTCTACCGAGTATCGCCTTAGTTTGGGAGAAAGCAAGCGTAAAAGCTCCACTTCAGTCTGGGTCGTGCCTCACCGAGGTCAGGTCTGTTTGCAAGGAAATGGGAGAAATCTGAGAGCTCAGCTAGGGAGGAGTGAGTGCGTTGAGACTTACGTATTTCCGTCTAACTCCTCCCCTGCCTTCCTTACTGCTAGGGGTACTTACTTCATCTGTCAAGACAGAGCGTATACATGGCTGCCTGCTGACTTCTCAGGTTCATGTTATATTGCTCGATTGTTACCTCCGACATACACTGCTTCCTCTGATTATCACAAGACCAGAGTAGCAAGGGGTGTCTTCAGCAAGGAAGATACCGCTGGTCAGGAAGCTGGAGACTTCTTCAAAGGTTTCCTTCCGTTTTGGGGGCCTATGGCCAATAGTAGAAATCTACGTCAACTAACACGGGTAGTTGAATCTACTATTACAGAAACTGCTGGTGCCCTTAGTAACTTAACAGCTGAGCTTCAGGCGGATCGTCTCATGACGTTGCAGAACCGTATGGTTCTAGACGTAATACTTGCAGATCGAGGTGGGGTATGCAGAATGATCCAATCGAGCTGCTGTGTTTTTATTCCCAATAATGCTCCAACCGTCTATGAAGCGATCTCTAAGCTACACAAGATTTCCGACTCTATACACGTAGACAAGGGAAACTGGTCCTTCATGGAGTGGTTTTGGACTCTGGTATCAGCGTGGGGATGGAAGGTTCTGATGGTCATTGGTGTCATCCTAGTATTTCTGTTCTCATGCTGCCTTATTATCCAATGTGGTCCCGCTTTGTGTAGCCTCTGTGCTGCAACCTGTTTCAGAAAACCACCTGCATTAGGAGAAAAGGCACGAGACAGGATGATGATGCAACAACATGTCACTGACCTAATGAGCATAGAGTTAGATTCTGACATAGACTGAGTAATTGCCTATGTAAGGGCAAAAGGAGGGTCTGAGGTTCCGTGACGATTTTACCCGTGTTTGTAACATTGTCGCAAATGCATAATTTTGGTATCAGTGAACCGCAAATGATCCATTTAGTATATCCTGGTGTTTTCGCTATGCTACGAGCAAGAGCACTCCTGTTACAAACACATTTCTGTTCTACCCGTGGCATCCATCTTAGAACAAGGAAGCCATTTTATATTCCTTGCCCTCACATAGTCAATGGACACGCAATGACCTCTTTGTCATTTAAGGACACGTAGGCTTTAGCCGGCAATTCACCTTGCTAGTGACACGTGCACCTTAGGCCAGCAACGCTGTGGCAGCATGACTCGGCAAGAGCTGCCTCCCCAGCCTGAGGCCAGTCCTGCTATACTGGTTCTCGTGTTCGTTGGTCTGATCATGATTAGGCGGCCGAAGCTGGTAGCCGTGCCCATTTACGACCCACAAACATCTCTTATCCTACTTTTCTATCTTCTGCACCTGGCTCTGCTCCTTTCCTTCTGGGCCTTTATTAGGGGGAGGTAACGAAATTTACGATGAGGCGGTCCGGGTCTTGAATGAGAAGTTGACATGGGATTATGATGGAATAGTGGGAACCCCTCGTTCGTAATGTTTTGACATCAGATATTGATGACGATTCCTGTGCAACGCCAAATATTTATTGTTTAAGATACAAAGGTTTTGGAATGTGCTAACATGTAAAGAAATTTGCCTGAAGCCCAATATTCAGTATATAAGGAACAACCCTCTTTGTACAAATTGAACAGGCTCCTAGATACTGCCCATGTGTAGTTTCTGTGACTTCTGTGTCCCTGCAGTAATAAACCTTTGGTCTTTGACGCCACCATCGAGAAGCCCGTGTTTCTGTTTGTTTGTGCACCGAGACAGGTTGAACTCCGGGGTCTTCGGGTGTTGTCCCTGACACCTCTGGACGGAACCAAAAAGTCCAGAACTCCATTGTATGTCAGTACAACGCGACCTTTTAGATCGCGGTACTTGACATCGCATGTTTTACAACGCAAGTCGTTACAACGACTTGCGTTGGAGGGCGCGGATTTAGGATTTTTTTTTTTATATTAGTTGGTGGTAATTTGCGAATTTCTTGAAAAATGTCAATTTTAGCATTTTTCAAAGTGCCATGTGATGCACACACATGCCCCTAGGGCATGTATGTCCGCCACACGTGCACCCATGCTTATTTCAGGGGTGCAACAGGGTGTCCTTTGGACACCCCTGCACCCTTGAAATTATTTTCAATTTGCGATTCTCAAATTGTGAATCTCAAATTGAGAATAACTTCCCATTCATTCCTATGGGCCTCCTGGCCCATAGAAATGAATGGGAAATTATTCCTTAATTGCGATTCGCAATTTGCTAATCGCAATTAAGGAATTTTAAGAAATCACTAAAAAATAGCGAATTTCTACATACATACCATTTTGCGATTTCTAAATAGCGATTCCTTAAAAAATCGCTATTAAGAAATCACAAAAGGGTATCTTGACACATCTGGCCCTATATCTTATATCCTTCTAATGATACTGCTTTTTGAGTCAGCCCTTGGGCTGCTCATGCTACCAGGGTCGAGACAAGGATGCTTGAGGGAAGTCTGTGCTTTGGATGTGTGTCAGTACAACGCGATCTTTTAGATCGCGGTACTTGACATCGCAGGTTTTACAACGCAAGTCGTTACAACGACTTGCGTTGGAGGGCGCGGATTTAGGAATTTTTTTATTTTATATTCCAACACCAGTCCCCGTAACAGTAGGGAAAGTGTTGGACTATAAAATTAAAACATTCCTTATCCCACAGCGCCATCCAGCGCAAGTCGTAGTAACTACTTGCGTTGTAATAGCTGCGGGGAAAAGGTAGTACGGTGTAAACACCGCGTTGTAAACGACGTTTCCCCTGTGCTTTGCTTCTGCCTCAGTTATGTTATGTTATGTTATAGACATTTATTCGGCGCACAGCTGCCCCAGCAAAGGGGCGTCCTGGCGCCTGACAAGGTAGTCGACACAACACAACTAAAAAAGGCAGCAAACTAAGAAGAAACAGGTTTTAAGGGAATAAAAAAGTCTTGATGGCCCTACGAAACAGAAAAAGATTGTCAGATGCACGTATCTTTAAAGGAAGAGAATTCCAGAGGGCAGCAGCCCGAACTCTAAATGAGCGGCCTCCAGCTCGGCTAAGCTTGAACCGGGGGACAAATGCGAGATCCTGGCCTAAAGATCTCAAAGAGCGGACAGGGACATAAGGCGTCAAAAGATTCGTAAGGATCGGCGCCGAAGGTCCCTTAAAGATTTTATAGGACAAACAGAGTACTTTAAACTCAATCCTCTGCTTGACAGGAAGCCAATGCAGAGACTTCAGAGTACTAGCAGCGGAGCAAAACTTGGGCAGACCAACCACCGCCCTGGCTGCCGCATTTTGCACCCGTTGCAGACGTGTGATTTCAGCTTGATTCACCCCAATCAAGAGAGAACTGGCATAATCCAGCCGAGAGATCACCGTCGCCTGCAGCACCAGTTGCCTGGTGGGGGCATCAAAGAATTTCAGGGCAGGTCTTAATCCTCGCAAAATGCCAAAGCAACTGGCGGCTGTCGGGGTAGGTCCCAATTCCAGAGGCCACCAGATGTCACCCCGTAGTTCCGATTTCTTGCCGATAACCATGATGTCAGTTTTATTAGCGTTCAGCTGGAGATGGTTGGAATTCATCCAGCTGCCAAGCGCCCTCAGCCCGTTCTGGAACCTAGGGGCATCCACGTCAGAGTCCCCGCTGAGCGTGACCGCAAGCTGGGTGTCGTCAGCATATGAGACCATAGTCAGGCCCCACTGTGACGACATCCGCCAGCGGCCTCACATACAGATTGAATAGCGTGGGGCTCAGCCCTACATCCTCCTCGGGGACCTCAACTACCACCTGGAGAACAACAAGGACCGCAACACCACCGCCCTGCTGGAAAACCTCGCCAACCTCGGACTCAAGCAACTGGTCAACACCCCCACCCACTACGCCGGCCACACGCTTGATCCCGTCTTCTCTTCCAGCAAGTACATCACCTTCAGCCACGCCACCGGACTCCACTGGACCGACCACAGCTTCGTCCACTTCAGCTTCAAAAGATCCACGACCCACCACCACCCGCAACAGGTACCTCACAGGAATTGGAGCAAGATCACCGCAGACCAGCTCACCACCTCCCTCAGCCAGAGCCCACCCGCCAACACAACGGACCCCAACGAAGCAGCCCACAACTTCACACAGTGGCTGACCGCCTGCGCCGACGACCTCGCGCCACTAAAGAACCCTCCCAGCAGACCCAGAAGCAAGAAGGCATCCTGGTTCACCGACGACCTCAAGGACTCCAAGAAGACCTGCCGCACCCTCGAGAAAGCCTGGCTCCTCGACGGGACCACCGACAACATGACTGCCCTCAAACACGCTACCCGCAAGCACCACCAGCTCATCCGCACCACCAAGAAGAAATCCCTGAAGGAACAACTGGACAACAACGCCCACGACAGCAAAGAGCTCTTCACTATCGTCAAGGAGTTCTCCAACCCCAGCACCGGCACCAACGACATCACTCCGTCACAAGACCTCTGCAACTCCCTTGCCTCGTTCTTCCACCGCAAGATCGCCGACATCCACAACAGCTTTGGCGCCCCACCCACGCACCCAACAGTTGAACCAACGCCCCCCACTGCCACCCTTCGCACCTGGACCACGGTGACCACCGAAGACACAGCCCGCACGATGAACACCATCCACTCCGGATCATCGACCGACCCCTGCCCACACCACGTCTTCAACAAGGCCGACTCCACCATCACACCCCAACTCCGGAACATCATCAACGCCTCCTTCAACACCGCCACCTTCCCGGAGAGCTGGAAGCACGCCGAGATCAGTGCCCTCCTAAAGAAACCTACAGCGGACCCCACCGATCTCAAAAACGTCCGCCCCATCTCGCTCCTCCCTTTTCCTGCTAAAGTCATCGAGAAGATCGTCAACAGACAGCTGACCGCCTTCCTCGAGACGAACGGATCCCTCGACCCCTCGCAGTCCGGCTTCAGAGCCAACCACAGCACCGAGACCGCCCTCATCGCAGCCACCGACGACATCCGGACCCTGCTCGACAAGGGGGAAACAGTGGCCCTCATCCTCCTGGACCTCTCCGCTGCGTTCGACACGGTCTGCCACCGCACCCTAGTCCAGCGCCTCAGCAACATCGGCATCCAAGAGAAGGTACTGGAGTGGATCATCTCGTTCCTCGCCGGAAGAACACAAAGAGTCCGCCTCCCCCCGTTTCGCTCTGAGGCCACCGAAGTCATCTGCGGCGTCCCGCAAGGATCTTCACTCAGCCCCACTCTCTTCAACATCTACATGAAACCTCTCGCAGCCATCGCACGCCAGCACAACCTCAACATCATCTCTTACGCCGACGACACCCAGCTGATCCTCTCCCTCACCAGAGACCCCGACACCGCCAGAACCTGCCTACACGAAGGGATGAAAGACGTCGCCGAGTGGATGAAGGACAGCCGCCTGAAACTGAACTCGGACAAGACGGAAGTCCTCATCCTGGGATCTTCGCCCTCCGCCTGGGACGACTCCTGGTGGCCCCCAGCCCTGGGCACCGCACCCAAGCCAACCGACCACGCACGCAACCTGGGCTTCATCCTGGACCCCTCCCTCTCGATGACCAGACAAGTCAACGCCGTCTCCTCATCGTGCTTCAACACCCTGCGTATGCTTCGCAAGATCTTCCGCTGGATCCCGACCGAGACCAGGAAGACTGTCACCCAGGCACTCGTCACCAGCCGACTGGACTACGGAAACGCCCTCTACGCCGGAACCACAGCCAAGCTACAGAAAAGACTCCAGCGCATCCAGAACGCCTCCGCCCGACTCATCCTGGATGTCCCCCGACGCAGCCACATCTCCAGCCACCTGAGGAACCTGCACTGGCTCCCCGTCGACAAGAGGATCACCTTCAGGCTCCTCACCCATGCACACAAGTCTCTCCACGACCTGGGCCCCAAGTACCTCAACGACTGCCTGACCTTCTACACGCCCACCCGCCAGCTACGGTCCACCAGCCTCGCCCTCGCAGCCGTACCACACATCCGAAGAGCCACCGCCGGAGGAAGATCCTTCTCTTACCTGGCTGCCAAGACTTGGAACTCCCTCCCCATCCACCTTCGGCTGACCCAGGACCATCTCGCCTTCGGGAAACAACTCAAGACCTGGCTGTTCGAGCAGTAGCATACCCCTCCCCCCAAGCGCCTTGAGACCCACCCGGGTGAGTAGTGCGCTATACAAATGGCATGATTGATTGATTGATCAGCGAGGACCCCTGGGGGACCCCCTGGTCCAGCGGATGGAATTTGGACTGATGGGGAGGAATGGCTACGCAAAAAGTACGATCGGCAAGAAAAGAACGGAACCACTGGAGGGCGGTCAGGTGTCAGTCTGCCAGAAGGATTCCTTGCATCACTGTGTTCAGGTGATTCTATAAGTGTCGCCCCCTCCAGGCGGTTCAGGACACCTGCTGTGTCCACTCAGTGGTTTAGCCGCTGGCAAAAAAATTGTAATCAAAGCTTTGTCATTTGTTCCAGTGCAAAGGTCACTAAACGGCAACAAGCACATGCAACAGCAAGCAATAACAAGAGCAGACAGAGCATTTCACTGAGAGAAGCCTTCTTTCTAAGCACTATTCTGCATCTGGCAGAGAGCGGTGGTGTCCACCCCCAGCTGCAGGTTCCACTCAGACTCACCTCTGCTTCAGCAGCTGCTTGTTGTCTTCAATGGTGACACTGTCTGCACAGTCTCTCTTGAAGGTCTCGAAGGCCTCCTGTCTTCCCAGGGACATTTCCCCTGCTCTGGTTCCTGCAGGGAGAAGAAATAAAACACATCAGGAAATACAAAGCACATTGTTTTCTGCTCGACATCTTGTGAAGTCAGCCTGGTATGTTGCTGCATCAATAGTTTCTTTGGTAGAGTGTCTTAACTCACCCTGAGGATGTACAAGGCTTTTGCCCTATTTGTTGATCTACATTCCCATCAGGATTAATAAAATGTTGCGAAGCGTGCCTAGAGGACCACCAAGAGGCGCCTTGAAGGCCAGTTACACCCCTCCTCTCCCAGCTACAACTCTCCCCTCACAAACCAAACTATATCCCTAGCATTCACCTTCAGTAGCATCGGTTGAGGGGTTCAGTGTAATGCTACCACTGGCTCCACCGCGGTCGTTGTAACTCATCTCACCTTGGGGTGACCCCAGTGCTTAATTTGTAATAAAAAAAATGCTACTGCTGTCATCAGGAGGCCACTGCAGCTAGCACAACGCAGTGCCTCTCAATGGGCATACACATCTAACAACCATTGACAAAGCCAATAATACTGGCTTGTTGTAAATGCAATACTTGCTGTGCTGGATTATATATCTGGATGTAATGACAGAAGTAGCAAAATACCAGTAGTGCGTCACACTATGCTAGGCACAGATTTTCAGAATAAATGCTTTTTTTAGCCACGCCCATAATCACATCGGATACGCCCCTTTGAGACACCCCCCCCCTCACACACACAGTTTTTTCATCCCACTTAAAGCCCTGGTCATCCATAACTTCATGTGACCAGCGCGCGCTCCCGTTACTCAAAGATGAATAGAAAGCACTGGGTATGAATACAGAGGCGCCTAGAAGGGATGTACGGTGTAGAGGCGCTTTATAAACACACCCACTGACTCGAGAGGGTGCGAGGCTAGGGGTTCCTTCTGCAGACGGGCTCGCGCTGTCAGGGGCCCCGGCTGCTTGTATACTTTGCACCCCACAGCCTTCCCGTGGGGCTGCTCCGGCCTAGCGGCTGGAAGCAGACCCTGCATTTCTTGGCACGGAGCAGGCCTTACATCCCGAGGCTGACGTCACGGACAGCAGAGGGCCGCTCACCCTGCACATCCCTGCAGCTGGCCTCTCACCAGCACATCTGAAAGTCATGCAGCAATTACCGTCGATAAAAATAACGGGCGAGGAATGCTTCGGAGGGCGAAACATGTGGGTCCGAGCCAGCCCCGCCAATAACAAACCCAGAGGGGGCGGCCATCTGGACTGCACCAACAGGAAGGAGGGGGGGGGGCTGGCTCCTGTGTGCAGATGGAGAGACTAGAACCTGCGGCCCCGGGGTCCACGGCCGGGCAGTGGGTCCAAGCCCAGGAGCCTGTTCCAGGGGGGCTGGGGCGGAGTCCACTGCTGGCCACGCAGGCCTTCATGTTCTTACTCTGGTCTGTTCCAGGAGGGCTGGGGCGGAGTCCACTGCTGGCCACGCAGGCCTTCATGTTCTTACTCTGGTCTGTTCCAGGAGGGCTGGGGCGGAGTCCACTGCTGGCCACACAGGCCTTCATGTGTCTACTCCAGCCTGTTCCAGGAGGGCTGGGGCGGAGTCCACTGCTGGCCACACAGGCCTTCATGTGTCTACTCCGGCCTGTTCCAGGAGGGCTGGGGCGGAGTCCACTGCTGGCCACACAGGCCTTCATGTGTCTACTCCGGCCTGTTCCAGGGGGGCTGGGGCGGAGTCCACTGCTGGCCACACAGGTCTTCATGTTCTTACTCCGGCCTGTTCCAGGAGGGCTGGGGCGGAGTCCACTGCTGGCCACACAGGCCTTCATGTGTCTACTACGGCCTGTTCCAGGAGGGCTGGGGCGGAGTCCACTGCTGGCCACAGAGGCCTTCATGTTCTTACTCTGGTCTGTTCCAGGAGGGCTGGGGCGGAGTCCACTGCTGGCCACACAGGCCTTCATGTGTCTACTCCGGCCAGTTCCAGGAGGGCTGGGGCGGAGTCCACTGCTGGCCACACAGGCCTTCATGTGTCTACTCCAGCCTGTTCCAGGGGGGCTGGGCCGGAGTCCACTGCTGGCCACACAGGCCTTCATGTCTCTACTCCAGCCTGTTCCAGGAGGGCTGGGGCGGAGTCCACTGCTGGCCACACAGGCCTTCATGTGTCTACTCCGGCCTGTTCCAGGAGGGCTGGGGCGGAGTCCACTGCTGGCCACACAGGCCTTCATGTTCTTACTCCGGCCTGTTCCAGGAGGGCTGGGGCGGAGTCCACTGCTGGCCACACAGGCCTTCATGTGTCTACTCTGGTCTGTTCCAGGAGGGCTGGGGCGGAGTCCACTGCTGGCCACACTGTCCTTCATGTGTCTACTCCAGCCTGTTCCAGGAGGGCTGGGGCGGAGTCCACTGCCGGCCACACAGGCCTTCATGTTCTTACTCCGGCCTGTTCCAGGAGGGCTGGGGCGGAGTCCACTGCTGGCCACACTGTCCTTCATGTGTCTACTCCAGCCTGTTCCAGGAGGGCTGGGGCGGAGTCCACTCCTGGCCACACAGGCCTTCATGTCTCTACTCCGGCCTGTTCCAGGAGGGCTGGGGCGGAGTCCACTGCTGCCCACATAGGCCTTCATGTGTCTACTCCGGCCTGTTCCAGGGGGGCTGGGGCGGAGTCCACTGCTGGCCACACAGGCCTTCATGTGTCTACTCTGGCCTGTTCCAGGAGGGCTGGGGCGGAGTCCACTCCTGGCCACACAGGCCTTCATGTCTCTACTCCGGCCTGTTCCAGGAGGGCTGGGGCGGAGTCCACTGCTGCCCACATAGGCCTTCATGTCTCTACTCTGGCCTGCTCCAGGAGGGCTGGGGCGGAGTCCACTGCTGGCCACACAGGCCTTCATGTTCTTACTCCGGCCTGTTCCAGGAGGGCTGGGGCGGAGTCCACTGCTGGCCACACAGGCCTTCATGTGTCTACTCCGGCCTGTTCCAGGAGGGCTGGGGCGGAGTCCACTGCTGGCCACACAGGCCTTCATGTGTCTACTCCGGCCTGTTCCAGGAGGGTTGGGGCGGAGTCCACTGCTGGCCACACAGGCCTTCATGTGTCTACTCCGGCCTGTTCCAGGAGGGCTGGGGCGGAGTCCACTGCTGGCCACACAGGCCTTCATGTGTCTACTCTGGCCTGTTCCAGGGGGGCTGGGGCGGAGTCCACTGCTGGCCACACAGGCCTTCATTGTCTTACTCCGGCCTGTTCCAGGGGGGCTGGGGCGGAGTCCACTGCTGGCCACACAGGCCTTCATGTGTCTACTCTGGCCTGTTCCAGGAGGGCTGGGGCGGAGTCCACTCCTGGCCACACAGGCCTTCATGTTCTTACTCCGGCCTGTTCCAGGAGGGTTGGGGCGGAGTCCACTGCTGGCCACACAGGCCTTCATGTGTCTACTCCGGCCTGTTCCAGGAGGGTTGGGGCGGAGTCCACTGCTGCCCACACAGGCCTTCATGTGTCTACTCCGGCCTGTTCCAGGAGGGCTGGGGCGGAGTCCACTGCTGGCCACACAGGCCTTCATGTTCTTACTCTGGCCGGTTCCAGGGGGGCTGGGGCGGAGTCCACTGCTGGCCACACAGGCCTTCATGTGTCTACTCCGGCCTGTTCCAGGAGGGCTGGGGCGGAGTCCACTGCTGGCCACACAGGCCTTCATGTTCTTACTCCGGCCTGTTCCAGGAGGGCTGGGGCGGAGTCCACTGCTGGCCACACAGGCCTTCATGTGTCTACTCCGGCCTGTTCCAGGAGGGCTGGGGCGGAGTCCACTGCTGGCCACACAGGCCTTCATGTGTCTACTCCGGCCTGTTCCAGGAGGGCTGGGGCGGAGTCCACTGCTGGCCACACAGGCCTTCATGTGTCTACTCTGGTCTGTTCCAGGAGGGCTGGGGCGGAGTCCACTGCTGGCCACATAGGCCTTCATGTGTCTACTCCGGCCTGTTCCAGGAGGGTTGGGGCGGAGTCCACTGCTGCCCACACAGGCCTTCATGTGTCTACTCCGGCCTGTTCCAGGAGGGCTGGGGCGGAGTCCACTGCTGGCCACACAGGCCTTCATGTCTCTACTCCGGCCTGTTCCAGGGGGGCTGGGGCGGAGTCCACTGCTGGCCACACAGGCCTTCATGTGTCTACTCTGGCCTGTTCCAGGGGGGCTGGGGCGGAGTCCACTGCTGGCCACACAGGCCTTCATGTGTCTACTCCGGCCTGTTCCAGGAGGGCTGGGGCGGAGTCCACTGCTGGCCACACAGGCCTTCATGTTCTTACTCTGGTCTGTTCCAGGAGGGTTGGGGCGGAGTCCACTGCTGGCCACACAGGCCTTCATGTCTCTACTCCGGCCTGTTCCAGGGGGGCTGGGGCGGAGTCCACTGCTGGCCACACAGGCCTTCATGTGTCTACTCCAGCCTGTTCCAGGAGGGCTGGGGCGGAGTCCACTGCTGGCCACACAGGCCTTCATGTTCTTACTCTGGTCTGTTCCAGGAGGGCTGGGGCGGAGTCCACTGCCGGCCACACAGGCCTTCATGTGTCTACTCCAGCCTGTTCCAGGAGGGCTGGGGCGGAGTCCCACCGCTGGCCACACAGGCCTTCATGTTCTTACTCTGGTCTGTTCCAGGAGGGCTGGGGCGGAGTCCACTGCTGGCCACACAGGCCTTCATGTTCTTACTCCAGCCTGTTCCAGGGGGGCTGGGGCGGAGTCCACTGCCGGCCACACAGGCCTTCATGTGTCTACTCTGGCCTGTTCCAGGGGGTCTGGGGCGGAGTCCACTGCTGGCCACACAGGCCTTCATGTGTCTACTCCGGCCTGTTCCAGAGGGGCTGGGGCAGAGTCCACTGTTGGCCACACAGGCCTTCATGTGTCTACTCCGGCCTGTTCCAGGAGGGCTGGGGCGGAGTCCACTGCTGGCCACACAGGCCTTCATGTGTGTACTCTGGTCTGTTCCAGGGGGGCTGGGGCGGAGTCCACTGCTGGCCACACAGGCCTTCATGTGTCTACTCCGGCCTGTTCCAGGAGGGCTGGGGCGGAGTCCACTGCTGGCCACACAGGCCTTCATGTTCTTACTCCGGCCTGTTCCAGGAGGGTTGGGGCGGAGTCCACTACTGGCCACACAGGCCTTCATGTTCTTACTCCGGCCTGTTCCAGGAGGGCTGGGGCGGAGTCCACTGCTGGCCACACAGGCCTTCATGTGTCTACTCTGGCCTGTTCCAGGAGGGCTGGGGCGGAGTCCACTGCTGCCCACACAGGCTTTCATGTGTCTACTCTGGCCTGTTCCAGGAGGGCTGGGGCGGAGTCCACTGCTGGCCACACAGGCCTTCATGTGTCTACTCTGGCCTGTTCCAGGAGGGCTGGGGTGGAGTCCACTGCTGGCCACACAGGCCTTCATGTTCTTACTCTGGTCTGTTCCAGGAGGGCTGGGGCGGAGTCCACTGCTGGCCACACAGGCCTTCATGTGTCTACTCCGGCCTGTTCCAGGAGGGCTGGGGCGGAGTCCACTGCTGGCCACACAGGCCTTCATGTTCTTACTCCGGCCTGTTCCAGGAGGGTTGGGGCGGAGTCCCACTGCTGGCCACACAGGCCTTCATGTGTCTACTCTGCTCTGTTCCAGGAGGGCTGGGGCGGAGTCCACTGCTGGCCACACAGGCCTTCATGTGTCTACTCCGGCCTGTTCCTGGAGGGCTGGGGCGGAGTCCACTGCTGGCCACACAGGCCTTCATGTTCTTACTCTGGCCTGTTCCAGGGGGGCTGGGGCGGAGTCCACTGCTGGCCACACAGGCCTTCATGTCTCTACTCCGGCCTGTTCCAGGAGGGCTGGGGCGTAGTCCACTGCTGGCCACACAGGCCTTCATGTTCTTACTCCGGCCTGTTCCAGGAGGGCTGGGGCGGAGTCCACTGCCGGCCACACAGGCCTTCATGTTCTTACTCCGGCCTGTTCCAGGGGGGCTGGGGCGGAGTCCACTGCTGGCCACACAGGCCTTCATGTCTCTACTCCGGCCTGTTCCAGGAGGGCTGGGGCGGAGTCCACTGCTGGCCACACAGGCCTTCATGTTCTTACTCCGGCCTGTTCCAGGGGGGCTGGGGCGGAGTCCCACTGCTGGCCACACAGGCCTTCATGTGTCTACTCCAGCCTGTTCCAGGAGGGCTGGGGCGGAGTCCACTGCTGGCCACACAGGCCTTCATGTGTCTACTCCGGCCTGTTCCAGGGGGGCTGGGGCGGAGTCCACTGCTGGCCACACAGGCCTTCATGTTCTTACTCTGGTCTGTTCCAGGAGGGCTGGGGCGGAGTCCACTGCTGGCCACACAGGCCTTCATGTGTCTACTCCAGCCTGTTCCAGGAGGGCTGGGGCGGAGTCCACTGCTGGCCACACAGGCCTTCATGTGTCTACTCCGGCCTGTTCCAGGAGGGCTGGGGCGGAGTCCACTCCTGGCCACACAGGCCTTCATGTCTCTACTCCGGCCTGTTCCAGAAGGGCTGGGGCGGAGTCCACTGCTGGCCACACAGGCCTTCATGTTCTTACTCCGGCCTGTTCCAGGAGGGCTGGGGCGGAGTCCACTGCTGGCCACACAGGCCTTCATGTTCTTACTCCAGCCTGTTCCAGGAGGGCTGGGGCGGAGTCCACTGCCGGCCACACAGGCCTTCATGTTCTTACTCCGGCCTGTTCCAGGGGGGCTGGGGCGGAGTCCACTGCTGCCCACACAGGCCTTCATGTTCTTACTCCGGCCTGTTCCAGGGGGGCTGGGGCGGAGTCCACTGCTGCCCACACAGGCCTTCATGTGTCTACTCCGGCCTGTTCCAGGAGGGCTGGGGCGGAGTCCACTGCTGGCCACACAGGTCTTCATGTTCTTACTCTGGCCTGCTCCAGGAGGGCTGGGGCGGAGTCCACTGCTGCCCACACAGGCCTTCATGTGTCTACTCCGGCCTGTTCCAGGGGGGCTGGGGCGGAGTCCACTGCTGGCCACACAGGCCTTCATGTGTCTACTCCGGCCTGTTCCAGGAGGGTTGGGGCGGAGTCCACTGCTGGCCACACAGGCCTTCATGTGTCTACTCCGGCCTGTTCCAGGAGGGCTGGGGCGGAGTCCACTGCTGGCCACACAGGACTTCATGTGTCCAGGAGGGCTGGGGCGGAGTCCACTGCTGCCACACAGGCCTTCATGTTCTTACTCCGGCCTGTTCCAGGAGGGCTGGGGCGGAGTCCACTGCTGGCCACACAGGCCTTCATGTTCTTACTCCGGCCTGTTCCAGGAGGGCTGGGGCGGAGTCCCACTGCTGGCCACACAGGCCTTCATGTGTCTACTCTGGCCTGTTCCAGGAGGGCTGGTGTGGTAAATAAATAAATAATACCTCTCTTTTTGACTAGACATATATCATAACAGATAGCTCAATAAATAAGAGTCAAGATTCGAGGTAGTAGGAGTTTTGCAGGTTTAATACAGCATAAGGACAGGAACAGGACAACCTGCATAGGAATAGGACGGCAGGGCCCAGCAGCTGCTGGGGCTCGGTCTGGGATGAGCGCGCTCACTTTTAATAACAATACATGAGCATATATACATAACGCAAACACATAGCATTACATTGCAGTAGGCGTAGCAGTGGGTGGAGCAGAAGGCGTGACGCGTAGCAGTCGCGAAAGATAAGGGGGAAAAGAGGTGTAACAGGCCGTATACATAGACATGTGATGCAAACGTAACAGAATATGTCATGAATGGGGCGGAAACCATGGAGGGGGCTACCTAAGGAGCCGGGACCTCTAACCTGATGGTGCGCGCAAACTAGCAATGACGTATCACTAGGAGAAGCTGGGGGCTATGAACTCTGTGCTAGGAGCAGAGACTGAAGTCTGGAGAGTCAGGGCGACATGTACCTAAACAGTATCTAGTATCTGATGTTTAGAGAACATGTTGATATAAACTAGAAGTCAGGAGGGGAAAGGCTGACTTGATTCTAAGACTGGACCATGCATTATTCTACATGTAGTGCGTGATGAAGAATATTAAATGACCATTAAATGCAGTATTTCTCTAACGTGGAGACGTGAAGGCTAGACAATGACGGAAACTATTGATGCAGTTCAGTAGCTTAGGAATGCAGAGAAGGAGGACTGAACTGATAACTGGAACTATAACATACTTTTGGCAGACTCAGAGGCTGAGCCAGGCTGGGCCGGGCACTGCGAGGCAGGAAGTAAGTGAAGGGTCGAGGATACAGGTGGGGGCTGTATCGCTCCTCAGCGAGGCTTCAGGAGACAGGAGCTGAATCTGGTGTCCAGGCCCCTTTGAGGCCTAGAAACGGGGACTTTATAATAGAATAACGTGCACACTGAGAAACGTGGCAACGTAGCTTTACATAGGCCTGATATTCGTAGTATTCACGAGGACTGGAAACTGGCATACTAGAGGTGGACACAACTATAATTGCGTCATTAATCGAACATGGGGAATGCTTATGCATATTTAATCATGCACATATAACATATGATGGATGACACGTAGGGACACAGAACATGGCAAAATTGACTTTTCCACATTCCCTCCTTGTCACTACGTTTCCATCAGGAAACATCAATTTTCATGATACCGTCTATCATTTCATACAGTATCATTTGCTCGTCTCGAATTATCCTGGAACGGGATTTAGAACGGGGCTTGGGACTAGGAATACAAGAGGTAGCACAAATGCCGCAAATCGCAGGGCCACATTGTATACAGAGGCAGCAGCTGAATATGATCGCTACTGCAATACCTAGAAAGGACAATATTTTCCATCCCCATGCGGAAATTATATTCCAGAACCAACCGGACCATGTCCAGGTGCCTGGATCTTGGTGTATCAGATGGGCAATTTTATGGAGTCTGGTTATAGCTGAATAAACAGACGGCGCGTTATTTGGAATGAAAATGCAGCAACTAGATCCGATGACTCTACAGGCCCCGCCCCTATCGGCCAGTATGACGTCAAGGACGAGACGATTCTGTAAAACGACAAATCTCATAGCAGATTGCTCTTCGGTTAAGTTACCTAGAGCAGAAGCAGTCTCATTGACTACTGCTTCGAGGGTTCTGGTTAACCTACGGATCAGTTTACTATTCTGGATAGGTCCTATAAAGAAAAAGAAACCTTTGTTGAAATCTGTATACTGTTCTAGAGCAGTTTCAGTATAATCGACAATTGGGGACTCCCTTCTATGTCTAACGTGTACTAGATGTGTATTTCTATGATAATCAGGTGGGGCTAGGAAAACTGGTGGCAGTAGGAAGGCAATGTAACAGGTTCCCTCCCAATCGAGGGGCAGACGAACATATGCGGTTTGACCACAAATAAAATAAGAATGACGTGAAGCTTTGAAAATAGATTTCCCACTGTCACTATACTTGACAATAGTAGTACAATCACTATGTCCTACGTGTATGGAACCCTTATTTCGGACACATAATTCGCCTTTGACTGGTAGTACTGAAATAGCAGGTAAGTCTGGAGTAGTATCAGACTGAACATTCAAGACCATGAAATTCGATGAATAATTACCTAAATTATACACTTCATTTTCTAGATCTAAACCTGTTCTGTGGGGAAGACCTTGCTTGTCTGGAAAACATGTATTGTTAAGAAAAGATATATCTGTTGAGGATGACGTTAACGTGGACCATGCTCCACACGAACCATTATGTGAAAATGGATAAGGAAAAAGTGGCAGAACTCCCTTCGGTGTCTGGAAAGGGGGGAGTCGACCACACACCCAACAATTAGTGGCATTGCTGGTCTGGTGTGAGTAATGTAACATGCGGATAAATGAGTTATTTCGCATGGCGAGGCGGTAAGAGAGTTCATGAGGAGGCAGATCACTAAACGTGTGCTCTACTGTAGCATTAGCAGACTTATTTACATGAAGAACTGGGAAATACAGGTAGAATGCATAACTGGTGCAGGAAATCATAAGGCTGAGAAATAATATGAAACATAGAAAAACGATACATCGGATTGAGTTTTGACTAACTCTCTCACTATGGGGGTCTATTTTATACATGTCAGAAACAGTCTAACCGTTTCACCTAGGGGAGGACTTAGACAATCAAACTGACTGACTTATTTTACTAGACCGGAGTTTTAGCTTGTACTCCTGTTGTGGAGTTTTCTCTATCAGGGGAGGGGTTGTAGCAATGTCTTTTGCGGGACAGTCCTTGAGAACAATGCTTTGGCAATCCTTCAAATCCTGGGAAATGTTCTTTAAGACGGGTTTCAGTCCATTAAAAAGTTTGACATGAGAAAGGTGTACCCAGCCTTTGCGTCCTTCCAACTTCACGGCTGTACGGGTGGTGAGGAGGACCTGTCGGGGCTCTTTCCAACGAGGCTCCAGCGGACTTGATCTGTCAAAGTTGCGGACCATCACCATGGATCCTGGAACGATTTCATGCGGTGCCACCTCGGTATTGTCTGGAAATGCGGCGGCAACCTGTGAACGACATGAGTTGAGGGCAGACATCAAGGAAGCTAGGTAATCTGTCAGCATATTACTTGAAACATCGGTAATACTTCGGGGTCTAGGAGTACCCCACATATTAGGGGGGCGGCCGAAAACGACCTCATACGGGGACAGACCTGATCTGGAATGTGCGACCATGCGCATATAAAATAAAGCGACTGGCAGAGCTACTAGCCAGTCCACACCTTTTTCTTTACACACTTTTGCAATACGGATTTTCAGAGTCTGGTTATGTCTTTCTACGAGACCGGCTGCTTCAGGATGGCGTACACAATGAAACTTCCACTGGTACCCTAACAACAGGGAAACATGCTTCATGAGTTCAGATGAGAATGGCTGGCCGTTATCAGAATATACGACTCTAGGGAGTCCATAACGAGGGAAGAACTCACGAACCAACTGCTTGGCAGTGGTCGCGGCTGTGTAATCTGGGACTGGATATGCTTCTGTCCACCTGGACAAAGCGCATACAACTACAAGGACATACTTGAAACCTCGACATCGCTCCATCTGAATATAATCCATCTGGAGGACTTCAAAAGGGTGGTCAGGGGGCTGGAATCCACCTTGTTCCACCGGGACACTTTTACCTGGATTAAACTGACAACATATCATACAGGTACGGACTTTGTGCTTGGCTGCAGCTCGTAAATGCTTGTTGAACCAAATGTTCTGGATACTGTCTAACATAGCTTTTTCTCCTAAATGTGCTGGACTATGTGCGGTATTAATAATGACTTGAACCATAGAGTCGGGGAGAAACCATGTGGCTCTACCCTTTGTTAACCATCCTTGATCTGTCTGGACCCCTCCTTGTTCGGACCATTTCTTGATTTCTTCGGGAGTAGCGTGTAACTGTATGTCTATGACATCTTGTGTAGGGTCCTTAACTGTCATGCATGTAATCGGATCTGGAGTGTGTGTCTGATTAACTGGAATGTCTAGAGTCTGTGCTGTAAGCTTGGCTGTGCGATCTGCTAGATCATTACCTTGGGAAATAATGTCAGTAACTTTCGTATGTGCTTTGCACTTCATGATAGCGATAGATGTCGGCAAGTGTATGGCATCTAACAGAGCTTGAATAAGGAGACCATGCTGAATCTTGGTTCCATGAGAAGTCATGAAACCTCTCTCCTGCCAGAGCACTCCGAAGTCGTGTACAACTCCAAATGCGTAGCGTGAATCTGTGTAAACATTAACTTTCAAGTTCTTGGCGTGTATGCAGGCTTGTGTCAGAGCAACTAGCTCTGCTGCTTGAGCGGACAGAGTATCAATACGGTGTGTTTCAATAACTTCAGTGTCAGTAGTCACTGCATATGCGGCGCCTAGTTCTCCTGTACTAGTTCTCATACATGAACCATCCACATAAAGTGTCAGGTCGGGGTCTGGTAGCGGAGTATCTGTCAGATCTTGTCTTGGCTTTGTCGTAATGTTAACTACTTCCACACAGTCATGTGTGGCAGGATTTGAATTAACTGATGGTAACAGTGTAGCAGGATTCAGGATGTTGCAGCGTCTGATTTCTATGTGTGGCTGGAACAGTGTCAATTCATAACCTGTTAAACGTGCAATTGTCAAGTGCTGAGTTTGTGTTCGGTTTAAAAGAACTTCCACGGAATGTGGAACTTGTACTGTCAAGGTATGTCCTAAGACTATGGAATCACTTTGTCTGATAGCTAGTGCTGTGGCTGCAACTGACTTGAGGCACGCAGGCAGAGCCTGGGCTACAGGATCTAATGTGCTCGAAAAATAAGCACAGGGCTTGTATTGTCCTGCTTGATCTTGTGTGAGAA
Organism: Lissotriton helveticus; assembly: GCF_964261635.1. NCBI lineage: Eukaryota > Metazoa > Chordata > Amphibia > Caudata > Salamandridae > Lissotriton > Lissotriton helveticus. Next base: position 38,685,250 of record NC_136067.1, on the reverse strand, counting down.
CAGATAATGCTGTACCTTCACGTTCAGTAATGAAAAGTGTAAAAGGCTTACTGTAGTTCGGTGTCGCTAGAACTGGAGCTTGGCATAGGGCTTTCTTTAACTCATTGAAACTAAGTGTATGTTCAGATGTCCAAGGGAGGACAGTCGTTACGGCTGCCTCCTGTGTCGTTAACTGTATCAGTGGCTTGGCTAGAAATGCATACTGGGGAATCCATTGTCTGCAGTAAGAAGTAAGGCCGATAAAAGCACGTACCTCCTTCTGGGTCTTGGGCTGAGGAAGACTCGCTATTAACTGGATACGGTCTGGTGTCAACTGCCTACCCCTCTTGGACAGTAAGTGTCCTAAGTAGACCACTTGCTGGACACAGAATTGAAGCTTAGAAGGGGACACCTTGTGCCCCATCTCGGCTAGAAAATACAAGACTGTAAGGGATGCTCGCTCGCAAGCACGTTCAGAACGGGCTGTGATCAGTAGATCATCGACATACTGGAGCAGGGCAGTGTCAGTTGGCATGTGAATGTTGTCTAGTTGTCTCTTGAGTGCTTGACTGTAAATACTAGGACTTTCTGTGAAACCTTGAGGAGCTCGTGTAAACATATAGCTCCTTCCATTTAAACAAAATCCGAAAAGGAACTGGCTGTCTGGATGAATAGGAACACTGAAAAATGCGTTCTTGAGGTCTATGACAGTGAAGAACGTGGCTTCGGAATCAATGGCGGTTAATAGGGAAGAGATGTCTGGGACAACTGGGTACTGCGGAATAATACATTTATTAAGCTCTCGTAGGTCAATCACTAATCGATATACTGGGGGTGCATTTGGATCAGTACGTTTCATGACTGGAATGATCGGAGAATTACATACATTGGAGTCAGTTTCTACAACCACTCCTTGAGCCATGAGCTCGTCAATAATTTTGGATAAGGCTGCTACAGCCTCTGGTGGCAATCTGTACTGTCTGATTCGTGGTAACACTACACCTGGCTTGAGAGTCACACGATAGGGTGTGATTTGCATGTAACCTACATCAGTTGGACCTTGCGCCCATAAGTGCTGTGGAACATTAGACAGTCTTGAATCAAAATCTCGTAATACATAGTGACCCTTAAAGTCACGTAGGAACAATCGTATTCCCTCTGGGGAACAGCATATAACTGCACCTAACTCTTTCAGTGTCTTAATGCCTAATAGGTTTTCTGGACATGACTTAGTAAGTAACAGATCAGTAGTGCGGGACAATGGACCTACTTCTAGAGTAACTGGCTTTGAAATCTCATTTACGATAGGTTTTCCTGAAAATCCAAGGGAAACATTTCTTGAGCCTGAGAGCGGAGCCCCTGGAACTTCGGCGTGACTAATTGTGGTCCTACTTGCCCCTGTATCTTTCCCTAATACTTGACTATGAACATAGGGACCTTCTTGATCTACAGGTATCTCGATGAGAGGCAAGCCTACCTCCCTCTCTAGGCTGTTTCATGAATACTGCTGGTACTCTGGATACTCAGACTGTGCATACTGGTACATCTGCGATGTAACGTGCTGTGTTGCAGCAATAGGCTGCGGCGCGGTAACTGTCTGTGGTGCATTCTGTGGCTGAGGAATCTGTGAAACTTGTTCTTGTCTAGGCGGACGTGGTCTTTCTTTAGTCTTACCAGTAGCTATGTTGTGTTTCAGAACTGCACACTCATTTATAAAATGACCTGGCTGTTTACAATAATTGCAATTCCCTTTAACGGGAGCTGCAGGATGACTGGCTTGATTCGGACCCCTCTTCTGACTGTCTTGAGGAACAGATTGTGCAACTAGTACTTTCATCTTCGTGTCTTTCATACGTTTTCTTTCGTGTTCTTGCTCTTCCCTGATTCTATTCTGGTGGTATTGAAGCATTTGCAACATCTGGGACGGGGTATTAGCTTGCCAGGTACTTTCGACTTTCAGAACTCGATTTTTAATTGGTGGGCTTGAATTCTCGACTAATTTAGTAACAAAAAGGTGAGGGTATGACTCACTACTCGTCTTGAGGCCACTGTTGATACTAAAACACTTTTCAAATCTAGAATAAAAATCACTAATATCCTCATCTTGCTTCTGTTTACAGGCTGAGATTGCATCCCAGTCTTCTTTTCTCGTTGTCAATAATCTAGGTAAAACTTGTATTAATAATTCTGGTAATTCTTTACATTTATCTCCAAGACCGGTACCTGGTACTCGTGCCTTATCTTCGGCTTCTAGAACTGCCCAATCGATCTTTTTCTCTCCCACCTCCCATTCTTTTTCCTTGAGCTTTTCATACACCCCTGCGGGCAGCAGAACCTTTAACATTTTAATTATATCTGGATATGTGTATTCTCCCATACGGAGCATGTCTTTTAATTCTCTATGGAACCCTGCTGGATCTTTGTCATGACAGGGAATTAATTTCTTCATCTCGAGGAGTTCCATCTTTGTAATCGGAGTGTATACAAACACTCGCTGCATTTCGCCACCCGTTCATTTAACTGGGTGGACTTCTCGTAACGGATTCTGTCTTTCCATGTAAAATGGTTTACCTTCTGGAGGTGAGGCATGAGCAAAATGCGGGTTCAGAAACGTTCTATATTTGTGACGCTGTTCTAGAATGACACTAATTAAATCGGTACCTAGACCTTTCCATCTATACTGGAGTAACTCGTTCAGGACATCATGTAACGGACCTGGATCAGAGTGCTGACCCTCATACAATGTGATGAGGTGCTGGATCATATACATACCCACCAGTCGTTGCTCGGCTGGGGGCAGTTTCAGAAGCATTTGTGCCACTATTTCGTCTGGAAAAGTGGTAGAATCAGTAATCCATCGGACTGCTGATCGGGCTAGTTCTTGTTCATGCATGGTACTTAACTCACTGTAACCGATTCGTGATTTCAGAATGTGATCGGTAGCTTGGAACACTTGTTCTAGAGAACCTTGTTCTGGTGCTGGAGAATGAGAAATAGACTTGTGTTCTAGGCGTAAATGGCGATCTGGAAATCTAGATTTTCCTACATACGCTATTCTGGCGGGATTCTCGTCCTCTACCTCTTCAGTATCAGAGTTACTTTCTTTCTCGCTTACTTGTGCTGCTTTACGTTGTTCGTGTATCTTTATTATTTCTCTACGGATTTTCTTGTACATACTCTCCATAGCACCGACGGTCTTGTGCTTACCCTCGGCTATATTATCACTCCACCTTGTCAGGATTTTCATTTCGGCCGGATCTTTAGACGGGTAATCTTGTTCTCTTATTAGACAATTGATCAGAAACTTTAATATCATGAGCTGGATCTCGGCTTTCCTTTGAGACATGGCCTCGCTAATACTTTCTGGATCCTCCCCTGTACGGATGAAACGATATATTCTGTCTAGATCTTCTTTCATATTCGGTAAGGTGACTAGATACTCGGCCACCTTTCTTACGCGGAATGAATATAAAACCATATTATCCTCGCCTGGGACTGGATCATAGCCGCATTCGGCAAGGGATTTTCTTATTTCTGCTACAGTCTGATGTCTGGGCGTACGCTGTGACGCTTGTGCATGTAATTCGGCTAACGTTAAACGCTTGTGTGGCGGCGGGGTTTGAGGAGGACCTCCCCCTGCGGCCCCTAAACTAGAGTCTAGGTCTACTGAGGCTCTTCGTCCTGGCAGAGTGGGAAATGGAAATGCAGGCTGGACTTGTATGGCGGGCTGGACCGGGGGTACCGTAACAGGTACTCCGGTGTCTGGAGGAGCGGGAAGTGCCTGATTTACAGGGACTGGTGGAGCGCGAACAGGATTTGCATATTCTGGGACTGTGTCGTCCAAATAGGACGAAATAAAAATATCAGCTGCGGTCTGTTTGTGACGTAGTTTGGTCGGAACTAATGGTGGCGGGAAATTACTGGATGCCTCTGGGGTCGCTTTTGGCAAGCCCTCGGCAAGGAGAGGATACATACCCCTAATAAGGGCATGCCTCTGTCTGTCTGACTGTTCGACTTTGACTTGTTCAACTATCTCGATTAGTTCTTTTTCTTGTGCTCGTTCTAAGGATTCTCTACTTAATTCTGACTTTCTGATTTCCTTTTCAGTTCTTTTATGAGCTTCTTTGCGCCATAACTCGATGGCATCTTTCTGTGACTGTCTGGCTTTCTTTTTCCATAATGCCTCTTCTACTCGCATGATGCATTCGGCATCCCACGTACCCGATACGGGCCATCTATACTTTTCTTCTAACTGTTTGGTATACTCTACCCATAAATCTAGATACAATATGGCGCTTATGCCATGCTTCTGATACATAAAATGACCTGGACTGTCCCTCGGCGGAACAGGAACTGCTTCTTCTAACAAACCCTTTCTAGTTTTTAACTGACGTAATCTCGAAAAGAGAGACATTGTAAACTTAAATCGGAACACAATACAATACACGAGAAACAATAACAATTTGGAGAACAATTCAGGCATACCACGACATTGGAAATACATTGAACAACATCATAACATAACAGTTCGGACAGAATATTACCTGGAATACTGAGAACAGAAACACAAGAATTTTCTCGAGAACGGAACAGACTAGAGTTACTGGATGCACTGCTGAAACAGTACGGAACATACCGGTCCCATAAAGGGACGCATCAAGACCCGTATCCACCTAGGTGAACACTTCGTTTGTGAGTCTGTGTACCACCAACCCACGGACCAGAGTCAATTTAGATTGACCCTGTCTAGATACTACCCCAGTAATGGTACTCACCGGGCAGCAAGAACGGAAGGCCTCGGATCGGAGGACTGAACTGCCACGACGACGGACGACGAACTTCGGACTTCAGTTACGGGTGGACCTCTGGATACCTCGGACCTTGGACTCTTGGCTTGGGCTCTGGTCGGGACTCGCCGCGTTCCTCCACCGTCTCGTTTGGATGCTGGACCGCCTCCTCCGTCTCCTCCGTGGGCCTGAGGGATACTTGAAGCAGAAATATCTGCCGGTGCACGGTATGGTTCCGTCACGGCTGCAGAGGGTCAGGGGGTCGGCGTGGCTTCACCGACGCGTGGGGAAAGGGCAAGTCCCTGTTCGGGCGCCATTATGTGGTAAATAAATAAATAATACCTCTCTTTTTGACTAGACATATATCATAACAGATAGCTCAATAAATAAGAGTCAAGATTCGAGGTAGTAGGAGTTTTGCAGGTTTAATACAGCATAAGGACAGGAACAGGACAACCTGCATAGGAATAGGACGGCAGGGCCCAGCAGCTGCTGGGGCTCGGTCTGGGATGAGCGCGCTCACTTTTAATAACAATACATGAGCATATATACATAACGCAAACACATAGCATTACATTGCAGTAGGCGTAGCAGTGGGTGGAGCAGAAGGCGTGACGCGTAGCAGTCGCGAAAGATAAGGGGGAAAAGAGGTGTAACAGGGCGTATACATAGACATGTGATGCAAACGTAACAGAATATGTCATGAATGGGGCGGAAACCATGGAGGGGGCTACCTAAGGAGCCGGGACCTCTAACCTGATGGTGCGCGCAAACTAGCAATGACGTATCACTAGGAGAAGCTGGGGGCTATGAACTCTGTGCTAGGAGCAGAGACTGAAGTCTGGAGAGTCAGGGCGACATGTACCTAAACAGTATCTAGTATCTGATGTTTAGAGAACATGTTGATATAAACTAGAAGTCAGGAGGGGAAAGGCTGACTTGATTCTAAGACTGGACCATGCATTATTCTACATGTAGTGCGTGATGAAGAATATTAAATGACCATTAAATGCAGTATTTCTCTAACGTGGAGACGTGAAGGCTAGACAATGACGGAAACTATTGATGCAGTTCAGTAGCTTAGGAATGCAGAGAAGGAGGACTGAACTGATAACTGGAACTATAACATACTTTTGGCAGACTCAGAGGCTGAGCCAGGCTGGGCCGGGCACTGCGAGGCAGGAAGTAAGTGAAGGGTCGAGGATACAGGTGGGGGCTGTATCGCTCCTCAGCGAGGCTTCAGGAGACAGGAGCTGAATCTGGTGTCCAGGCCCCTTTGAGGCCTAGAAACGGGGACTTTATAATAGAATAACGTGCACACTGAGAAACGTGGCAACGTAGCTTTACATAGGCCTGATATTCGTAGTATTCACGAGGACTGGAAACTGGCATACTAGAGGTGGACACAACTATAATTGCGTCATTAATCGAACATGGGGAATGCTTATGCATATTTAATCATGCACATATAACATATGATGGATGACACGTAGGGACACAGAACATGGCAAAATTTACTTTTCCACACTGGGGCGGAGTCCACTGCTGGCCACACAGGCCTTCATGTGTCTACTCTGGCCTGTTCCAGGAGGGCTGGGGCGGAGTCCACTGCTGGCCACACAGGCCTTCATGTTCTTACTCCAGCCTGTTCCAGGAGGGCTGGGGCGGAGTCCCACTGCTGGCCACACAGGCCTTCATGTTCTTACTCTGGTCTGTTCCAGGAGGGCTGGGGCGGAGTCCACTGCTGCCCACACAGGCTTTCATATTCTTACTCCGGCCTGTTCCAGGGGGGCTGGGGCGGAGTCCACTGCTGGCCACACAGGCCTTCATGTGTCTACTCCGGCCTGTTCCAGGAGGGTTGGGGCGGAGTCCACTGCTGGCCACACAGGCCTTCATGTGTCTACTCCGGCCTGTTCCAGGGGGGCTGGGGCGGAGTCCACTGCTGGCCACACAGGCCTTCATGTGTCTACTCTGGCCTGTTCCAGGAGGGCTGGGGCGGAGTCCACTGCTGGCCACACAGGCCTTCATGTGTCTACTCCGGCCTGTTCCAGGAGGGCTGGGGCGGAGTCCACTGCTGGCCACACAGGCCTTCATGTGTCTACTCCGGCCAGTTCCAGGAGGGCTGGGGCGGAGTCCACTGCTGGCCACACAGGCCTTCATGTTCTTACTCCGGCCTGTTCCAGGAGGGCTGGGGCGGAGTCCACTGCTGGCCACACAGGCCTTCATGTGTCTACTCCAGCCTGTTCCAGGAGGGCTGGGGCGGAGTCCACTGCTGGCCACACAGGCCTTCATGTGTCTACTCCAGCCTGTTCCAGGAGGGCTGGGGCGGAGTCCACTGCTGGCCACACAGGCCTTCATGTGTCTACTCCGGCCTGTTCCAGGAGGGCTGAGGCGGAGTCCACTGCTGGCCACACAGGCCTTCATGTTCTTACTCCGGCCTGTTCCAGGGGGGCTGGGGCGGAGTCCACTGCTGGCCACACAGGCCTTCATGTTCTTACTCCGGCCTGTTCCAGGGGGGCTGGGGCGGAGTCCACTGCTGGCCACACAGGCCTTCATGTGTCTACTCCGGCCTGTTCCAGGAGGGCTGAGGCGGAGTCCACTGCTGGCCACACAGGCCTTCATGTTCTTACTCCGGCCTGTTCCAGGGGGGCTGGGGCGGAGTCCACTGCTGGCCACACAGGCCTTCATGTGTTCCAGGGGGGCTGGGGCGGAGTCCACTGCTGCCCACACAGGCCTTCATGTTCTTACTCCGGCCTGTTCCAGGGGGGCTGGGGCGGAGTCCACTGCTGGCCACACAGGCCTTCATGTTCTTACTCCGGCCTGTTCCAGGAGGGCTGGGGCGGAGTCCACTGCTGGCCACACAGGCCTTCATGTGTCTACTCCAGCCTGTTCCAGGAGGGCTGGGGCGGAGTCCACTGCTGGCCACACAGGCCTTCATGTGTCTACTCTGGTCTGTTCCAGGAGGGCTGGGGCGGAGTCCACTGCTGGCCACACAGGCCTTCATGTGTCTACTCTGGTCTGTTCCAGGAGGGCTGGGGCGGAGTCCACTGCTGGCCACACAGGCCTTCATGTGTCTACTCCAGCCTGTTCCAGGAGGGCTGGGGCGGAGTCCACTGCTGGCCACACAGGCCTTCATGTGTCTACTCCGGCCTGTTCCAGGAGGGCTGGGGCGGAGTCCACTGCTGGCCACACAGGCCTTCATGTGTCTACTCCGGCAAGTTCCAGGAGGGCTTGGGCGGAGTCCACTGCTGGCCACACAGGCCTTCATGTGTCTACTCCGGCCTGTTCCAGGAGGGCTGGGGCGGAGTCCACTGCTGGCCACACAGGCCTTCATGTGTCTACTCCGGCCTGTTCCAGGAGGGCTGGGGCGGAGTCCACTGCTGGCCACACAGGCCTTCATGTGTCTACTCCGGCCAGTTCCAGGAGGGCTGGGGCGGAGTCCACTGCTGGCCACACAGGCCTTCATGTGTCTACTCCGGCCTGTTCCAGGAGGGCTGGGGCGGAGTCCACTGCTGGCCACACAGGCCTTCATGTGTCTACTCTGGTCTGTTCCAGGAGGGCTGGGGCGGAGTCCACTGCTGGCCACACAGGCCTCCATGTGTCTACTGCAGCCTGTTCCAGGAGGGCTGGGGCGGAGTCCACTGCTGGCCACACAGGCCTTCATGTTCTTACTCCGGCCTGTTCCAGGAGGGCTGGGGCGGAGTCCCACTGCTGGCCACACAGGCCTTCATGTGTCTACTCTGGCCTGTTCCAGGAGGGCTGGGGCGGAGTCCACTGCTGGCCACACAGGCCTTCATGTGTCTACTCTGGCCTGTTCCAGGAGGGCTGGGGCGGAGTCCACTGCTGGCCACACAGGCCTTCATGTTCTTACTCCGGCCTGTTCCAGGAGGGCTGGGGCGGAGTCCCACTGCTGGCCACACAGGCCTTCATGTTCTTACTCTGGTCTGTTCCAGGAGGGCTGGGGCGGAGTCCACTGCTGCCCACACAGGCTTTCATATTCTTACTCCGGCCTGTTCCAGGGGGGCTGGGGCGGAGTCCACTGCTGGCCACACAGGCCTTCATGTGTCTACTCCGGCCTGTTCCAGGAGGGTTGGGGCGGAGTCCACTGCTGGCCACACAGGCCTTCATGTGTCTACTCCGGCCTGTTCCAGGGGGGCTGGGGCGGAGTCCACTGCTGGCCACACAGGCCTTCATGTGTCTACTCTGGCCTGTTCCAGGAGGGCTGGGGCGGAGTCCACTGCTGGCCACACAGGCCTTCATGTGTCTACTCCGGCCTGTTCCAGGAGGGCTGGGGCGGAGTCCACTGCTGGCCACACAGGCCTTCATGTGTCTACTCCGGCCAGTTCCAGGAGGGCTGGGGCGGAGTCCACTGCTGGCCACACAGGCCTTCATGTTCTTACTCCGGCCTGTTCCAGGAGGGCTGGGGCGGAGTCCACTGCTGGCCACACAGGCCTTCATGTGTCTACTCCAGCCTGTTCCAGGAGGGCTGGGGCGGAGTCCACTGCTGGCCACACAGGCCTTCATGTGTCTACTCCAGCCTGTTCCAGGAGGGCTGGGGCGGAGTCCACTGCTGGCCACACAGGCCTTCATGTGTCTACTCCGGCCTGTTCCAGGAGGGCTGAGGCGGAGTCCACTGCTGGCCACACAGGCCTTCATGTTCTTACTCCGGCCTGTTCCAGGGGGGCTGGGGCGGAGTCCACTGCTGGCCACACAGGCCTTCATGTTCTTACTCCGGCCTGTTCCAGGGGGGCTGGGGCGGAGTCCACTGCTGGCCACACAGGCCTTCATGTGTCTACTCCGGCCTGTTCCAGGAGGGCTGAGGCGGAGTCCACTGCTGGCCACACAGGCCTTCATGTTCTTACTCCGGCCTGTTCCAGGGGGGCTGGGGCGAAGTCCACTGCTGGCCACACAGGCCTTCATGTGTTCCAGGGGGGCTGGGGCGGAGTCCACTGCTGCCCACACAGGCCTTCATGTTCTTACTCCGGCCTGTTCCAGGGGGGCTGGGGCGGAGTCCACTGCTGGCCACACAGGCCTTCATGTTCTTACTCCGGCCTGTTCCAGGAGGGCTGGGGCGGAGTCCACTGCTGGCCACACAGGCCTTCATGTGTCTACTCCAGCCTGTTCCAGGAGGGCTGGGGCGGAGTCCACTGCTGGCCACACAGGCCTTCATGTGTCTACTCTGGTCTGTTCCAGGAGGGCTGGGGCGGAGTCCACTGCTGGCCACACAGGCCTTCATGTGTCTACTCTGGTCTGTTCCAGGAGGGCTGGGGCGGAGTCCACTGCTGGCCACACAGGCCTTCATGTGTCTACTCCAGCCTGTTCCAGGAGGGCTGGGGCGGAGTCCACTGCTGGCCACACAGGCCTTCATGTGTCTACTCCGGCCTGTTCCAGGAGGGCTGGGGCGGAGTCCACTGCTGGCCACACAGGCCTTCATGTGTCTACTCCGGCCAGTTCCAGGAGGGCTGGGGCGGAGTCCACTGCTGGCCACACAGGCCTTCATGTGTCTACTCCGGCCTGTTCCAGGAGGGCTGGGGCGGAGTCCACTGCTGGCCACACAGGCCTTCATGTGTCTACTCTGGTCTGTTCCAGGAGGGCTGGGGCGGAGTCCACTGCTGGCCACACAGGCCTTCATGTGTCTACTGCAGCCTGTTCCAGGAGGGCTGGGGCGGAGTCCACTGCTGGCCACACAGGCCTTCATGTGTCTACTCCGGCCTGTTCCAGGAGGGCTGGGGCGGAGTCCACTGCTGGCCACACAGGCCTTCATGTGTCTACTCCGGCCAGTTCCAGGAGGGCTGGGGCGGAGTCCACTGCTGGCCACACAGGCCTTCATGTTCTTACTCCGGCCTGTTCCAGGGGGGCTGGGGCGGAGTCCACTGCTGGCCACACAGGCCTTCATGTTCTTACTCCGGCCTGTTCCAGGGGGGCTGGGGCGGAGTCCACTGCTGGCCACACAGGCCTTCATGTGTCTACTCCGGCCTGTTCCAGGAGGGCTGAGGCGGAGTCCACTGCTGGCCACACAGGCCTTCATGTTCTTACTCCGGCCTGTTCCAGGGGGGCTGGGGCGGAGTCCACTGCTGGCCACACAGGCCTTCATGTGTTCCAGGGGGGCTGGGGCGGAGTCCACTGCTGGCCACACAGGCCTTCATGTTCTTACTCCAGCCTGTTCCAGGAGGGCTGGGGTGGAGTCCCACTGCTGCCAGTGAAGGGGTCACCACTGTAGGAGCAGCGAGCTTCAGCACCTCGCGCTCTCTGACGTCACTAGCCTGCCCCCGTGTGTGTGTGCATGGGCTGTTCCTAACACGTGACAGTGGTGCACGGATGTGGCACTATAAGCACACTCACCGTGAGGCTGGACAGGGGCACTTGCACCTGCCCCTGGCTTGCAATGACGGTGCATAAGGAAACATGTCTGTATACTGCTGTGAGGCTTACCAAGGGCGTATGAATGCTGCTTTTGACATTCACTGACCACATATGGGCAGTTATAACATTCCATAGGCATCTGTGACTGTGCATAGGACGTGGCTGTGCATAGGATGTGGCTGTGCATAGGACGTAGCTGTGCATAGTGCATAGGACGTGGCTGTGCATAGGACGTGGCTGTGCATAGGACGTGGCTGTGCATAGGACGTGGCTGTGCATAGGGCATAGGACATGGGCCAGTGCTATGAAGCACCTCAAAAGTGTGGTGAGGAGTTTCAATCAATCAATCAATCAATACATTTATAAAGCGCACTACTCACCCGTGAGGGTCTCAAGGCGCTGAGGGAAGGGCGGGGGGAGGAGGGCTGCTACTGCTGGAATAGCCAGGTCTTGAGGTGTTTTCTGAAGGTGAGATGGTCCTGGGTCGATAGTAGGTGGGAAGGGAGTTTCACGTGCTTGCTTGTGTATGGGGAGCGCGTGGAGATCCTTATGGTGTGGTGTGATGTGAGTGCGGCGTGGGAGGCTGAGATTGGTTCTGGTCGCCGACTTTTGAATGTTCTGCAGCCTTCAGGTGAGTTTTTTATTAATCCCAGCATAAAGGCAGTTTCGGTAGTTCAGCTTGGTTGTGATTAGGGTGTATGTGGCGGGTTTCCTGGTGGTGACTGGAAGCCATTTGGAAATCTTCCTCAGCGTCTTCAGGGTGCGGAACCACGAGGCGGTGATGGCGCTGACTTGGGCAGTCATGTTGAGTTTGCTGTCATGATGATCCCGCGGTTCTTGGCGTGGTCAGTGCTCGCTCTGTTGGCCACCAGGTGGAGTCCCAATGCTGATGTGCTCTTCCAGAAGATCACAATTTCGGTCTTGTCGGTGCTCAGCTTTAGACCGTTGGTCTTCAACCAGTGGGAGATTTCAGTTATGCAGGCATTGCATTTAATCTGGGGTCTGGGCGTCTTCTTCAGAAGGAAAAGAACGGGTGGCAAATCCAGTGATGTCACTTACTGCAGGGTTTCAACCCCTTGGGCGCGGCCGCAATTCTGCACCTGTGTGGTCGTTTTAATGAGTGGGCGGGATCATGACGGCCCCCAGCCGTCATCAGCACACGCCCACCGTGATGCATGACGGACGTGGGCCGTCTTCAGCATGGAAGAGGTTAAGTGGGCTGGGTCTCACCGGGTCGGAGCACCAGCCCTTTTTTAAAGGGGCCTCGACACGGGTCTCTATCAGGCTCTGTTTTGTGCCCTGGCACAGGCGGTCCATTTTTTTCCGGACTACAGTGGCAGCAGGTACATCGATGTGCGCGTGCTCACACTGCTCACTTCTCACAAGTGGAGAAGTTACGGCATGACGTCATGGCAGGTGAGCGTTGTAGGGGAAGAGAAATCCTTTCAAGGGAGTCATTTTGTCTCTGGATTTCCCTTCAGCAAGAGTCTGAAGAGGACCCCAGTCGAGTCACTACAATAAGATGCAAGGTGGAGGTGTAGTTTTCAAGAACATCAGGATAAGTAATATCCACTGATGCTGATAATTAAGGCGGAACCACGAAAACAAGGAGGAAGAGGCTGTCTGTGCCGCGGGACGAATGACGTGTAAGAGATCTCAGCAAGGAGGACATGGATGACCCAGGAGTTCATTCCACCAGAGTGAGCCCTCATTTGGCAAGTCAACACATATGGTACCATTTACTTATTTATGATAGAGTCTAAAAACCACCTGGGGGCAGGGGTTTCACCAGGAGATTGTGGGTGCCTTCAGTTGGACCGCCTTTATGCGCTTTGGCCCAAATGCCGACCAAAGGTGATCGCTGCAGACTGAAGACTCAAGTCGTCTCTGGCAGCAAAAAGACATCGCTGCTGGACCCATCGCAGAAGAAGCTGTGCCGAGAGTTTGTCAGGAGAAAGAGTCCTCACCACCCACTCCAGGATTGGATTGCGATAAAAAATCAGCCCAAATAAAGTGGCCCACATTTGCGTATTGCCTTTCCGCAAAACACTGCTTCGGCGAAGTTTTATGAAAAGAAAAGGTGTGGGGGAAAATTGTATTAACTTCACTTAGAAAATAAAGTGCATGGACTAGTTCCCACTGCTGAGCCACACAGGAATGCAAACGAGACCACTTCTGCTCAGGCTCCGCCCCCGCTCAATCAGCATACATTAATGGGCGTGGCCAGCGAGAGAAAGGAAGTGATACCTTCACCCATCTGCCTCTAGAAAGGCCACTCAGGCACCCACTGGGTCACGGGTGGCATCCTACCAGCACAGACTACCCAAAAAAAGCAGCCCACAGCTAGAACTTGGCTACTGGCCCTTCGGCCATTTCCCAAGTAGCCGCCTTACCAATCCGACCCTGACCCGTTTCCCCAGAGTGTGCGAGAAAGCCATGCCCGTCACCATCCGACTGCCATATCCGATGGACTTCCATGAGTAGGCAGGATCCAGGCTGGACTCTGCAGTGTCCAAGTCTTGCTGAACCTGCCCGTCTCCATGGTACTGTCAAAAGTATCCAAGGAAGGGGTCTTCAAACTGGGGGGCGGGCCCCCCCAGGGGGACTCAAGTGATCCCAGGGGAGTGCCAGCTCTGGCCAAAAGAAGCATTATGCTGATAACAGGGCTTTGTTTTCAGTGGGAACAAATGTGCGTCAAGCAGCTCTGGATTGGGCCATCACTAACATCTTTTCAAATTTATATCCTGGCTGGAGGAGTGTGTCAAAAGGGAAGGACTCCAAATATTCTTCAAAACCCCCACCCTCATCTCTAGTAATCACACCGTGGATACATTTATAAGTTATTAGAACATTGTAATGTTGGGAGCTCCATTGAAAGCAATGGAGTGCTCTGGGCTTCTAATGGCTGGTAGAAGCCCGGAGCTCCGACATTCCAATGTTTCTTTGTTCACAGCTCTGGCTGTAAACAAAGGCTTCAGGGAGCCTGAGGGGATTCCAATCCCCTCGCGCTCCCCTAAGGCTTTGATCTTTTTTGTTAGAACATTCTGCCCTCTAGTGGCAAAATGTTCTAATAGCCTTATAGCCCTTCGTAGCTAGGCTATACCGCTATTAAAGTCCCTCTCCCTTGTTAAAGGCCCTCGCCTTCGGCTCGGGGCCTTTAACGCTGGAGAGGGCCTTTAATAGCCGGTATAGCCCTCTACGGCGGGCTATAAGGCTATAGTAAGGCCTGCCTGAGCAGAATAGTTTCTTTGGCAATCATTTATTTGATTGTATTTTTAAAAGGTAACAGAACGTAACTGCAATGTTTAAATAAGTCTAGGCACATTTAAACACTGGCAATTTAATAGAATAATTGTGAAAAATTCAAAGGGGGAGCACCAGAGCTGCCCTCGTGGGGGGCGGAGGGATCAGATCGGAGGCCTCTCAGACTGAGCCAAAAAAGGTAGATACGGGGACTTCAGGGACCAAGGAGACATGTCAGGGATGGGGCACGTGCCTTAAAGAAGCCCTAATTATCGATCTCTCCCCAGCCGTGGGGGAAAACATCCTTTACGACGAAACTTTTACAACGCGTACCATTACCACGCAGGTTTTACAACGCAAGCTGTTACAACAAATTGCGCTGGAGGGCGCTGTAGGATAGGGAATAGTTTAATTTACTATCCAACACCTTCCCTACTATCCACGGGGACTGGAGTTGGAATAGTAAATTAAACTATTCACTATCCAGCGCCCCCAAACGCAAGTCGTTGTAACGACTTGCGATGTAAAACCTGCGTGGTAACGGTACGCGTTGTAAAAGCACGCGTTGTACCGTCATACATCCAGCCATGGGTGCCCAGTGTGGGCCACGGAGAGCAGAGTTGGGTACCACCTTAACCCCTGGCTTTCCAGTTGGATCCACTGCATGTGAATTATCACAAAGAGGGTGTTTTAGCCTCAAGACCAACGTTGGACACCCCGGTGAACACTGTCCCTCACTGAGCGCGAGGGGAGTGTGGGATCCGGGAAGGTAAGGGGATACACCAGCTCCCCACATGTGACGTCACTTTGTGACTCAAACATAGCGCTGTAAAACCACAAAGAGAAAACGCGACCCGTTCACGAGCCAGAATCTAAACAAAGCCCCGCGGAGACCCCACGGAGAGAAAGGTGCCCATTACGGATTATTTACTCTCGGTGAACCACAGACCACTTTACATTCTTAAGGGGACGCCATTCCAGGAGGTCTGGCTCCTTAGACTGCTCGGTGGATTAGATCTTCAGTATCACAATTCATTGTTCCCAGACGTCACGGGCAGCTCATTTAGAAACATAACTCTTGACGGTAGTAAAGTTGGGAAGTTTAAACCTGGCATCACCGCCTGTCATCTCAGACAGAGAGCATTTGACAGACTTTGTTCGTTTGCAAGTGGAGAAGTGTGGCTCAATGGTTAGAGCGGCAGACCCTGATGCAGAGGTCTGGCCCGGGACCAGGGTCCAATTCCCGCCTCGGCGGGTCTTGGGCTCAATTTCCTCAGACCTGATAATTTTCGCCTCGGTGCCTATTCCAATCATGGGTCCCACTCTGTGACTCTGGGCAATAGCTTGCTTAATCTCCACAACGGCCCCCACAACGCTAAGGATGCCTGGCTTCACCTTGGGGGTGCCCAGGAGTGGACACCTCACAGGGAAAGCCAGTATTCGTACAAGCGCCTTGAGACCCTTGCGGGTGAGTAGTGCGCTATACAAGTATCAATTTACATTTAATCAAGGGGCCAGAACCATAGTGCCAATATCGGCAACTCGCCCCGCCCGGGAACACAGCAATACTGTGTTCTGTATTTACCGCTTGTTTTGAATTCTTTGCTTTAACAAGGACCACTGTTCTATGTAATTAACTGATACCCTAGGTCCTTGGTTTACCTTTAGGGTTCCCTGGTCTCTAAATAAACCATTAAGAGAAGCAGGTCAACTGACCAGCCCTAACCAGCCCTAAACAATGGGAAGAGACTAGAGACTAGAGAAGAAGCAGCACTGGGGGGCTTACTAGAAAGAAGGAGGTCCTACACCAGGAATACAAACTAGCACCTACCAGCGGTTTAAATACTTTTTAGTTGGCACGTGCCCTTAGGGCGGAAGGGATCCTGGGGAGGGAGATTCCAGAGCATAGTCCAATAGCAAGATTAATTAATTTAATTAATTAATTGTGGGTTTCTAAAGCGCTAGAATCGACTCCCGAAGGAGTATCTCTGCGCCGTAGACCGCTGGGGAACCCGTCCTGGCTTTCCCTGTGAGATGGCCCCTACTGGGTATCTCCAAGGTGAAAACAGGCATCCCCGGCGTCTGTGGGGGGCCGTTGTAGAGATGAGGCAAGCTAATGCCCAGAGATGCCGAGTGTGATCCCTGGTTAGAGTAGGCACCGAGGCAAGAATTATCGAGTCCGCTGACCCTGGTCCACGACCCTGCCGCGTCGGGAATAGAACCCTGGTCCCGGGCCATCCTCTGCTTCCGGGTCTGCCGCCTCTAACCAGTGAGTCACACCACTCCACTGGTGCTTGGGGGCGCAAGTACCCCTGAGCCAGTATCCCAGCTCCAACGCACTGTTATTAACAATGCACCAGACAGGCTTCGGACCCTTTGAGACAGACGGGAGGCTGGTCTGGGTACCTCGGAAGACGTACCTGGGGAGCAGCCCTAATTCACCCAGGGAGGTCGCAATCAGGGCTCGACTCAGGAGGATACATATCAATATTTTACACAGGACACACTACAACAGGACTGATCTTTTAAAAATGAGGAGAGTTAGGATAATGCTTGAGGTTAGGGTTGTCCTAAGTCTTACAGTACATTCAAGGGTTAGGATAATGGTTGACGTTAGGGTCGTCATAAGTCTTACAGCAGGTTAAGTTAAGGGTTAGGATAATGTTTGGGGTTAGAGATGTCATTAGTCTTACAGCAAGTTAAGTTTTGAATAATACTTGGGGTTAGGGTTGTTGTAAGTCTTACAACAGGTTAAGTTAAGGGATAGGATAATACTTGAGGCTAGGGCTGTCGCTAGTCGTCCGGCAGGTTCAGTTAAGGGTTAGGGTAATGCTTGAGGTTAGGATTGCCGTAAGTATTACAACAGGTTAAAGTTAAGGGTTAGGATAATACCTGAGGTTAGGGTTGTCGGTAGTCTTACAGCAGGTTCAGTTAAAGGTTAGGATAATGCTTGGGGTTAGGGTTGTAAGTCTTACAGCAGGTCAAACTAAGGGTTAGGATAATGCTTGAGGTTTGGGCTGTTGTAAGTCTTACAGCATGTTCAGTTAAGGGTTAGGATAATGCTTGAGGTTAGGGTAATCGTAAGTCTTACAACAGGTCAAGTTAAGGGTTAGGATAATGCTGGAGGTTAGGGTTGTTTAATTCTTACAGCAGGTTAAGTTAAGGTAAGGGTAATGCTTGAGGCTAGGGTTGTTGTAAGTCTTATAGCAGGTTCAGTTAAGGGTTAGGATAATACTTGAGGTTAGGGTTGTAGTTGGTCTTACAGCAGGTTAAAGTTAAGGATTGGGATAATGCCTGAGGTTAGGGTTGTTGTAAGTCTTACAGCAGGTTCAGTTAAGGGTTAGGTTTGTCATAGGTCTTACAGCAGGTTAAAGTTAAGGGTTAGGATAATGCTTGAGGTCAGGGTTGTTGTAACTCTTACAGCAGGTTAAAGTTAAGGGTTAGGATAATGCTTGAGGTGAGGGTTGTCGTGAGTCTTACAGCAGGTTCAGTTAAGGGTTAGGTTTGTCATAGGTCTTACAGCAGGTTAAAGTTAAGGGTTAGGATAATGCTTGAGGTTAGGGCTGTTGTAAGTCTTGCAGCAGGTTACGTTAGGGGTTAGGATAATGCTTGAGGTTAGGGTTGTCATAAGTCTTACAGCAGGTTAAGTTAGGTATTAGGATAATGCTCGAGGGTAGGGTTGCCATATGTCTTACAGCAGGTTAAAGTTAAGGGTTAGGATAATGCTTGAGGTTAGGGTTGCCATATGTCTTACAGCAGGTTAAAGCTAAGGGTTAGGATAATGCTAGGGGAAGCAAGTATCTTAAGGCTACCAGAGGTTAAATGTAGGGTTCAGGGTGACCCCTAGGGTTGTTTCACATCTTTTGTCATGTTAAGGGAAAGGGTAGGGTTATGCTTGGGGCTGTGTATAATTTAGGAACAGCCAAAGGAGTACTGTACGGTTTGTGGCTTGGGTGAGGCTGAGAGGTGGGGAACTGCTAAGGGCTGTGGTAAGAGCAAGAATTTGGTTTGTTTTCAGGGTTTATAATCTTTCTGGTATTATTATAGATTTTTCGTAGCTGTCCAAGAAAAGTAATATACAATTCTTTATCATCATGTGCTTCTCATTATCATGTCTTCGTGAATGTATTTCTTATTCTTTCCACTACGACACATCTCATCTACCATGCACTGTCTTAAAGCAGTTGACAATGAGTGGCCAGCACAAAACACAGGCTAAAGGCTCCCACGCCTCTGATTGCCCAGGCCCCATCATGCAAGCCTTCAAGAAGCCCTGAATATTCTTCATCTGATAATTATTTACACAACTGATATATAATGAAGTGTTTCCAAACAAAAGCCAAAAATTCTGCTGCTTAGTCATAAAAAGGGCAGGAAGCCATGCTGGTCAAAGACTGTTGCGGAAAGCCATACAACCATCACGATACTACCTCCCGGTGCCGACCATTACGAAGCTATGCTGGTCAAAGACTGACGCGGCCAAGCCATACAACCATCACGATACTACCTCCCGGTGCCGACCATTACGAAGCTATGCTGGTCAAAGACTGACGCGGCCAAGCCATACAACCATCACGATACTACCTCCCGGTGCCGACCATTACGAAGCTATGCTGGTCAAAGACTGACGCGGCCAAGCCATACAACCATCACGATACTAACTCCCGGTGCCGACCATTACGAAGCTATGCTGGTCAAAGACTGACGCGGCCAAGCCATACAACCATCACCATACTAACTCCTGGTGCCGACCATTACGAAGCTATGCTGGTCGAAGACTGACGCGGCCAAGCCATACAACCATCACGATACTACCTCCCGGTGCCGACCATTACGAAGCTATGCTGGTTGAAGACTGACACGGCAAAGCCATACAACCATCACGATACTACCTCCTGGGGCCGACCATCACAAAGCCATGCTGGTCGAAGACTGACGCGGCCAAGCCATACAACCATCACGATACTACCTCCCGGTGCCGACCATTACGAAGCTATGCTGGTCGAAGACTGACGCGGCCAAGCCATACAACCATCACGATACTACCTCCCGGTGCCGACCATTACGAAGCTATGCTGGTCGAAAACTGACACAGCCAAGCCATACAACCATCACGATACTACCTCCCGGTGCCGACCATTACGAAGCTATGCTGGTCGAAGACTGACGCGGCCAAGCCATACAACCATCACGATACTACCTCCCGGTGCCGACCATTACGAAGCTATGCTGGTCGAAGACTGACGCAGCCAAGCCATACAACCATCACGATACTACCTCCTGGTGCTGACCGTTACGAAGCTACGCTGGTCAAAGACTGACGCGGCCAAGCCATACAACCATCACGATACTACCTCCCGGTGCCGACCATTATGAAGCTATGCTGGTCGAAGACTGACGCGGCCAAGCCATACAACCATCACGATACTACCTCCTGGGGCTGACCATCACAAAGCCATGCTGGTCGAAGACTGACGTGGCCAAGCCATACAACCATCACAATACTACCTCCTGGTGCCGACCATCATGAAGCTATGCTGGTCGAAGACTGACGGGGCCAAGCCATACAACCATCACAATACTACCTCCTGGTGCCGACCATCATGAAGCTATGCTGGTCGAAGACTGACGCGGCCAAACCATACAACCATCACGAAACAACCTCCTGGTGCCGACCATCACGAAGCTATGCTGGTCGAAGAATGACGCAGACAGAGGATGCCAGGATAGCAGGCATGGTGGAAAATGGCGGTAGGTGGGTCACAGAGTGGTAAGGGAGAGAACAAGTACAAGGAGCCCCTCGAATAAGGTATAAGCTTGCGTCACTTACTTGCACACAGCAGAGATGGTGCAGATACAGCGAGGGAGATAGCTTGCAGCCAGCGCACTCTGGTAGAGTCCAGAGTAGGCCTTGCTGAAACCCCTGAACACAGGTTAAGAGAAGAGTTCTTGATCATTTATTCATTAAAACATTATTTTAGTGTGCTGTGTGGCTCTCTCCTGGATCAGTGCATTCAAGCAAGGCATCTGCTAGTGATTTCAGCCCATTATATTAAGCAACAGCAGAGCTTATGCAGCTGCCTCAAGTCAAGGAAAAAAGATTTGCCTGGGATGCCTTTGGATGAGCTGAGCGTCTCTGTGGATATTGATGGTCTGACGCAGTAAGCTGTGCTAGTCAGAACACGGCTGTGGGGAGAGGGGGCGGAGTAAGCCATGTTAGCCCGAACACGGCTGCGGGGAGAGGTGGTGCAGCAAGCTGTGCTAGCCAGAACACGGATGCGGGGAGAGGTGGCGTAGTAAGCCGTGCTAGCAGAACACGGCTGCAGGGAGAGGTGGCGCAGTAAGCTATGCTAGCCAGAACACGGCTGTGGGGAGAGGTGGCGCAGCAAGCCGTGCTAGCCAGAACACGGCTGCGGGGAGAGGGGGAGCAGTAAGCTATGCTAGTCAGAACACGGCTGCAGGGAGAGGTGGCGCAGTAAGCCATGCTAGCCAGAACACGGCTGAGGGGAGAGGTGGAGCAGTAAGCCATGCTAGCCAGAACACGGCTGCGGCGAGAGGTGGCGCAGTAAGCTATGCTAGTCAGAACACGGCTGCAGGGAGAGGTGGCGCAGCAAGCTGTGCTAGTCAGAACACGGCTGTGGGGAGAGGTGGCGCAGTAAGCCATGCTAGCCAGAACACGGCTGCGGCGAGAGGTGGCGCAGTAAGCTGTGCTAACCAGAACACGGCTACGGCGAGAGGTGGCGCAGTAAGCTGTGCTAGCCAGAACATGGCTGCGGCGAGAGGTGGCGCAGTAAGCCGTGCTAGCCAGAACACGGCTGCGGGGAGAGGGGGCGCAGTAAGCTGTGCTAACCAGAACACGGCTACGGCGAGAGGTGGCGCAGTAAGCTATGCTAGCCAGAACATGGCTGCGGCGAGAGGTGGCGCAGTAAGCTATGCTAGCCAGAACACGGCTGTGGGGAGAGGTGGCGCAGTAAGCTGTGCTAACCAGAACACGGCTACGGCGAGAGGTGGCGCAGTAAGCTATGCTAGCCAGAACATGGCTGCGGCGAGAGGTGGCGCAGTAAGCCGTGCTAGCCAGAACACGGCTGCGGGGAGAGGGGGCGGAGTAAGCCATGCTAGCCCGAACACGGCTGTGGGGAGAGGTGGCGCAGTAAGCCGTGCTAGCCAGAACACGGCTGTGGGGAGAGGTGGCGCAGTAAGCCGTGCTAGCCAGAACACGGCTGCGGGGAGAGGTGGCGCAGCAAGCTGTGCTAGTCAGAACACGGCTGCGGGGAGAGGTGGCGCAGTAAGCTGTGCTAGCCAGAACACGGCTGTGGGGAGAGGTGGCGCAGTAAGCTGTGCTAACCAGAACACGGCTACGGCGAGAGGTGGCGCAGTAAGCTATGCTAGCCAGAACATGGCTGCGGCGAGAGGTGGCGCAGTAAGCCGTGCTAGCCAGAACACGGCTGCGGGGAGAGGGGGCAGAGTAAGCCATGCTAGCCCGAACACGGCTGTGGGGAGAGGTGGCGCAGTAAGCCATGCTAGCCAGAACACGGCTGCGGCGAGAGGTGGTGCAGTAAGCCATGCTAGCCAGAACACGTCTCAGAAGAAAGGTGGTGTAGTAAGCTGTGCTAGCCAGAACACGGCTGTGGGGAGAGGTGGCGCAGTAAGCTGTGCTAACCAGAACACGGCTACGGCGAGAGGTGGCGCAGTAAGCTATGCTAGCCAGAACATGGCTGCGGCGAGAGGTGGCGCAGTAAGCCGTGCTAGCCAGAACACGGCTGCGGGGAGAGGGGGCGGAGTAAGCCATACTAGCCCGAACACGGCTGTGGGGAGAGGTGGCGCAGTAAGCCATGCTAGCCAGAACACGGCTGCGGCGAGAGGTGGTGCAGTAAGCCATGCTAGCCAGAACACGTCTCAGAAGAAAGGTGGTGTAGTAAGCTGTGCTAGCCAGAACACGGCTGTGGGGAGAGGTGGCGCAGCAAGCTGTGCTAGTCAGAACACGGCTGCGGGGAGAGGTGGCGCAGTAAGCTGTGCTAGTCAGAACACGGCTGCAGGGAGAGGTGGCGCAGTAAGCAATGCTAGCCAGAACATGGCTGCGGCGAGTGGTGGCGCAGTAAGCTTTGCTAGTCAGAACACGGCTGAGGGGAGAGGTGGCGCAGTAAGCCATGCTAGCCAGAACACGGCTGAGGGGAGAGGTGGCACAGTAAGCCATGCTAGCCAGAACACGGCTGAGGGGAGAGGTGGCGCAGTAAGCCATGCTAGCCAGAACACGGCTGCGGCGAGAGGTGGCGCAGTAAGCCATGCTAGCCAGAACACGGCTGAGGGGAGAGGGGGCGCAGTAAGCTGTGCTAGCCAGAACACGGCTGAGGGGAGAGGTGGCGCAGTAAGCCATGCTAGCCAGAACACGGCTGCGGCGAGAGGTGGCGCAGTAAGCTGTGCTAGCCAGAACACGGCTGCAGGGAGAGGGGGCGCAGTAAGCTGTGCTAGCCAGAACACGGCTGCAGGGAGAGGGGGCGCAGTAAGCTGTGCTAGCCAGAACACGGCTGCAGGGAGAGGTGGCGCAGTAAGCTGTGCTAGCCAGAACACGGCTGCAGGGAGAGGGGGCGCAGTAAGCTGTGCTAGCCAGAACACGGCTGCAGGGAGAGGTGGCGCAGTAAGCTGTGCTAGCCAGAACACGGCTGCAGGGAGAGGGGGCGCAGTAAGCTGTGCTAGTCAGAACACGGCTGAGGGGAGAGGTGGCACAGTAAGCCATGCTAGCCAGAACACGGCTGCGGCAAGAGGTGGCGCAGTAAGCTGTGCTAGCCAGAACACGGCTGCAGGGAGAGGGGGCGCAGTAAGCCATGCTAGCCAGAACACGGCTGCAGGGAGAGGGGGCGTAGTAAGCCATGCTAGCCAGAACACGGCTGCAGGGAGAGGGGGCGCAGTAAGCTGTGCTAGCCAGAACATGGCTGCGGCGAGAGGTGGTGCAGTAAGCCGTGCTAGCCAGAACACGGCTGCGGGGAGAGGGGGCGGAGTAAGCCATGCTAGCCCGAACACGGCTGTGGGGAGAGGTGGCGCAGTAAGCCGTGCTAGCCAGAACACGGCTGTGGGGAGAGGTGGCGCAGCAAGCTGTGCTAGTCAGAACACGGCTGCGGGGAGAGGTGGCGCAGTAAGCTGTGCTAGTCAGAACACGGCTGCAGGGAGAGGTGGCGCAGTAAGCAATGCTAGCCAGAACATGGCTGCGGCGAGTGGTGGCGCAGTAAGCTGTGCTAGTCAGAACACGGCTGAGGGGAGAGGTGGCGCAGTAAGCCATGCTAGCCAGAACACGGCTGAGGGGAGAGGTGGCGCAGTAAGCCATGCTAGCCAGAACACGGCTGAGGGGAGAGGTGGCGCAGTAAGCCATGCTAGCCAGAACACGGCTGCGGCGAGAAGTGGCGCAGTAAGCTGTGCTAGCCAGAACACGGCTGCAGGGAGAGGGGGCGCAGTAAGCTGTGCTAGCCAGAACACGGCTGCAGGGAGAGGGGGCGCAGTAAGCTGTGCTAGCCAGAACACGGCTGCAGGGAGAGGTGGCGCAGTAAGCTGTGCTAGCCAGAACACGGCTGCAGGGAGAGGGGGCGCAGTAAGCCATGCTAGCCAGAACACGGCTGCGGCGAGAGGTAGCGCAGTAAGCTGTGCTAGCCAGAACACGGCTGCAGGGAGAGGTGGCGCAGTAAGCCATGCTAGCCAGAACACGGCTGAGGGGAGAGGTGGCGCAGTAAGCTATGCTAGTCAGAACACGGCTGCAGGGAGAGGTGGCGCAGCAAGCTGTGCTAGTCAGAACACGGCTGTGGGGAGAGGTGGCGCAGTAAGCCATGCTAGCCAGAACACGGCTGCGGCGAGAGGTGGCGCAGTAAGCTGTGCTAACCAGAACACGGCTACGGCGAGAGGTGGCGCAGTAAGCTGTGCTAGCCAGAACATGGCTGCGGCGAGAGGTGGCGCAGTAAGCCGTGCTAGCAAGAACACGGCTGCGGGGAGAGGGGGCGGAGTAAGCTGTGCTAACCAGAACACGGCTACGGCGAGAGGTGGCGCAGTAAGCCGTTCTAGCCAGAACACGGATGCGGGGAGAGGGGGCGCAGTAAGCTGTGCTAACCAGAACACGGCTACGGCGAGAGGTGGCGCAGTAAGCTATGCTAGCCAGAACATGGCTGCGGCGAGAGGTGGCGCAGTAAGCTATGCTAGCCAGAACACGGCTGTGGGGAGAGGTGGCGCAGTAAGCTGTGCTAACCAGAACACGGCTACGGCGAGAGGTGGCGCAGTAAGCTATGCTAGCCAGAACATGGCTGCGGCGAGAGGTGGCGCAGTAAGCCGTGCTAGCCAGAACACGGCTGCGGGGAGAGGGGGCGGAGTAAGCCATGCTAGCCCGAACACGGCTGTGGGGAGAGGTGGCGCAGTAAGCCGTGCTAGCCAGAACACGGCTGTGGGGAGAGGTGGCGCAGTAAGCCGTGCTAGCCAGAACACGGCTGCGGGGAGAGGTGGCGCAGCAAGCTGTGCTAGTCAGAACACGGCTGCGGGGAGAGGTGGCGCAGTAAGCTGTGCTAGCCAGAACACGGCTGTGGGGAGAGGTGGCGCAGTAAGCTGTGCTAACCAGAACACGGCTACGGCGAGAGGTGGCGCAGTAAGCTTTGCTAGCCAGAACATGGCTGCGGCGAGAGGTGGCGCAGTAAGCCGTGCTAGCCAGAACACGGCTGCGGGGAGAGGGGGCGGAGTAAGCCATGCTAGCCCGAACACGGCTGTGGGGAGAGGGGGCGCAGTAAGCCATGCTAGCCAGAACACAGCTGCGGCGAGAGGTGGTGCAGTAAGCCATGCTAGCCAGAACACGTCTCAGAAGAAAGGTGGTGTAGTAAGCTGTGCTAGCCAGAACACGGCTGTGGGGAGAGGTGGCGCAGCAAGCTGTGCTAGTCAGAACACGGCTGCGGGGAGAGGTGGCGCAGTAAGCTGTGCTAGTCAGAACACGGCTGCAGGGAGAGGTGGCGCAGTAAGCAATGCTAGCCAGAACATGGCTGCGGCGAGTGGTGGCGCAGTAAGCTGTGCTAGTCAGAACACGGCTGAGGGGAGAGGTGGCGCAGTAAGCCATGCTAGCCAGAACACGGCTGAGGGGAGAGGTGGCGCAGTAAGCCATGCTAGCCAGAACACGGCTGAGGGGAGAGGTGGCGCAGTAAGCCATGCTAGCCAGAACACGGCTGCGGCGAGAGGTGGCGCAGTAAGCCATGCTAGCCAGAACACGGCTGAGGGGAGAGGGGGCGCAGTAAGCTGTGCTAGCCAGAACACGGCTGAGGGGAGAGGTGGCGCAGTAAGCCATGCTAGCCAGAACACGGCTGCGGCGAGAGGTGGCGCAGTAAGCTGTGCTAGCCAGAACACGGCTGCAGGGAGAGGGGGCGCAGTAAGCTGTGCTAGCCAGAACACGGCTGCAGGGAGAGGGGGCGCAGTAAGCTGTGCTAGCCAGAACACGGCTGCAGGGAGAGGTGGCGCAGTAAGCTGTGCTAGCCAGAACACGGCTGCAGGGAGAGGGGGCGCAGTAAGCTGTGCTAGCCAGAACACGGCTGCAGGGAGAGGTGGCGCAGTAAGCTGTGCTAGCCAGAACACGGCTGCAGGGAGAGGGGGTGCAGTAAGCTGTGCTAGTCAGAACATGGCTGAGGGGAGAGGTGGCACAGTAAGCCATGCTAGCCAGAACACGGCTGCGGCAAGAGGTGGCGCAGTAAGCTGTGCTAGCCAGAACACGGCTGCAGGGAGAGGGGGCGCAGTAAGCCATGCTAGCCAGAACACGGCTGCAGGGAGAGGGGGCG
This sequence comes from Lissotriton helveticus, assembly GCF_964261635.1. Lineage (NCBI taxonomy): Eukaryota > Metazoa > Chordata > Amphibia > Caudata > Salamandridae > Lissotriton > Lissotriton helveticus. The sequence goes on along the minus strand of NC_136067.1, from coordinate 38,659,095 downwards.
TAGTAAGCCATCCTAGCCAGAACACGGCTGCAGGGAGAGGGGGCGCAGTAAGCTGTGCTAGCCAGAACATGGCTGCGGCGAGAGGTGGCGCAGTAAGCCGTGCTAGCCAGAAAACGGCTGCGGGGAGAGGGGGCGGAGTAAGCCATGCTAGCCCGAACACGGCTGTGGGGAGAGGTGGCGCAGTAAGCCGTGCTAGCCAGAACACGGCTGTGGGGAGAGGTGGCGCAGCAAGCTGTGCTAGTCAGAACACGGCTGCGGGGAGAGGTGGCGCAGTAAGCTGTGCTAGTCAGAACACGGCTGCAGGGAGAGGTGGCGCAGTAAGCAATGCTAGCCAGAACATGGCTGCGGCGAGTGGTGGCGCAGTAAGCTGTGCTAGTCAGAACACGGCTGAGGGGAGAGGTGGCGCAGTAAGCCATGCTAGCCAGAACACGGCTGAGGGGAGAGGTGGCGCAGTAAGCCATGCTAGCCAGAACACGGCTGAGGGGAGAGGTGGGGCAGTAAGCCATGCTAGCCAGAACACGGCTGCGGCGAGAAGTGGCGCAGTAAGCTGTGCTAGCCAGAACACGGCTGCAGGGAGAGGGGGCACAGTAAGCTGTGCTAGCCAGAACACGGCTGCAGGGAGAGGGGGCGCAGTAAGCTGTGCTAGCCAGAACACGGCTGCAGGGAGAGGTGGCGCAGTAAGCTGTGCTAGCCAGAACACGGCTGCAGGGAGAGGGGGCGCAGTAAGCTGTGCTAGTCAGAACACGGCTGAGGGGAGAGGTGGCACAGTAAGCCATGCTAGCCAGAACACGGCTGCGGCGAGAGGTAGCGCTGTAAGCTGTGCTAGCCAGAACACGGCTGCAGGGAGAGGGGGCGCAGTAAGCTGTGCTAGCCAGAACACGGCTGCAGGGAGAGGGGGTGCAGTAAGCTGTGCTAGCCAGAACACGGCTGAGGGGAGAGGGGGTGCAGTAAGCTGTGCTAGCCAGAACACGGCTATGGGGAGAGGTGGCGTTTAAGCCATGCTAGCCAGAACACGGCTGAAGGGAGAGGGGGTGCAGTAAGCTGTGCTAGCCAGAACACGGCTGCAGGGAGAGGTGGCGTAGTAAGCCATGCTAGCCAGAACACAGCTGCGGCGAGAGGTGGCGTAGTAAGCTGTGCTAGCCAGAACACGGCTGCAGGGAAAGGGGGCGCAGTAAGCCGTGCTAGCCAGAACACGGCTGTGGGGAGAGGTGGCGCAGTAAGCCGTGCTAGCCAGAACACGGCTGCGGGGAGAGGTGGCGCAGCAAGCTGTGCTAGTCAGAACACGGCTGCGGGGAGAGGTGGCGCAGTAAGCTGTGCTAGCCAGAACACGGCTGTGGGGAGAGGTGGCGCAGTAAGCTGTGCTAACCAGAACACGGCTACGGCGAGAGGTGGCGCAGTAAGCTATGCTAGCCAGAACATGGCTGCGGCGAGAGGTGGCGCAGTAAGCCGTGCTAGCCAGAACACGTCTGCGGGGAGAGGGGGCGGAGTAAGCCATGCTAGCCCGAACACGGCTGTGGGGAGAGGTGGCGCAGTAAGCCATGCTAGCCAGAACACGGCTGCGGCGAGAGGTGGTGCAGTAAGCCATGCTAGCCAGAACACGTCTCAGAAGAAAGGTGGTGTAGTAAGCTGTGCTAGCCAGAACACGGCTGTGGGGAGAGGTGGCGCAGCAAGCTGTGCTAGTCAGAACACGGCTGCGGGGAGAGGTGGCGCAGTAAGCTGTGCTAGTCAGAACACGGCTGCAGGGAGAGGTGGCGCAGTAAGCAATGCTAGCCAGAACATGGCTGCGGCGAGTGGTGGCGCAGTAAGCTGTGCTAGTCAGAACACGGCTGAGGGGAGAGGTGGCGCAGTAAGCCATGCTAGCCAGAACACGGCTGAGGGGAGAGGTGGCGCAGTAAGCCATGCTAGCCAGAACACGGCTGAGGGGAGAGGTGGCGCAGTAAGCCATGCTAGCCAGAACACGGCTGCGGCGAGAGGTGGCGCAGTAAGCCATGCTAGCCAGAACACGGCTGAGGGGAGAGGGGGCGCAGTAAGCTGTGCTAACCAGAACACGGCTGAGGGGAGAGGTGGCGCAGTAAGCCATGCTAGCCAGAACACGGCTGCGGCGAGAGGTGGCGCAGTAAGCTGTGCTAGCCAGAACACGGCTGCAGGGAGAGGGGGCGCAGTAAGCTGTGCTAGCCAGAACACGGCTGCAGGGAGAGGGGGCGCAGTAAGCTGTGCTAGCCAGAACACGGCTGCAGGGAGAGGTGGCGCAGTAAGCTGTGCTAGCCAGAACACGGCTGCAGGGAGAGGGGGCGCAGTAAGCTGTGCTAGCCAGAACACGGCTGCAGGGAGAGGTGGCGCAGTAAGCTGTGCTAGCCAGAACACGGCTGCAGGGAGAGGGGGCGCAGTAAGCTGTGCTAGTCAGAACACGGCTGAGGGGAGAGGTGGCACAGTAAGCCATGCTAGCCAGAACACGGCTGCGGCAAGAGGTGGCGCAGTAAGCTGTGCTAGCCAGAACACGGCTGCAGGGAGAGGGGGCGCAGTAAGCCATGCTAGCCAGAACACGGCTGCAGGGAGAGGGGGCGTAGTAAGCCATGCTAGCCAGAACACGGCTGCAGGGAGAGGGGGCGCAGTAAGCTGTGCTAGCCAGAACATGGCTGCGGCGAGAGGTGGCGCAGTAAGCCGTGCTAGCCAGAACACGGCTGCGGGGAGAGGGGGCGGAGTAAGCCATGCTAGCCCGAACACGGCTGTGGGGAGAGGTGGCGCAGTAAGCCGTGCTAGCCAGAACACGGCTGTGGGGAGAGGTGGCGCAGCAAGCTGTGCTAGTCAGAACACGGCTGCGGGGAGAGGTGGCGCAGTAAGCTGTGCTAGTCAGAACACGGCTGCAGGGAGAGGTGGCACAGTAAGCAATGCTAGCCAGAACATGGCTGCGGCGAGTGGTGGCGCAGTAAGCTGTGCTAGTCAGAACACGGCTGAGGGGAGAGGTGGCGCAGTAAGCCATGCTAGCCAGAACACGGCTGAGGGGAGAGGTGGCGCAGTAAGCCATGCAAGCCAGAACACGGCTGAGGGGAGAGGTGGCGCAGTAAGCCGTGCTAGCCAGAACACGGCTGCGGCGAGAGGTGGCGCAGTAAGCTGTGCTAGCCAGAACACGGCTGCAGGGAGAGGGGGCGCAGTAAGCTGTGCTAGCCAGAACACGGCTGCAGGGAGAGGGGGCGCAGTAAGCTGTGCTAGCCAGAACACGGCTGCAGGGAGAGGTGGCGCAGTAAGCTGTGCTAGCCAGAACACGGCTGCAGGGAGAGGGGGCGCAGTAAGCTGTGCTAGTCAGAACACGGCTGAGGGGAGAGGTGGCACAGTAAGCCATGCTAGCCAGAACACGGCTGCGGCGAGAGGTAGCGCAGTAAGCTGTGCTAGCCAGAACACGGCTGCAGGGAGAGGGGGCGCAGTAAGCCATGCTAGCCAGAACACGGCTGCGGCAAGAGGTGGCGCAGTAAGCTGTGCTAGCCAGAACACGGCTGCAGGGAGAGGGGGCGTAGTAAGCCATGCTAGCCAGAACACGGCTGCAGGGAGAGGTGGCGTAGTAAGCTATGCTAGCCAGAACACGGCTGCGGCCAGAGGTGGCGCAGTAAGCTGTGCTAGCCAGAACACGGCTGCAGGGAGAGGGGGTGCAATAAGCTGTGCTAGCCAGAACACGGCTGAGGGGAGAGGGGGTGCAGTAAGCTGTGCTAGCCAGAACACGGCTATGGGGAGAGGTGGCGTTTAAGCCATGCTAGCCAGAACACGGCTGCAGGGAGAGGGGGTGCAGTAAGCTGTGCTAGCCAGAACACGGCTGCAGGGAGAGGTGGCGTAGTAAGCCATGCTAGCCAGAACACAGCTGCGGCGAGAGGTGGCGTAGTAAGCTGTGCTAGCCAGAACACGGCTGCAGGGAAAGGGGGCGCAGTAAGCTGTGCTAGCCAGAACACGGCTGCAGGGAGAGGGGGCGCAGTAAGCTGTGCTAGCAGAACACGGCTGAGGGGAGAGGTGGCACAGTAAGCTGTGCTAGCCAGAACACGTCTCAGAAGAAAGGTGGTGCAGTAAGCAGTGCTAGCCAGAAAACAGCTGTGAGGCGAAATGGCGCACTCAGTCGCGCTAGCCAGAACACTGCTGCGAGGAAAGGTGGCGCAGTAATGAGCAAGTTACTTACCTTCGGTAACGCATTATCTGGTAGAGAATCTATCTAGCTGCAGATTCCATACCTTTGAATTTCCCAAGCATCAGACTAGACCTGGAAACTTTTGCTGAGCAATATCCCTTGCGCGTGCCGTCAGGTGGCTCCATTCGGCTGTGTGTGGCGTCATCGGGGTCGGTAGCGTACATTATGATGTTGCAGTACCTATATAGGCACCACCCAGTCACGCGGATGTACTTTTTGTTTTTTCCATGCCGATGCGCAGAGCCAAGAAATAACTGACACAGTTGAGTTGTGTGCAACACTAGGGCAATGAAAGGAGGAGTAACCCTAGCCCTACAATATTAGTATGGAAAGAGGGAGGCATGGGTGGGGCTGTAAGGAATCTACATAGAGTCTCTACCAGACAATGTGTTACCGATGGTAAGTAACTTGTTCATCTGTTGTTGTTTACCTTTGAATTAGATACCCAAGCCATACCATGTGGTGGACTGCGGACCAATACCTTAAACTAGAAGACCTGCAGGACTGAACGGGCAAAGTGCCCTTCCTTGCGGACTGGAACATCCAGGCAGTAGTGTTTTGCAAACTTGTGCAATGATGCCCATGTTGCCGCCTGACAGATGTCTTGGACTGGGACACCTCGAGCCAAGGCCGTAGTCGCAGCCTTTCCCCTGGTGGAATGGACCCTTAAACCCTAGGGGCTGGTTCTTTGCCACAGCATAGCAGATCTTAATGCAGAGAACGACCCAGCGAGAAATAGTCCTTTTCTGCACTGCCCTCCCCTTCTTTGCTCCCAGATACCGCACGAAGAGTTGATCATCGACCCGGAACTCTTTTGTGCGGTCAAGGTAGAAAAACAATGCTCTTTTTGGGTCCAGTTTGGTGGAGACACTCCTCTTCCTGAGAAGGATGCTTGGGAGCAAAGAAGATGGACGGCGTAATGGATTGAGCCAGATGGAATGAGGTCACGACCTTTGGTAAAAAGGAAGTCCGGGTGCAAAGCACCACTATGTCCAGAAAGGACATTAGATAGGGAGGCGAGAAAGATATTGCCTGCAACTCACTCCCCCTCCGGGCCAATGTAATCGCCATTAAGAAGGCTGTTTTGATGGTAAACAGCCAGAGAGGACAATTGTGTAGAGGCTCAAAGGGAGTGCACGTCATGAAGGTGAGGACCAAATTAAGGTCCAATAAGAATTAAAGACCAAAGGAAGGTGCACTACATAAAAGTCAAGAAAAGTGAGTTCTTTGAAGGTTCTTCTTTTTATTGAGTTTCTTTGGGAAACAACAACGGCACACAGCCAACGCGTTTCGTTCCCCAGTGCCACGGGAACTTCGTCAGGGCTAATAGAGTGTAAAAAAGTTTCCAGTAACCAGACCGAAGTGTAGTACGTATCCGTTAGTGGATGCCTAGTAAACGCCACACAGGAAAAGCAGTTGTTGCCCTAATGAGAAGATGAAAATATATAACAGTGAAATGCGGGAAACTCGATGATTCCAAGAATTTCAAGTGAATGCTAAATTGGGCCGCTTTCCAGGAATCCCAGAATATGGTTCGATGACAACAAAAATATTTATAGCCGAATAACACCACTGTTAGTGTGGTCTCCTTCCCAATCACCAAACGATGGACAGCAGTATCAAAAAAGTAAGGTCCCAATTAGTTGTAATACAGCCTTACGTATAAGTACCGATCAGCAATTCCATGATAAGAAGCTGACGAGCATAGTAGCGCGTATCTCCATCGAGGAAGCGAATTAAGGTCCCACTGTGGCATAACAAAGGGCGTGGTTGGAAACAAGAGAGCCAGCCCTTTGAGAAATCTACGTACAATAGGAGACTTGAAGAGAGTCTGGCAGCCGCAAAAAAGGCAGACAGAGCAGAGAGATAACGTTTGAGAGTTCCCAAAGCAGAGCCCTGTTGGGCAAGGGTTGGACAAGGGGGCTTTAGTTTTAAGTATTGAAGTGCCCAGGGCCGAGTGTCAATCAGTGACACCTTGTCCCAAAGTGGGGTGGAGTCAGCAAATCTCAATGACGCTATCCTACTCTGTGACGAGGTAGGGAGTGCTGCCTGGGGAAACAACCTTTACAACGCAACTTTTACAACGCACTACCATTACAACGAAACTTTTACAACACAACATCCATTACATAGCATGCCATTACAACGCAACCATTACAACACATGACACTACAATGCATATCATTACAACGCATGTCATTACAACACAGTCATTACAACACATACCATTACCACGCATACCATTACCATCCACCACTTACCCTACTGTTGTACCCCCTGGAGTTAGAATAGTACGTTTTACCCCTACACTATCCAACACTTACCCTACTGTTGCACCCCGTGGAGTTAGAATAGTACATTTTACCCCTACACTATCCAACACTTACCCTACTGTTGCACCCCCTGGAGTTAGAATAGTAATTTTTACCCCTACACTATCCAATACTTACCATACATGAAATGTAATGTCATGCGTTGTAATGGTATGCGTTGTAAAGTTATTATGCGTTGTAATGGAATGCGTTGTAAATGTAGTTTTTACAATTTGTTGTAATGGCATGCGTTGTAATGGAATGCGTTGTAATGGACGTTGCGTTGTAAAAAATGCGTTGTAAAGGTGTGCGTTGTAAAAGTATGCGTTGTAACATCATACATCCGCCGCCTGTCCTCACTGGCTGACTTAAAGTCAGTCAATGAGAGAAGGCAGCATTACCAACCCTCCTGAAACCTCCGAGGCAGAGCTGCAGCTGGTGTTTTTTGTTTTTTTGAATGTTTGTGGCTATGTGTGAGTATAAATGAATATTTGGGGGGGGGGAGCGTGGTGACTGGGTGTGTGTGTGTGTGTAAATGCATGGGTTTGAATGAGTGCCCATGTATGTCTCGTCTGCCCCCCTCCCTGCTAAAATCAGTGGTCTCTCATATTCACAAGGAGAAGCATCCACCAGAAACAATGTCACTCAGACACTCCTATCCAGGGCTTGTGGCCTTGAGGTGTCCTTTTAGACACCCCTCTCGAGGGCAATTCTTTAGCCCACTCTGCCACCCCAGTTCAGACATGGCCATATGCAAATCAGTCTGACCCTGTGCCTCATGGGAACAGTCCAGCCCGAACTGCCAAGCTACGCCTTCCCTGGACCGGAAACAAGCTTCCGAGGACCGGTTTGTGGCATTTCAGCCGTCTTCAGCCCGGCTTGCTTGAATCCAGTGGCAAAGTGAGCAAGGGACTCACGTCTGAGCATACCCTGCCAACTTATGGCGAACAAAGCGGTACAAAAGGGGGTGGTGATGGACCATTGCTGCTCCAGGCCCAATAAAAGCCTCCGGGTTCTACCTCTCACCTGAGCTTTGTGCCTGCACAATCTAGCGCCCCCCAGCGCCTTGAGGCCCTCACGGGTGAGTAATGCGCTCTATAAATGCTTTGATTGAGTGATTGATTCTTGTGTTGAATGACGAGTCAGGGTAGAGGCTGGCTTCAAGCTCCCGGTGTCCCTTCACTCCTGGATTCCATGCTGTCGCCTGCCTTACTTGGACTGCACATATCAAAATCATTGTATTGCGAAGTAGCAATACATGTTATTCAGAGTGCTTAGAAATGGCAGGACTGCGGTATGAAGCACTACATCAGTAAGTTATTATGTTCATTTATCTTCACATTTCATGATTCACAACCTAGTTATCCTGAGTGGATGGACCGAGCATTGACTCTGGCAATGTCTACAATGCTAGTAATGGAAGGAATGTTAGATGAGGGGTTCAAACACAGTGTAGCGTGAATCATAAAGCGCAAAGATTACTCTTCTGTTGGCAAGCAGGGGAAACACTGAAAAAATGAGAACTAACCACAGTGTAAACACCACAGACATAAAAAATGTAAAAAGAGATTTGTGATTTTTGCACTAAACTCTAAAAAATAGACTCCACTTCATTGGAATGTCCCACTCATCACTTGGTGGAATTATACTGTGAAACTCCTCAAAAGGCTGTACCATCCTCGTGCTCCCAGACTTAGCCCCTTCCTGCATTCTGGCAAACAAATCCACATAGATCCTAATCTTCATTCAGAAAACTCAATTTTTGGATCCAAAACATTTATTTCTTTGGAAATGTTGTATCCTGGTGATCGCGGCTAGGGTCACCGTGGACTTTCTTAACGTCTGTAAAAAGAGAATGATAAAATGCTTCACTACAGTGGTGGGTGCCCCTTTTCTATCTGTTCCATCCCTCCCCTGCTAGTCTACTTTAAGAGTTGCTGACTTGTTTAAAACGCTGGGTACTCTATAACCTTTGGGTATAAATGATGACGAGGATCGCCATGGACTTGTGTATGCAATTTCCCAATCGATGTAGAGTTTATAGCATAACTTCAATAGTCTTTAGCTTACATTCTCACGTTTAACCTACATCTTTTGCCTCCATTCTTATTTCCTTGAGCCATGGACCTCCCATGGGCATCTCTGATGGCAGCATAACTCCTAACACTACAGGAGGAGCCTCTGGTGCCTGCAAGACAGCCTGAACCCCACAATCTGCTGACCACAGTGCCCACAAATGTTCCACTGTGGCCCTTCTCAAAGAGTGCACCAGGAATGCACATTGAGCCTGTTGCACCACCTGCTGGTCACAAGTTCTCCTGTGCCCTATTGCAATCCATCACAAGCACCGACCTCAATCCACGAAGGATGAATGGCTTGCCTGCCTGTTTCTCTTATTAGACTTTATGAGCCCCAGGAATTGTCTGCCACTCACCCCGTGCCCTCCTCGGCATCGTAATGTGGATTCACAAGCACCTGGTACCGTTCCATCCGAGACATGGATTAAATCTTACCAGACGTTCAGTTGTATTATGTCAGTTTCTTCAATTACTGCTCAAATTTATACATCTAATTATTTATATTTTATTCAATACGTCTTCTTCCAGTGTTCCACATGTTCCTTAGCAATCTCCAAAGCCACCTTTCGGGCTGCCACCACCAAGCCCACCTCTCAGACTGCCACTACCAAAGCTACCTCTCCAATCACCGGCACCACCACGAATGCCATATCAGACGCTGCCAACTACGAAGCCACCTCTTGAGCCTCCAATACCACCAAAACCAACTCTCAATTTGCCAGCACTGAACCCTCCCCTCAGGCCGCTGATGCCAGTAAAGACATCTCTCAGGCTACCATCACCAAATCCATCTCTCAAGGTGCCGCTCACCAGCAAAGCCGCCACCAAAGCCACTTCTCAGGCCTCTACTACCAAAGTAACCACTTAGGCCGCCACCACCGAAGTTGCCGACTCTAGAGTCACCTCTCAAGCCACCACCACCAAAGCCACCTCTCAGGCTGTCACCACCAAGGCCACCTCTCAAGCTGCCGCCCACCAGCAAAGCCGCCCCCAAAGCCACTTCTCAGGCCTCTACTACCAAAGTAACCACTTAGGCCGCCACCACCAAAGCCACCTCCGAAGCTGCCACCTCCAAAGTCACCTCTGAAGCCACCACCATCAAAGCCACCTCTCAGGCTGTCACCACCAAGGCCGCCGCTCAAGCTGCCGCCCACCAGCAAAGCCACCTCTGGAGCCACCAAAGCCACTTCTCAGGCCACTATCACCAAATTAAATTCTCAGGCCGCCACCACCAAAGCCACCTCCAAAGACATCTCTCAGGCCACCACCACTGAGAAAAAGTTTTATTGAAATGCAAAATTAATTTAGTTAAATGTCATATGTATAACTTTAATATGCAATTTACATTGAACTGACAGCATTAAAATGTGCAACATGTAGTATATAAGTATACCTATTAGTACTAGGCCTCAAGATGATTAAACAAGCTTCATTTAATAAAGCAATCTAACTGACTGAGCTAAGATGTGCACAAAATGTTTAAGGGTTGATCTTACCCTGACATTTCTTTAATAAAAAGCTTTACATCATAATGCAGAAGGTTCCTGATTAATAATAACGTTTTTAAATATTTCCCAGAATTGCTTTATGGTTGAATACCATGAATTCTCATTTAACAAACAGAACACAATGCATAAATAGAACATGTTGATCTTTTAACTTAATTTCCCTCATTTTATATTAAATATATGTGGTGCTGAATAATATTCTTCGCAGCTGATGTTTCTAATTCACACAGCCTATTGTTTAGCTAACATACAATTTATTTTATTAGAAGGTTAATAATGTGATCAGCCCCAAGGGATAGGAGGTCTTACAATGGAGACAGCCTCATACATAGACATACTTTTAATACTGTTGCATACTTCTTGATAAATCTTTGTAGGTGCTTTGTGCAAAATTGTGAGAAAGCAGAAGAGCCTGTTCTCTGAAAAACTGAAAGCTGATTGGACGAGGGCTACTGCAACATTTCTTTTCGACTGTTTATATTAGCGAGTGTTCCTAGAGTAGGTTAATGCATTGCTATGCCTTGCCACGCCATTGCTGTTTTCCCATACCCTTTGTGCTGGATGCTAATGGCTTAATGCTAAAGGCTGAACGCTCATTTGCTATCCTTTTCCGAACAGACTGCTGAATTTTATTTATTTATTTATTTATGAAGAGTTTTGTATATCGCGAACAAGACCCTTGGGTATCAGAGCGCTTCACATTACATGAGGTAGTTATAGTCTTGCATTGTCAACGTAGTTTTCACATTATTATGAGGAAGGTACATAAATTATACAGGCGACAGTATCAATAAAATTTCTACAAGAGTAATAGCATATAGTATGACATAACTTTTAGTAAATAGTAGCATATAAAGTGTAAAGAGTTGGTCAGTCCTAATGGACTATTTCCTGTGTGTGTTTTCAGCTCCAGTCCTTAAGCAATATTTCTGACTTCCCGTGCCTCATCTATGGAAGGAATTTACTCATTAGGAAGATCTTAGTTTCCCTCTTAAAGGTTGCTGTATCTTCAATCTTTCTGATGTTTGAAGGAAGTGAGTTCCATATTCTAGGGGCTGCTCCTGAAAAAGCCCTGTCGTAAGTCTTCTTCTTCCGGAAGATGGCGGGTCTCAGCATTAGCTCATTTGTGCTCCTGGTTGGTCTGTTACCTCCAGATAGCTTAATTTTCTGAGCTAGGTATTTGGGTATATTGTGGTCGAGCGCCTTATGTGTTATGCATGCCATTTTTAGCTGGATTCTTGCTTCGAACGGTAGCCAGTTTAATGCCTTCAAGTGTGGCGATATATGGTCAAATTTCCTTGATCCAGTGATCATTCGTGCGGCTGCATTGAGACATGCTTTCAGGGGTGCTGTAGATATTTTTGGTAGACCTGCTAGCGTCGTGCATCCATATTCAATCCTCGCTATAACTAGTGACTGAACTGCCAGTTTGAGGTCTGCTTTGGATATGAATGGTTTCACTTTTCTGATGTAGTTCAGGTGGTAGCGGGCGCTTTTTGCCATTGCGTTGACATGGGCTTTCATGTTTAGTTTCTCATCTAGAGTGATTCCTAGAGATTTCGCTGAGCCAACTAGGGTAGGGGTGCAATTTAGTGTTGTTATCATATTGGACCATTCCTTCACTTCTGTGTGTTTCTTTGGTGGAGATATTAGCAAGAATTCAGTTTTTTGTGCGTTTAGTTTCAGATGGTTGATCGATAGCCATTGCAATGTCAGTTTTAAGGTCTCATTCATTCTCATGATGTCTTCCCTGGATGTGATCTTGATGTAAATCTGGGTATCGTCCGCGTACATGTGGTAGGAAATATTAGATTTTTGAAGGATTTCAGTGAGAGGTTCGATGTAAAGGTTGAACAGTGATGGAGATAAAGTAGAGCCTTGAGGGACTCCAATTGAATTAGGGCATGCTGGTGAGAGTGTTTGATTGACCAGGAATCTTTGCGTTCTATTCTGCAGGAAAAATTCAAACCATTTTAGGACGTTTCCAGTTATTCCCATCCTATCATGAAGCCTGATTAGTAATTTTTCATTATTTACCGTGTCGAATGCTGATGATAGGTCCAGGAGGATAAGTAGACATGTTTGATTGCTGTCTAGTGCCTGTAGTGCATCATCGACAATATGTAGGATCGCTGTTTCTGTGCTATGTCCTGTCCTGAATCCTGATTGGCAGTCGTCTAGTAGTGAGAACTTCGTGATGTGTTGACTTAGTTGATTTTGTACGCATTTCTCTATTAGTTTGGCAAGCATAGGGATGTTAGTCACCGGGCGAAAGTTATTTGGATCTGCTGGGTCCGCCGTTGGTTTTTTGATGATAGGGACGACTTGACCTGTTTTTAGGCAGTCTGGAAGGATCCCTTGTGATAGGGAGGCGTTTATTATTTTTGTCCAAATGGGAATCACAATATGGTTTATGTCTCTGACGCATTGAGCTGGAAGAGAATCACTATAGTGGTTGTTAGGTTTGATGTCTGATAGTGTTTTGGCTATGGTATTTTGATCCAGTAGTTTGAAGTTAACCCATTAAGCCTTGTTTTTTGTCCAATTGTGGTCGTTTTCTATGGTGCTGTTGAGGTTTTGTCTGACCATATTGCCAATGTTATCAGCCTCTTTCCCGAGCTCTCTTTCTAGTTTGTTTGCCTTGTCTGTGAAGAATGTTGCGAATTCTTCACAGCTTATTTGTGTTGTTGTGGTTTCTTGGTCGGTTTTAGCTAATTTATTGGATTGCTGTTTCAGGATCTCGAATAATTTCCGTGGTCTATTTTTGGCGTTATCTAGCTCAGATCTGATAAATTCTTTTTTGGAGTGTAGTATTTTTTTTTGTTATATTCGCTTCTAATTCTTCTAAGTGATTTCAGTTCGAGCGATGCTGGGTGTTGTCTCCATCTTCTTTCCGCTAGTCTTAGTTTCCTCCTTTCTTCATTTAGAGTCTCACTGAACCATGGGTTTTTTATCTTCTCTGTGGCTCTTTTCAGTTTCAGAGGCATCGTGTTGTTGACTATATTCGTTACTGTTTCAGTGTAGTGATCTGTAAGTTCCTCCACACTTTGCAAGTTGTTCGGTGGAGTCAGTTTTTCCTCACAGCTTTCCACTAATAATGATATATTCGGATTTCTAGTATCTCGCAGCCATTTCTTGTGTCTCTTAGAGTTGTATCGTCTTGTTCTTATTCATATTGTTTATCATGAAAGTTATGGCATGGTGATCTGACCAGTCGCATGGTTCAATTGCTATAATTGAGGTATTGTTAGTTTTTGATATTATCCAATCCAGCGTGGCTCCTTTTTCATGTGTTGGCTCTGTGCAAACTTGGTTAAGATTTAACTCCGTTAGGAGGTCTTTCAGAGCGTTGACTTGTTTGTCTTGGTTGTCATTCCAGTGTAAGTTAAAGTCTCCCAGGATAATGTTGTTATTTTCAGAGTTGGAGTCGGTGGTGATGATTTCCATTAAATTGTCTATGAAGGTTGAATTATTGCCTGGCGGGTGGTAAAGTGCATGTAGATTGCATATTTGATTATCTGCTAATCTAATCTTGAGATTTAGGTGTTCACAGAATTCGCGATGTTCTGATGGCACATGTTTGACTTCTAATTCCGATCGGTAAATGCAGGCGTCCCCACCCCCTGTCTTTTTTTGTCTGTCAAGTCTCACAATATTATACTGTGGGGGTACTAGTAGGTCCATACTAGGAGACGAGGATTCCGATAGCCAGGTTTCCGTCAGGATTGACACATCGATTTCTTTGTTTAATATGAGATCAGCTATGTCAGATGCATGTTTTGCTGCCGACCGACAATTAAGGAGTAGGCATTTTAAAGGTTTCCCTGCTATCCTCGTGTTCATGACGTGTGGTTCCGTGATTAGTTGTACTTGTTTTAGGTTGTTATGATTGGTTTTCCTTTCGTTTTGTTTTGAAGTTCTGTTAGCATCGATCTGGACTGTTCTGATTTTTTCGCCTTCAGTAGGGTCAGTAGACTCATATTCTTGAAGTAACTATAGCGTTTCTTCTTCCGTAAGACGGTAGAGGTTCCTGTCTGGTCGATTTTGTCTGTTTGATAGTGGTAACGCCATCTTATTTCCTTCTTTTTGAGATTTAAGAAGAACTTCTCTGATGTACTCGACTTTGTTATGGGTGCTAACAGTGATTTCCAGCATCTTTTTCATTTCTTGTACCGTAGTTAGAATACTGACCATCTGAGTTTGAAGCTCTTAGATTCTTCTTCGAGTTAGTAATGATGTGTTAAGCGCGTTCGTCTTCCTTTTTCTACAGCCTTGTGTTGCGTTCATGCTTTTGAATTTTGACCTCATCATCGGACCTCTTCCCTTTTTGTCACTACTTTGGTAGTCAGCTACTTCTTTGTTCATGTCGCGGACAACCGTTTTGTCTCCGGTATCATCCACAGTTTGGTAGTCTGCTCCATCTCTGTTCATGTCGACAGCCGTGTTGTCTGCTATGTTGACATTATTTTGGTTGTCTCCTCCGCCTCTGTTTTTGTCGTGTGCAGCCGTGTTTTCTTCTATATTATCCTTAGTTTGGTAGTCTTCTCCGCCTCCGCCCATGTTGTGAACATCCGAGTTATTGTCCATCTCATTCGTTTCCGAGTTCTCCTTTGGTGTATTACTCAACTGTGATGACCTGTCAATGACGATAGATGTCGAGTTTTTCCTCTGATATGTTTTCCGGGTGGCATTTGCATTTTGTGTATCCAATTCAACTCTTCCTGTGTCCTTTCTGGTCTTGAGAGGTTGTGTTGATACTTCCCTCTGAGATATTTTCGGGGCTGTGTTAGCACCTTTAGTGTCCAAGATGGTTTTTACTGGGATATTCCTTGTTTGGGGTCCTCTTGTTCCGCTCAAGTCACTTTGGTGTAAAGGAGGTAGTGGATCCCGTTGGTTAGTGTCCGGTATGCGGTCTGAGTTGGAAACTCTGTGATGATCTATGGTGTTGTCTTGTGTAGTCAAGTGTATTTGGGGTCTTGCCATTATTACGCATCTTTTTAAGGTTGGGAACATCTTGTCAAATTTGTTTAATTCGCTATCCGTTGCTTGTATGAGTACTATACCATTCTTAAATATCGTTATGCATAGTCTCGCTCTACATCTATGGGATGGTTGGCTCATCAGTTTTGTGCCATGTGGGATGTTCTTTATACTCTTTATGTTAAGCATTTCTGTGAAGGTATTACGCCAAATCGCTGTTCTTCTAGTGAAGAATATCAAATCATTCACTATAGTACCTTTATCATTGCTATAGGATGGGTCCAGGATTAGTGTGTCTGGTTTTTTTCTTAGAAGATTATGTTTGAACTTTTTGGCTGCGTTCTTAGACAGATTGGCTGGGTATTTAATAGTATGGGCGTTCGAGCCTTCCCGCTCTAAGTAGTGGTCCGTCATATTTTTCTCGGTTGTTGACCTTATAGTAACCTTCTGTCTTCCAAAATCTTTATTTGTTATTTATGGATGTGTCCGTAATGGTATCTGATTATCTTTTATAGTTTGAGGGCTGTATACCCTTCTTCCCTTTTCAGATTCAGATTTTAGGCAGCACTTTCAAGATGTCTGCCACATTAGCAGTCTTTTTTGTGTTGAAGAGACTTTCTCTCTTTCTAGTGTAGCACTAGTCCTCATTCCCTGGTCTGTGAGCTCCCTTTTCCTTTTCTATTTTCCTATTGTCCTTTTTACCTTTCATTTCCGGTTTTAGCTTTCTGCCATTATCAGGTGATATTTTCTTCTATTGCAGATTATCCTCAAATGGCTCTCGTTTTTCTATGCTAGGTGTCCTGTATCGTCGCCATTTTGAGGTCAGGCAGGCTGCTAAAGTTCTTCTATTCCCTTCAAAATGGCCCTCGATTTTTTTTCTTTTTACTTGTCCTTTCTGGCCGCCATTTTGAGGTCAGGCAGGCCGATATTCAATTCCTTTATTCCCCGTAGCTATACTTTCCCAATGCCTGGCATCCGCTTTACCCCCATTCGGCACCGGCAGCCCAGAGGCTGTCCTATAGAGGCTGTCCTCCGCTTCGTGACGAAAATCAGACTCACCTCCTCCTTCCCCGACGTCCTCCGCCTCCATGCATCACCGTGCAGCACTGTTACTCGTTTTCACCGTCCTCGCCGTGGGTCGATGCCTCGGCTCCTCCGTTCCCCTTCTCCTCTCCGCTCCACTCCTCCGTCTCCTGCAGTATCTCCGGCGTGCTCCTGTATCTTATCGCGCCTCCGACTCTTCATACCGCATTCCTGCTCTCCCGGGTACCGTGGCACGGCTCTTGAATACCGCCGTCTCCCTCCGGTGTGTCCGCAGTGGTATTCGTTGACGTTCCTTCGGGATAACCACCACTCCTTCTTATTACATCCTCAGGCTCCTTGACATTCCGATGATTTCTCCGCCGATTCTCCTTTTTGGATGTCTCCGCCCGGCTGTGTTTTCGTGAGTGTGGTTTCCTTTTCTCTTAATCTTTTATTTTCTTCTTCTTTTCGCCTTGTGTTTCCTGGTGTTTCCTGGTGTTGTTGGTCGCTGCGGCTTATTGCTGGTGGGTGGCAGGGTTAAAATCCGGGATTTTTACCATAAAAGTTATCCCTAACCCTAGAGCTCCCGAGTGGGGCTCCTACCTTGCGGCCATCTACTAGCTGTTGTGCTGAATGCAGTTACTACTGTTACTCCATGATTATTTTGCTTCATTGTTGAGACTTATTGAGTTGCTGAATCTCTCTTTATTGGAAGTTTAGCAATTACTGACTGTTTGAATTTGAGCTTTGTGTTCTATCTCACTCTTGCCTCTCAAACTTGAACTCTTTATGAGTTTATGATAACACCATTTTCACCACATTCTTTAGCATGAGGGTTCTTTCCTTGATGGAAGCACTGAACGCAATATGATTTGTTCTAACCATAAATTGTTAGGATCAATTCTGTAATTTGATTGATACTTTAACCAAATGAATAAAAAGAACAAGAACTTACTAAACTTTTAAAGAAAATAAAACCCCCCAAAAAAACATCTAACTCTTGTTTTTGACTGAACTTAAATTGTGATTATGATTTTTGTGATGCATAGCTTCTGATCTTCTCTGCAACGACAACAAAGGTCTGTCACAGAAAAGTAAGAGGAAACACCCGAGTGGGGATCAACCCTGTTGGTGTGAAATATAGATGCTAAATCATTTTATTTAAACCGATTCCTGCTCCAGCAGACTCTAGTAGCAGAGAGACAGTTTGACGTTTTGAGAAGAGGAGCTATAAAATATTTGCCCGAGTTAGAGTAATGCCCGATTCCCAAACATGAAGCCTGACAAGTTGCGATTTCCGAAGGCGGTTGTTGTTTTGAAGGTGTGAGTATTAATAGGATGATGCTTTGCAATTTGTGATTGCTATGTTTATTGAGAAGCAATTTGGAGTATGGGAGCTGAATGATTTGATGAATGTATATGTTCACTGTTTATTGTAAAGAAGTTGAAGAATTATCAGGCTCGGCGAAGCCTAAGATCCCGGGATATTGAGATAAGTGTAGAAGACACTTACTAGATAGAGTTTTCTTGTCTGCTAAAGGTTTGTGATGTAGATCAAGAGGTAACATAAACTACACAAATTAGGATAGGGACATTAATAAACTGTTCTGATTGATTGTTGTTGGCAGAACTTGATTGTGCAAAGGGTGACACTACATTGACCTGGGTGATCTCCCGCTGGTCGAGATCCTACTTGCAAATGTTAAAATATTTTTGTGTAAAAAGTCGGCAGGTGGGAAAACCTAAATATTCAGATTGATGAATTGCCTTGTGATTTCTTTGATGGAGCAGACAAGGATTGTTTATTTAACCCGTTTAGAGCGACGAACGTTCAGCGCCCAGTGCTGAACGTTCGAATAACGAATGCTGGCCCATCGGCCAACGGTCGTGTGCAGCACTGGGGAGGTAGTGCACGCGACGACCGTTGGCCAACGGCAGCGCTTAACGGGTTAAATGGTAGATTGTGTGTACAAGAGAAATTGTAAAGGAGGGTGAACTGCTGCATGGAGTGAGATCGTATGTAATAGTGTGGCATGCTGGGAGAGGTTGGTTTGTTTACTGTTGCGCTGTGATTGGTTGATGACGACACAGAGTTCTGCGCTGTAATAAGCCAGTTGTTCTGTTAATACTGTATTGAGGTTGGTTAACAGGTCTTGCAAATATCCGGAAATGCTTTAATGAATTTAAAAGTTTGGTCAAAGGTGATGTTACAATTCTGACACAAGAATTGAAGAGTCCCCTACCGAGTGTACACCAGCACATTTTATAACAACCAAATTGTGATTACATACATTTTTATGGCATCACCAATTATACAAGTTTACTGAAAAGGAGCGTCCTTGAGTTTTCCTAAATATAGGACTGTGAGAAGTTGGCCTGATATATGATGTTTCCAATTCTGGAACCACCTTGTATCAGTCCAAACTATCCCTTATGGTGTCTGGTTGTAAGTCAACCTTGTAGACAAGCTATCTTAATGGTAGCATAGACTAAGCAGCCTTAAAGGCTAAACTCAAGAGGTCGTGTTAAGCGAGCTGTTTTACCAATCACAGTCCTGTAATATCAAATGAAAGGACACCACACAAGTATATATTATAATAATATATGTGTTTATTCTTAAAAATAATCCCCAGTACTCCTTATGAACAATGGGGCACAGCGTTAAATCAAAAGCACAGTATAACATACAAAGTTGCACAATTATGGATGAGGGCGGGGGGCCACTCAGACCATATACTAAGAAAGTGGTATAAGAGATACCAATCGAACAGTGGTTAGGCCTAGGGCCTAGGGAATCGCTGGGAGCAGTCGGGACAAGCAATGCTGAAGTCGGGAAAAGCCCGCGGGATTCGGGTGCAGTGCTTAAAGCACACGCATGCACCAATGCAAGTCAATGGTGCGTAAAAGTTACACAAACAGAGTTTTAGGATACTTCCGATGAACCTAGAAGGACAAAACTTTAGACACAGACCCTAGAGGTATGTACCAGTGTGGGAACACCGGCGTTGCAATGTTACCTCACCCACAGGAAGCGGGTGCATAGGGTCGAAGTGGCGTCGGGTTTCGTCACGCAGGTTCTGGGTGCTTGAAGCTGAAGATGCTGCAGGTGATGTGAAGGAGAAGTGTCCGGTGTGATCCAAGGGTGGATCAGAGTCGAAAAGTACCTGAAAGCAGAGGGGACAGAGTCTGGGTCACTCAGCAGTGACCAGGGTGGAACCAGGACGGAACCAGGCAATGTCGGGCGCAATCAGGTGGTTGTCGAGGAGCTTCTCTCCGCTGCCACGTGGGCTCTGGGGCATCTGCGACGTCCAGGAGCGGGTCACGAGCTGTCCCACGTAGGCTCTCACCGTCGGCACTGTCGGCTTCAAGATTGGAGCAAACAACACTTGGCAAGAGCAATCCACGCGGAACTGGAAGATTGCTTCTCACTCGGACCAGGAGGGTCAGAGTGGGGGCTCCTTTTCAGAGGAGCTGGTGTAAGTCTGGAGCAACCAGAATCACAAGTCGTATTTAGGTTTTCGCCGGCACAGGGGCCACAAGCCAGCTGGCAAGTGACCGGGCCAACGCGTTGAGCCAAAGAAAGCAGAAGGGCCCCACGCAGCACTCGTCGAGTGTAGAGGGGTGAACTTCGGTGCAAGAGTGGCTCAGGGTTGGGGCTTCTCAAACCCCAGTGTACAGCTTCGAGGGTCACTCGTGGGCTGCACGGTCAGCGTCTTGTGGTCTTTTCAAGATGGCGTGCCCCACGCTTCCGGTCGCCTCCACGGGTCTCAGCTCTGCAGGGACTGTGGATCGGGCTGTAAGAAGGCAGGCAAGCTTGATCTCGTCGATCTCTGTCGCTCGAGTTCCGGCGGGAACTGCAACAAAGCAGACGTCGATGTGCTGGATGGTGCCTGTTTGCACAGGGTGGTCACTCCTTGTCCACAAGGGAGATTCTTCAGTCTTCTACGTTGAGTAGGATGTGGAAGGGTCCAGAGTTTCGTTTCTTATGTTTCATCAGGATAATCTGAAGTGCATTGGCACTGCTCCCATTCTTATACCAATCTGGGTGGCTGGATTACCTGCTAGGTCCCCTCCTATGGGTGGGACCCAGGAAGGGTGTGGGTACACCCCTTTCCTTTGATCCAGGCCACGCTGGGACGGGGGCTGGTGTGTCCCAGAACCGGTTTGGCCGGATTATGCAAGGGGCAGCCTTGTGCTCCCCATGCAGTGTCTGGTTTCTTTCAAACCTCCCTGCTACAATCCACTATCTCCTGTCTGGGGAGGTGTGACACCTCCCTGCGTCAGGAAACCCTTTGTCCAGGCCCCCTTGGCTGAGTTTCGGTCAGCTGCAAGGGGGCAGACCCGTGTCTGTGGCAGGAGCATCCATTTTGTGGATCTGAGGCTCTTTTAAAAATCAACCGCATTTCAGTAAAGTAACATGTCTTCTCCCTCTAGAGGGGTGGAATGCTATCCCCGTCGCCAGAACTGGCGAGGGGATAGTATTCCAAATCGCATGACACCTTACACGTCATGTTTCGATAAAGCCAAACCAAAGTTGCTATATAACCGCGAGGATTATAATGCACTAAATAGTATATGGTATGGCATTATCCTGGAACAGCTTAGGGAGTTGTTCCCGACAGCTGCAGACAGGCTCAGCTCATGCTAGAGCTACATCTCACATTAAACCACGCACTCTGCCTCCAGGATTGATAAGGCCTTCCATAGGAGTGGCTCACAGGTTTATATGTGTCCAGATATAGGTTTAGATATAGGTATACTATATCTAAGCAAGAGGTGATTACACCATCTTGCCCCAGCTGAGTGATCAGCCAGTTGTGTCAATTTAAGAACCAGCCAGGGGTGGCAAAAGATATGCTGCAGCCCCTGGTAGGCCTTGGTGGCACCTATGCCCTGAGCACCTATAGTGCATGGTACAGGGGCTGACAAGGAGTCCATTTCCAATTGGGGTATGTACCTATAGCACATGTATTACTAATTTAGAGAGAGAACAGCAGGCTGGGGGTCTGATTAGCAGGCCCACAGCCTCAGTGAGTCGAAAACCAGTGAAGCAAAAAGCAAAAATTTGGGGTGACCATAGGATAGCAGACCCTACTCTCCTACACAACCCCCCCTCCCCAAACGCAGGGACATTAAACTTAACCTTGACCAGATAAGTCTTCATGTTCTAAGTGGAAGTACCTGGAGAGACCATCTGCATTACCATGGTCAGTCCCTGGGCGGTGCTCCACTGTAAAGTCCATCCCCTGTAGGGAAATGGACCACCTGAGCAGTTTGGGATTTTCACCCTTCATCTGATTTAGCCACAAGAGGGGCTTATGGTCTGTCTGAATTAGGAAGTGAGTTCCAAACAAGTATGGCCTCAACTTCTTCAGGGCCCAAACCACAGCAAAGGCCTCCCTCTCAATAGCTGACCAGCGTTTCTCCCTGGGGGTCAGCCTGATGCTAATAAAAGCAATGGGCTGGTCTTGACCATCTTGATTAAGTTGTGAAAGCACAGCTCCCACCCCCAACTCAGAAGCATCTGTCTGTACAATGAACTGTTTGGAGTAGTCAGGACTCTTCAGGATAGGTGCAGAGCACATGGCCTTCTTCAGGTCATCAAATGCCTTTTGACAGCTAACTGTCCACTGAACCTTTTTGGGCATCTTCTTGGTTGTCAAGTCATTCAATGGTGTCACAATGGATCCATAGTTCTTTACAAATTTTCTGTAATACCCAGTCAGGCCCAAGAAGGCTCTGACTTGTGTCTGGGTAGTTGGAGGAGCCCAGTCCTGTATGGTCTGGATCTTGCTCTCCAGTGGTTGAACCTGACCCCCACCTACTAGGTGGCCCAGGTACACAACCTTGCTCTGCCCTATCTGGCACTTGGTAGCCTTGATAGTCAGGCCTGCTTTTTGCAGGGCCTCCAGAACCTTCTTCAGGTGGATCAGGTGATCCTCCCAGGTGGAGCTAAAGACAGCAATATCATCTAGATATGCTGCACAGAAGTCATCCAGCCCAGTAAGGACTTGATTCACCAACCTTTGGAAAGTGGCAGGTGCATTCTTCAAACCAAAGGGCATTACCACGAACTGTTAATGTCCACTAGGGGTAGAGAATGCTGTCTTGGCTTTTGACTCTTCAGCTAGTCTGATCTGCCAGTAGCCAGCTGTCAAATCAAATGTGCTCAGAAACTTGGCAGAAGCCAAATTATCAATGAGCTCATATGCTCTTGGAATGGGATGTGCATCTGTCCTAGTGACAGCATTGAGACCTCTGTAGTTCACACAAAACCTAATTTCTCTCTTTCCATCTTTGGTATGAGGTTTTGGCACAAGGACCACTGGGCTAACCCATGGGCTCTCTGATGGCTCAATCACTCCAAGCTCCAACATCTTTTGCACCTCAGCCTTTATACAATCCCTGACTTGGTCAGGTTGCCTGTAGATCTTATTCTTCACAGGCAGACTGTCACCAGTGTCCACCTCATGGGTGCACCAGTTAGTTTGACTGGGTGTGAGTGAAAACACGTGTCTGTGGGCTTGCAAAACCTGTCTGCAGTCCATCTGTTGCTGGTCAGTGAGGCTGCCTGCCAAGGCTACTCCATCAACTGATCCATCATCAGGGTTCTGGGAAAGCAGGTCTGGGAGAGGGTCACTCTCTTCCTCCTGTTCCCCATCTGTGGCCATGAGCAAGCTCATGTCCTCCCTGTCCACAAATGCTTTCAAACGATTTACATGGAGCACCCTGTGGGGGCTCCTAGGGGTTCCAAAGTCAACCAGGTAGGTGACTTCTCCCTTTTTCTCAATAATAGGGTAGGGTCCAGTCCATTTGTCCTGGAGTGCTGCTGGGGCCACTGGCTCCAACACCCACACCTTCTGCCCTGGCTGGAACTCAACCAGAACAGCCTTTTGGTCATGCCAAGCTTTCTGTAATTCTTGACTGGCCTCCAGGTTTTTGGATGTTCTCTCCATATACTCAGCCATCCTGGAGCGGAGACCAAGTACATACTCCACAACATCTAGCTTAGGCTTTTTGAGAGGTAACTCCCATCCTTCCTTCACCAAACATAGTGGACCCCTCACAGGGTGGCCAAACAAAAGTTCAAAAGGGCTGTAGCC
This sequence comes from Lissotriton helveticus, assembly GCF_964261635.1. NCBI lineage: Eukaryota > Metazoa > Chordata > Amphibia > Caudata > Salamandridae > Lissotriton > Lissotriton helveticus. Next base: position 38,635,923 of record NC_136067.1, on the reverse strand, counting down.
AACCCCCTTCTGTGGGACCTCTCTGTAAGCAAAGAGCAAGCAGGGTAAAAGGATGTCCCATTTCCGCCTGAGCTTCTCTGGTAATCCTTTTATCATTCCATTGAGGGTCTTGTTGAATCTCTCCACAAGCCCATTGCACTGTGGGTGATAGGGTGTGGTAAACTTGTAGTTTACTCCACACTCCTTCCACATTGCTTTTAAGTATCCAGACATGAAGTTGGTGCCTCTATCTGAAAGTACCTCCTTTGGGAAGCCCACTCTTGAGAAAACTGCAATGAGGGCTTTTGCCACCACAGGGGCTGTGGTGGTCCTCAGGGGAATTGCCTCTGGGTACCTGGTGGCATGATCCACTACCACCAGTATAAATCTGTGCCCAGATGCTGTTTGAGGATCCATGGGACCCACAATATCTATTCCAACTCTTTCAAAGGGTACCCCACCACAGGTAGTGGTATGAGGGGGGCCTTTGTTGTGCCACCTGACTTACCACTGGCTTGGCAAGTGACACAGGAGTGACAAAACTCCTTGACATTTTCTGACATATGAGGCCAGTGAATGTGAGGAACAAGCCTGTCCCAAGTCTTGTCTGGCCTAAGTGTCCTGCAAGGGGAATATCATGGGCCAAGGTGAGAAGGAAACCCCTAAACTTCAAAGGTATAACCAACCTCCTGGTGGTACCAGGCTTGGGGTCTCTAGCCTCTGAGTAAAGGAGTCCATCATCCCAATATACTTTATGGGCACCTTGAGCATTCCCTGCAGCCTCAGCAGCAGCTTGCTGTCTGAGGGGTTCAAGTGAAGGGCAATCTAATTGGGCCTGCCCCAGGTCTGCCCTTGAGGGTCCCCCTGTCCCCAGAAACTCAACCTGATCAGGCTCAAGTTCTTCAGAGTCAGTCTCCTCTTGGACTGCAGAATCAGTTTCCTGTGAAATCTGATCCTCAACCTGGGGCAAGGGGGAAGGAACAGCCTTTACCCTCTTGCTCCTTCTCTTGGGTTGTGGTTGGTCTATTGTTTCAAGATCCACCACTGGTTCAGGAAGGCACTTCTTAGCCTGAGTCCTTGTCACTGCAAGGACATGTGCTGAAATCCCTAGCATTTCTGCATGAGTCCTGAACTCCACTTCTGACCAAACTGAGCTTTCAAGATCATTGCCTAACAGACAGTCTACTGGGAGGTCTGCACTCACAACAACTTTCTTTAGGCCATCTACCCCTCCCCAGGAGAAGTTCACAACAGCCACACTATGTGTAGTAGTGGAGTTGCTTGCATTGGTCACTAGGTAACTTTCACCTAGTACAATCTGTCCAGGGTCCACAAAGTCAGGTGTCACCATAGTGACACTGGCACATGTGTCCCTGTAGGCCTGAGCCAGTTTCTCATTTATCAAAGGCGTCTGCCTATATTTGCCCAGGTTACTGGGACTCACTGTAGTGGACAAAGATAAGTCCACATCACATAGGAGAACTGCCTGAGTAGGGACTCTGACTAGGCCAGATTCCATCTCAGTACCCAAGGTTAACCCTAGTATACCCTTTGGTTGTGTACCACCACTGCTAACTGTACTAGGGGGTGCAGGTGCTTTAGGAGCTGCAGTGGTGGGGACTGGGTTTTTCTTGGTGCATTCACTGCCCCAGTGTGAAACTGATTTGCAGGTATTACACCAAGGTGTCTTTGGGCCATCATTCTTCTTTTTCATGTTTCCATTTTGGGAACCACCCTCCTTATTACTAGTTTGGGGGCCTGAAGACTTCTGGTCCTTTTCTTTATCTTTCTGATTCCCACCCTTCTGGTCTGTTTTCTTCTGGTCACCACCTTGGTTCTGGGGTTTCTGCTTAATCCTTGTTCTGACCCATTTGTCTGCCTTCTTTCCCAATTCTTGGGGAGAGGTCAGATCAGAGTCAATAAGGTATTGATGCAACAGCTGGTTCTGACAGTTATTAAGGATCTGCTCTCTCATTATAAGATTGTACAATCCTGTATAGTCTAAGACTTTACTTCCCTGCAGCCAACCCTCCAGAGCCTTAGTGGCACAATCAACAAAATCAGTCCAGTCCTGAGTCTGTGCTTTTTGGGTGTCTCTGAACAACAACCTGTATTGCTCAGTGGTTAGGCCAAACCCTTCAATAAGAGCACTCTTCCGGACAGAGTAGTTTTTGGCATCCTCAGGTCTAACTGTGAGGAGCCTATCCCTCCCTTTCTCAGAAAAGGAGTACCATAAAATTGCAGCCCACTGATCCTGAGGAACCTGCTGTACCATGCAGGCTCTCTCAAGAGCAGTCATCCATTTGTGGATGTCATCCCCTTCTTTGTAGGGGGGCACAATTTTTGTCAGGTTTCTATTATCATAGCTCCTGTCTTTCTCTCTAGGAATTATGCTGCCACCAGTGGCATCTAAGCCACTCAACTTCTGTTCTCTTGCTAAAGCAAGTCTAGCTTGAGCCAGGGCTACCTCCTCCCTCTCTATCTGGAGTTGGACAGCCCTCATCCTGGCCCTATGCTCTTTCCTCTGAGAGGGAGTCATTCCTCTCTGAGATTCTCTTGAGGCACTAGAAATATGAGAGTCCCCTGATGGAGATCTCACTCTTCTGTTGCCTGGGAGAATGCTGTTATGGGATCTGGGGAGGTGCTGGCCCTCTCCATTCCCATGTAGGTCTAAGTTGGTCTGGTTAAGCCTGGCAACTATAACCTGGTTACCCCTCTGATCCTGATCTTCAGGATCCTCTACTTCTGAGTCCTCCTCCTCCTCTTCCTCCTCTTCTTCTTCCTCCTCTGGAGTGGTATCAGTTATAGGGGGGTTCACTCCATCTCCTGAGTCTAAGGGAGCTGCACTCGCCTTATCTAAGTCATCCTTTTCCAGAATGGCTATCAGGGTAGGAATGGTGGGGCCTCTGCCCCTTTTTAGCCATCTTGATATGCACAAGGCACACAAGTCTTTATGGCTAAGTTTGTCATAGCTGGAAGTTGCCTTGGTAAGGTCAACTGTCACAGGCAGAGAGCCTGGAGCTTCACCTGTGCCAGACATGACTTCTAGTGAGGTGTAAGTGGTGCACTTACCTACACTCAGTGTTTTCCTACTGTACCTTGCTAGTGAGTTGTAGTCAGGGTGTGCTACTCCCTTTAATTTACAACTACTAAGTTCAGTAGAACTTAAATATGCTAAGCTTTTGATTTATATGTACCTAAGGTACTTGATGTGATCTTTCAATTTGATAAAAAGATTGCAATGGTAAAACAACAGCAAGCTCAAATCCGCACCGCTGCGCACCAATGTGAGAAGTCGGCATGATATATGATGTTTCCAATTCTGGAACCACCTTGTATCAGTCCAAACTATCCCTTATGGTGTCTAGTTGTAAGTCAACCTTGTAGACAAGCTATCTTAATGGTAGCATAGACTAAGCAGCCTTAAAGGCTAAACTCAAGAGGTCGTGTTAAGCGAGCTGTTTTACCAATCACAGTCCTGTAATATCAAATGAAAGGACACCACACAAGTATATATTATAAAAATATGTGCTTATTCTTAAAAATAATCCCCAGTACTCCTTATGAACAATGGGGCACAAGCGTTAAATCAAAAGCACAGTATAACATACAAAGTTGCACAATTATGGATGAGGGCGGGGGGCCACTCAGACCATATACTAAGAAAGTGGTATAAGAGATACCAATCGAACAGTGGTTAGGCCTAGGGCCTAGGGAATCGCTGGGAGCAGTCGGGACAAGCAATGCTGAAGTCGGGAAAAGCCAGCGGGATTCGGGTGCAGTTCTTAAAGCACACGCATGCACCAATGCAAGTCAATGGTGCGTAAAAGTTACACAAACAGAGTTTTAGGATACTTCCGATGAACCTAGAAGGACAAAACTTTAGACACAGACCCTAGAGGTATGTACCAGTGTGGGAACACCGGCGTTGCAATGTTACCTCACCCACAGGAAGCGGGTGCATAGGGTCGAAGTGGCGTCGGGTTTCGTCACGCAGGTTCTGGGTGCTTGAAGCTGAAGATGCTGCAGGCGATGTGAAGGAGAAGTGTCCGGTGTGATCCAAGGGTGGATCAGAGTCGAAAAGTTCCTGAAAGCAGAGGGGACAGAGTCTGGGTCACTCAGCAGTGACCAGGGTGGAACCAGGACGGAACCAGGCAATGTCGATCGCAATCAGGTGGTTGTCGAGGAGCTTCTCTCCGCTGCCACGTGGGCTCTGGGGCATCTGCGACGTCCAGGAGCGGGTCACGAGCTGTCCCACGTAGGCTCTCACCGTCGGCACTGTCGGCTTCAAGATGGGAGCAAACAACACTTGGCAAGAGCAATCCACGCGGAACTGGAAGATTGCTTCTCACTCGGACCAGGAGGGTCAGAGTGGGGGCTCCTTTTCAGAGGAGCTGGTGTAAGTCTGGAGCAACCAGAATCACAAGTCGTATTTAGGTTTTCGCCGGCACAGGGGCCACAAGCCAGCTGGCAAGTGACCGGGCCAACGCGTTGGGCCAAAGAAAGCAGAAGGGCCCCACGCAGCACTCGTCGAGTGTAGAGGGGTGAACTTCTGTGCAAGAGTGGCTCAGGGTTGGGGCTTCTCAAACCCCGGTGTACAGCTTCGAGGGTCACTCGTGGGCTGCACGGTCAGCGTCTCGTGGTCAATTCAAGATGGCGTGCCCCACGCTTCCGGTCACCTCCACGGGTCTCAGCTCTGCAGGGACTGTGGATCGGGCTGTAAGAAGGCAGGCAAGCTTGATCTCGTCGATCTCTGTCGCTCGAGTTCCGGCGGGAACGCAACAAAGCAGACGTCGATGTGCTGGATGGTGCCTGTTTGCACAGGGTGGTCATTCCTTGACCACAAGGGAGATTCTTCAGTCTTCTACGTTGAGTAGGATGTCGAAGGGTCCAGAGTTTCGTTTCTTATGTTTCATCAGGATAATCTGAAGTGCATTGGCACTGCTCCCATTCTTATACCAATCTAGGGGGCTGGATTACCTGCTAGGTCCCCTCCTATGGGTGGGACCCAGGAAGGGGGTGGGTACACCCCTTTCCTTTGATCCAGGCCGCGCTGGGGCGGGGGCTGGTGTGCCCCAGAACCGGTTTGGCCGGATTATGCAAGGGGCAGCCTTTTGCTCCCCATGCAGTGTCTGGTTTCTTTCAAACCTCCCTGCTACAATCCACTATCTCCTGTCTGGGGAGGTGTGACACCTCCCTGCGACAGGAAACCCTTTGTCCAGGCCCCCTTGGCTGAGTTTTGGTCAGCTGCAGGGGGTCAGACCCGTGTCTGTGGCAGAAGCATCCATTTTGTGGATCTGAGGCTCTTTTAAAAATCAACCGCATTTCAGTAAAGTAACATGTCTTCTCCCTCTAGAGGGGTGGAATGCTATCCCCGTCGCCAGAACTGGCGAGGGGATAGTATTCCAAATCGTATGACACCTTACACGACATGTTTTGATAAAGCCAAACCAAAGTTGCTATATAACCGCGAGGATTATAATGCACTTAATAGTATATGGTATGGCATTATCCTGGAACAGCTTAGGGAGTTGTTCCCGACAGCTGCAGACAGGCTCAGCTCATGCTAGAGCTCCATCTCACATTAAACCACACACTCTGCCTCCAGGATTGATAAGGCCTTCCATAGGAGTGGCTCACAGGTTTATATGTGTCCAGATATAGGTTTAGATATAGGTATACTATATCTAAGCAAGAGGTGATTACACCATCTTGCCCCAGCTGAGTGATCAACCAGTTGTGTCAATTTAAGAACCAGCCAGGGGTGGCAAAAGATATGCTGCAGCCCCTGGTAGGCCTTGGTGGCACCTATGCCCTGAGCACCTATAGTGCAAGGTACAGGGGCTTACAAGGAGTCCATTTCCAATTGGGGTATGTACCTATAGCACATGTATTACTAATTTAGAGAGAGAACAGCAGGTTGGGGGTCTGATTAGCAGGCCCACAGCCTCAGTAAGTCGAAAACCAGTGAAGCAAAAAGCAAAAAATTGGGGTGACCATAGGATAGCAGACCCTACTCTCCTACAAGGACTTTTGAGATTATAATCATTGAAAAGTGAAAGAGAAACTGTATGAAATGAAGCCACCATTTAGACCCACACAATATGAAGCTTTGAAGATGTGGGGGAAGGTAGCACAAGACAAAGAAAGAGAGAAATACAAGAGTCGGACTAAAAGAGCAATGCGTAATTATGCAGATGCTCAATGGGATGAAGCATAGCAGGTATGGAATAAAGCTATAGTTCAGGGAACTAGACTGTATCCAGCCATACTAGTGAGACACCTTAGAAATTGAAAAAGACTAAGGTGCAAGAAACAGAAAAAGTAAAGGATGAGACATATAGTGATTCAAGGGATGATATTTTGGTAGAAACATTAGCTGCACGTTCCCCACCTTATGCAACCCACACTACTAGAACCGATAACAGCACAACGGTAAGTACTACAGTGGCTACCGCCCCTGCTGACATATGTATAATACAAATTGAAGCACTTTTTCAAACATTGCAGAATGCCCCACCAGCTGTTGTTCAGACACCAACAGTTATCACACCTGGTGTTACTCCTTCTATTATGACCATTCCAGTACCATTTACCACAAACGGCAACGTACAAACAGTGCCTAGGTCTCTTGAGATTGCTCCGATTGTAAATATGCGACTGTCCTAATAAATATTTTCCCAACTCCAGAAGCTCAAGGAGCTGTAGGACAATTGGTTACATCAGGGTGTATTCCGACATGCCTGAATTCACAGATTGTTGCCTGGAAACTACCACAAACAATTCAGTCATTGAAAGATTGGGAAGAATTGTGTTTACAACACAAATAATACAGGAAGAGGCAAATTTGTTTGAGGATGGAATTTTTCCACCATGGTTTTAGGAAGCGGCAGCACTTCGAAGGACAAAGTGCAGAACGACAAGTTACCCCAGAACCTGAAAAGGAGAGACTACTAAATGTTTCAAAATTAAAGGTTGAACTTGAAGAAATTATTTGAGTATGTTTAAATCTTAAACTTTTAAACCAGTATCAGGAGAAAGAATTAATTCTGACATGCAATAATCGCTCGTGATAAATTGACTGATTTGGCCCGAAAGTATGATGCTGACCTTCCAAAAAGCTTTCCTTTACAGAGAAGTTACAGTGTTCAATTAGACGATGGAGCAATTGAAACTATGCGTTTTTACATATAACTGAATTGTTAAAGTGCATCTGTATATATGGAGTAATTTTGAAAGATTAGACATTAAATGGCCAAAGAAGGAAGAAAAGAAAAAGGCATAAGTAGATCAGGAAAATGAAAAGTTCACCACATAAGATGTGGAAGAAGCTTTGGCTTATCCACAAAGAGAGATAGTGGGTGGAGTATATGTCGATGTACCATGAAGCAGAGGTGATCTTGCACCATTTACAAACAACTTTTTAAAATTGAGAGGCAAACCCATGCAGTGGAACACACAGGTTGACAGATTTGTCAAAATGTCAAAATTTTTGTGGATTGATTTGAATATGTTCTTTGACACTGTAGAAGTGCCAAATGATCTGTGGGCTGAATGTAAAATTGTTGTGTAATGGCCAAGTAAAGAATCAACGAGAGGGGCACGCACTAATGCACCATCTCCTATAGTTATGGAGATGTATGAAGCAGTGATTACTTTCCTGAAAGACAAGGTGCCTCTGAAAGATCATGATTGAAGATTAAAAGAACTTCACAAGAGCCATAAGAATCAGTGTATGATTACTATGAGCGATTTATTTATGTTTTGTGTAGGTTGTTGCACACATTGAAAAGATAAGATAAGATTCCGAGACATTTGAAGTGATATGTTGTGTGGACTGTGATAATTTGTTGTACATAATGCTTAATTCACATGATTGTGATGTTGCCTCTAGGTCCCTGTGAGCCACGCGTATAGAGGACCAAGTAAAGCTACAAGCAGACATTTGGTCTGACTTTGGTGAGATGAATAACTTTCACTTTGTGTGTGAGTATACACGTGGGTGGTGTTTTGACACTATATCTCACGTATATTTGGGCATGTGATAATGTGTAAGATTTGTGATTGGACTATTGACAGATTAATATGGTTGTTTATTTCAGAAACAGACCAGACTGAAGGTGGTTCTGAAGATATACACAACCAAGTATGGTTTTATTTTTTCTTTCACATTTTGTAGCAGAGTGACTTTAAGATGGTCCTGATGAATGCCACAAACCTTTTGGTGATCCGGGCCGAAACATGTTGACCTGACCAGATAGGGAACATCCTTATCCCTGTCGTTCACACTGTTTTTTAATACTGTCCATTTGGATACTCATTAAACACGTTATTCCCTTTTGAGGCAGTTTTAACTCACCTGTTGATTTGATTGTTGCACTCTGCCCCTCACTCACTTTAAACATTGAAGTATAAAACACCTCACGCTCCTCTCCTGAGAGAGAGTTGTAGCCCACACAGTGCACCTTGCGGGCACTGTGTGCAAGAGGGAACCCAATGATGAAGCATGTCACCTAAGGGTGAGTGAGGGTTCTCGTCTTTAGCAAGCAAATGCCCTTGTCGCTTGTGCATTAGGATATTCACGTGCTAGGTTGTAATACCATCTGGTTGCATTTTGTGTGTATGATATAGCGGGAGTGGTAATTTAGATGCTGATAATTCCTCCGATAGAGACCTTTTTGTGAGATTATATTTAACTGTGGCATACTTTGACAGCCTTGACCCTGTAGCCGCGGGACTGCCCGGCTGCTTTAACCCCTTCGCTGCTGGCCCGTTACCACCGCTGTGCGGTAAACAAACGAACAGGGCGGGGCCGTGACGAACCCCAGCCGTCATCCACACACGAGCACCGCAGAGCGTGACGGCTGGGGTTCGTCACCAGCATGCAAGGGGTTAAAGCGGTCACTGCAGTAGGTGTTAGGATCTAGAGGAGTCAGAGCATAATGATTGGACACCCTTCAACTGTAATGGTCCCACACTCTGTGGAAATGTTGCTGACCCCCAACAAAAATTCTATACATGGTAAAATAGACTTACAAAGTACGAGCAACAGATTTTGGCAGCTGACAATGTGGCTTTGAAACGTTGCCAGATCTTGAGGCCATCCAATTTGATGCCTATAACTGATGCTGTTTGTGATGAAGTTGAACACGATTGCCTAGATGTCACAGATTTACGTACAAAGAAAGACCTGACATTAAAGATGAACCCCTGAATGGGCCCAATGATATCATTTTTGCTGACGGCTCATGCTTGAGATCAATGACGGTATCCTGAGAGCAGCTTATGCTGTTTGCAAAATCAATTATGTTGAGAAAGCTTCATGGCATTAAGGTATTACCTCAGCACAGGTTGCAGAATTAATCACCCTTAAAAGAGCTTGCATTTTGATGCCCAATTGAAAGTGACTATATTTACAGATAGTCAGTAAGGCTTTGATGCTGTCCATGATTGTGGAGAATTGTGGTCGCAAAGAGGTTTCATGACCTCTTCTGGCACTCCACTTTATAATGGCGAGCATGTGAGAAATCTTTTGGAAGCTCTCGAATTGCCTGCTGAAATTGCAGCAGTCAAATGTGCAGCATACCGGAGTCGCAATGGTTACATTGCAGTCCGAAACAGATACTCTGACAAAGTTGCACAGCATTGTGCACTGGTGACCTGCACATTCAATGGAACGTTTGCATGGGAATCTGAGCAGGACACTGTCTTTTCTATGTTGATATCAGTAGCTGACACATGGGAAGAATTAAAAGGGGTACAGAAAATGTTTCAGAGGCAAAAGAACAAGGTTGGATACGAGCAGGATGAGAGAAAATGCGAATGACATTTGAATGCCACCTGATGGGAGACCAGTGTTACCTGCCAGTTTGTTGTTTCCAATGACACAACACTTACATGGACTCACATATCTAGGGAGGGACGCCATGACAAGGTTATTTAGGCAAAATTGGTTTAACCCCAGATTTAGGATGCTTGCATAAGAATTGTTCTATTGTAGCATTACATGTCTACAAATGAATGTGTGGAAAAGAACTCCCGCCACACTGAGTCACATAGGGAGTAAAGATGGTCCCTTCAACAGAATGCAGATGGACTTTATTAAGATGCCTGTTTACAACGGGTTGAGATTTGTCCTGGTCATAGTGTGCATCTTCTCTCGATAGGTGGAGGCCTACCCAACCAGAAGAAATGACAAATGCACTGTAGCAAAACTGTTGCTACGAGAATTGATTCCACAATACAGTAGGCCAGTTTTGAATCAGATCGAGGGACACACTTTAACAACAAAGTCCTAAGAATGACATGGAAAGCATTTCAAATTGAACTGATATTGCAATGTATCTATTGCCATGTAGCTTCTGATATCGTTGAGCACCATAATGTCTCAATTGGCCAAAGTCTGTGCCTCAACATCACTGAAATGGCCATACGCTTTGCCTTTGCGGCGGACGAGCACTGTCACAAGCTGACTCTCAACAAACAGCAATGACACAGAGATCACAACAGCAGCAAGGAGAAGAATGGGGTGAAGATCAGCAGACAGTTGCACCAAATCAAGTACCTTTCATATCACAAAGAGGTACTGAGGTCTCTGAAGAACAAGAAGAGACGAAACCTCACCTTGAGAAAACTACTGAGATAGCATCTGTATGAATAGAGGATCCAGGTGAAGGAACAAGCACTGAAACAAGAAGAGACAACCGTAAAGATGAATGAACATGGAGGGGTAATCAAAGGAAATTAAAAGTAAGTGTGTCTGTTGATTGAATACAACGGACTAGCACTGAGGAGACAGAGTTGAGTGGTGGAAGTGACTCAGGAAGATGAAAATGAGCATGAGTGCTTTGTCGAATGTATTCTGCACCTGAGTGGATAAACGTGAACAAGGTACTAAACGTATCATTGAATTAACTGTGTGATGTGAAAACTGAACTGTTCAAACTTCCATTACATCACTTCAAATACACTTGCATAAAGTTGTCTGACAAAGACTTCTGGAGAATACTGAAAGACATTCCAAAAACTAAAATTACTTGAAAAGTGCTAAAAGACTGAAATTAAGATTTTATTTTTTATTTTAGGGAGATTTACCTAGACCTAAGGTTACAGTAAAAGAGTAGGGATAACATTTGTAGAAGAACACAGAGTAGGGCTAAGGTTGTCTATACAAAGATTCTGAATTTAAAGAGACTTTGTGGGAAAAGAGACGGTTTGAGAAAAACTTGTAAAGAACATATTTGGAGAGAACTCTGAATTGAACTTTTGAGCTGTTGCTGAATACTATGTTTGAAACAATCTGCTTTTAAGCAAACGTGGTGCCTTAAACATAGATGCAAAATCATTATGTGCTCAATTTTCGTAATATCAGTACCAATCATTATAATAGTGTTAGTAGGGCTCTATTTAACACATGAGATAGATGTTAGGCCTACTCATACAACTATCACATTGGCGCACACACAACACAATTTTGAATTGAAAGCATCATTTGCAAGGTACAAAATAGATGATTATATAATTAATGTTTATTCTAGGTTAGTGCAAGAATACACCCAAGCTATGGACGCAAAGGACTGTTATGTCTGCGCCCACTTATCGGCATCAGCAGCAGAGTAAGTTATCTACCATCACATTCCATTGTCATTCACAGTCCCATGTAGTATATTGCTTAAATTGGTGTATAGGCAAGCATATATTTACTCTAACGATGCTCTAATACTTTCCAGAGTACCACTAGTACAAAGCATGAATTTACACCCACACTCAAAAGAAATTAGCACAACTTGGCATCATTTTTGACTGCCTATGCCCATAAATAGTGTTAAGGCTTATCAGAATAATCTAACCTGTATAATGAGACCACTGGAGAAAGTATTTATTAAGACATTAGAGGAAGAGTACACTATAATTCACAAAGATGGAGAAAATGATGTTTTGAAAAACATCTGGAAAAAGGAAGATAATTTCAAGAAGAAAATGGTTAATCCAAAGCTGCAATTAGACAGATGACAGAAAGAGAAAATATGTATTTATAAAAGGGAAACACACACAAGAATCAGACGTGTGGGAATTAGTCGCTGTGAACACTCATTTGAATTAAAGGGAGGCCAATACCAAATTTCACAAGGGGAAGAAACCGCAATTCCATGAGTTTATTTTGTTTGTTGACAAGATGCTTACTTCCAGTTACCTGCTCATTGGGAGGGGTTTTGCTACTTAGCTATATTATTCCCAAAGATGTATCAAGTGTATAGATGGATTAACAATGACACAAGCTCAGAGACACACCTTTAGTACAGAAGATGAAACCCATTAAGTGGGAGATATTTTTGGTGCAATCAATCCGCCCGTTGAGGTCACACTGACTGCCAAAAAGATTAGAAAACCGTCAACTGCTGTCAACAAGCTGGCAACTAGTACTTCTGGAGTTGTGAACACTGAGTTGTAGCAATTAGATCCATGGTTTTGCAAAATCACTTAGCATTAGACATCTTACTCACAGAAAAAGGCAGAGTCTGCCAAATGCTGAAAATTCAGCATTGCTGCTCATACATATCTGATAAGAGCAAGAAAAATCAAGAATTTGCAAAGAACGTTTCAGACCTAAAAAGTAAATTTGAAGAGTTAGAAACATCTAGCATTTTAGAAAACTTTAAAAAGGGAATACACACAATTGGAAACTGGTTTGTAACTGCAGTAGGAATAATCCGGAAAGCTATTCCTATGCCAAAATTAATCACAAGGCTTTGTTTCCTTTTCTTTTTTGCATTATTCAAAAGTTTTAGATACTACACTAATAGATGTCGGAGTAGAGAAATGAGCAAGAAAATGGAAAAAGAATCAGCATTAGATTTATGGTCTTGACCCGTATAGAAACTCATTACAATTCAAAAGTTTGGAAAGAAAGAGGCAAGACTCAACTGATGATGAGAGTGCCCTTTTGTACAGAAGTTACATGTGAAAGAGTGATGGTTAAGAGCCATCAGAGGGAAAAATTGAGGAAAAGTTTTATTAGAATGCAAAATTAATTTAGTAATAAGTCAATGTATAACATTAATATGCAACTTACATTGAACTGACATGACATTAAAATGTGTAGTATGTTACTATACCTATTGCTACTAGGCCTCAAGATGTTTGAACAAGCTTCATTTTACAAAGTAATTTAAATGAATGTGCTGCGATGTGCACAACATGTTTAAAAGGGTTGACCTTACCCTGGCATGTCTTTAACAAAAAGCTTCCCATAATACTGCAGAATGTAACTGATTAATAATAACTTTTTGAAATATTTGCTAGAATTGCTTTATTGTTGAATACAAAGAACCCTTATTTCACACACTGAATGCAATGCATGAATAGAAAATGTTGATCTTTTAACTTAATTTTCCTTATTTTATAATAAAAAGATGTGGTGCTGAATAATATTCTAAGCAGCTGATGCTTCTAATTCAAACACCCTATTGTTTATCTAATGTTCAATTAATTTTATTAGATGGTTAAGAATGTTATCCTCCCAAGGTAAACAAAGTCTAAGAATTGAGAAGGCCTCAGTTTTGATAATGTTTCATAATTTGTGATAAATATTTGTAAGTGCTGTGCGTACAATTGTGAGAAAGCAGAAGGAAAGCCTATCCTCAGAAGAACTTGAAAGCTGATTGGACGAGAGGAGTAGAAGATACAAGTGCAACTGCAATATTTCTTTTCAAGTATTCATATTAGCGAGTGTTCCTAAAGTAGGTTAATGCCATGCTATGCCTTGCCACGCCATTGCCATTTTTCCATACCATTTATGCTGGATGCTAATGGTTTAATGCTGATGGATGAACGCTGATTTGCTACCCTTTTCTGATCTGATTGCCGAATGCAGTTAACACTGTTACAACATGATTTCTTTGCTTCATTTCTGAGACTTATTGAGTTAGTGAATCTCTCTTTAAGGAAAGTTTAGCCATTATTGACTCACTGAATTTGAGTTTAGGCTCTATCTCTCTCTAGCCTTTCGACTTGAACTCTTTATGAGTTTATAATAGCACGTACATTCAACACACCTGCAATATGACTGGTAACTGCCTGGGGTACGTTAGTACATTCAACACACCTGCAATATGACAGGTAACAGTGTGGGGTATGTTAGTACATTCAACACACCTGCAATATTACAGGTAACAGCGTGAGGTATGTTAGTACATTCAACACACCTGCAATATAACTGGTAACTGCCTGGGGTATGTTAGTACATTCAACACACCTGCAATATTACAGGTAACAGCGTGAGGTACGTTAGTACATTCAACACACCTGCAATATGACAGGTAACTGCCTGAGGTGCGTTAGTACATTCAACACACCTGCAATATGACTGGTAACTACCTGGGGTACGTTAGCACATTCAACACACCTGCAATATGACAGGTAACAGTGTGGGGTATGTTAGTACATTCAACACACCTGCAATATGACATGTAACAGCGTGGGGTACGTTTATGAGACCTGTAAAACAGTGGCCAAAAGTTGATAATGCGTGGTAGAATGTGACAAGGCCATTAATTAGCATTATTACCCCATTGATTCACATCCCACAGATGGACACACAGACCCACTGCTCCAGGTCTGCTTCATGTCCTTTTACTACCCACTGATCTGAACTTAGACTACAGGCACACAGCAGTGTTTGCATCGGCTAAGCCTTCTGATTGGCTAAGCCAATCTCAACATGGCGGAGAGAGTGATGACGCGTATGATAGCCTTCCACAGGACCAAGAAGCGTCCCATGACGGTCGATATAGCAAACGTCGGCTTGCAGTTTCGGTACTAGCAAAGTTTTTGTATTGTACAGAAAGCAACAACAGCTGGCTGGATCATGCGCCGATAACATCTGTGCAGATGAATGGCAATGCAATTTAGGTAACAGGGGCCATGCTTTCTCCTGACCTTGTATAAAGATTCATTGGTGCCGCTGCTGTTACTCAGGAGATTCACTCCCGCTCACGCTGATCACCACTGGGATCAGGCCTTGGCCACATCCTGACGCGCCCAGTTCCGACTGGCTACAGATTACTTTGACGCCACTTCAAGCTGGAAGAGATACTCCGTGCCCCAGTTTGCCCAACCTCTGGCTTCCAGGACCAATTGATGCTTTGACTCACGGCACTTACAGAAGTGGGGTCGCGACCGCACAAGCACTGTTCTTCCTCGTTCAACCCAGTCCTGATGAAGATCCCTACTCACGCGGATCGAAACGCCATCGACTACTCAGTCTAATAATAGGCGCAACCCACAATATGGCACACGTTATCATCATCTATGGTATATCTCGAACAAATTGCCTTGAAACCAATTGAAGCCATATTGTTGTATCACTTTGTCACTTGTGTCGCCACCTTGCTCACCGTATGCACTTTTCACGTACCAAGTACAATTTGGGTTGTATCATTTGTTTATCTACAGAGCTGCTACAACTGTACTAAACCCTGTTTCTTCTACATTTGATAAACATGATGCCCCTGGCACTTTCTACGGATGTATTGAGTTTCCTTTTGTCCTTGCAGATAATGCTTTTTGCATATCATGTCTAATTGTTCTATTACTTATACCTGTTGGGATACTATATATATTTTGCTTGTATGAAGTAGGCACCATGGCTTTGCTTTCACTGCGGTTCTTACTTTACACAGAAACGAAAGCAGCCTGGACAGGGGTTCATCACAGCCATTTTGGTTCCCTGCATGAATCCGGCTTCAATGAGAGCTGCACAAGTGGTAATGTCAGAGCAGGAAATGGCTGCTGGGGATGACTCAACGACCTTTTGGAGACTGACAGAGTCGAGGTATGAAAAGCCATGCAGGGGTGCCAAACCAAGGCTTAGGGGATCCAAGACCAACAGCCAGAACATGAGGCGAAGAGCAGATTGTGCACATTACTGTGAATATGCTGGAGTACTATGAATTCTTACAGAGGTAAGCTGTCTGGTCTAGGTTAAGGATCTGAGGTTTCTCATTTTGTTATTTAATGTTTCTGAAACTTTCTGAATCTTTACAAGAGCTCGTACTTGCAGAGTTTTTACGCTATAACCTCTCTGCGTTTAAACAAAGCACAATTGCCATGGAACAACCAACACTCAAGCACAACCATCTAATTATCTGTCACCAAGGAAACTGTGCCAGGAATGGAGCTCCAGGCCAGAATCATTGAGAGCAACAAAGGTACCTGCCTGCCCTCCCCTACAGAAACACTGTGCGGGTGAGATGCCTACGTGGTACCTGCCTGACCTCCGCTACTGAAACACTGCACGGGTGAGATCCCTACGTAGTACTTGTCTGACGTCCGCTACTGAAACATTGGGTGGGTGAGATCCCTACGTGGTACCTGCCTGAACTCTGGTGTTGAAACAGTGTGCGGGTGAGATCCCTACGTGGTACCTGCCTGAACTCTGGTGTTGAAACAGTGTGCGGGTGAGATCCCTACGTGGTACCTGCCTGAACTCTGGTGTTGAAACAGTGTGCGGGTGAGATCCCTACGTGGTACCTGCCTGACCTCCGCTGTTGAAACACTGGGTGGGTGAGGTCCCTACATGTTACCTGCCTGAACTCTGGTGTTGAAACAGTGTGCGGGTGAGATCCCTACGTGGTACCTGCCTGACCTCTGCTGTTGAAACAGTGGGCGGGCGAGATCCCTACGTGGTATCTGCCCGAACTCCGCTGCTGAAACAGTGTGCGGGTGAGATCCCTACGTGGTATCTGCCTGACCTCTGCTGTTGAAACAGTGGGCGGGTGAGATCCCTACATGTTACCTGCCTGAACTCTGGTGTTGAAACAGTGTGCGGGTGAGATCCCTACGTGGTACCTGCCTGACCTCCGCTGTTGAAACACTGGGTGGGTGAGGTCCCTACATGTTACCTGCCGGAACTCTGGTGTTGAAACAGTGTGCGGGTGAGATCCCTACGTGGTATCTGCCTGACCTCTGCTGTTGAAACACTGCAAGGGTGAGATTCCTATGTGGTATCTGCCTGACCTATGCTGTTGAGACAGTGTGTGGGTGAGATCCCACGTGGTACCTGCCTGAACTCTGCTGTTGAAACAGTGTGCGGGTGAGATCCCACGTGGTACCTGCCTGACCTCTGCTGTTGAAACAGTGGGCGGGCGAGATCCCTACGTGGTATCTGCCCGAACTCCGCTGCTGAAACAGTGTGCGGGTGAGATCCCTACGTGGTACCTGCCTGACCTCCGCCGTTGAAACACTAGGTGGGTGAGGTCCCTACATGTTACCTGCCTGAACTCTGGTGTTGAAACAGTGTGCGGGTGAGATCCCTACGTGGTATCTGCCTGACCTCTGCTGTTGAAACAGTGTGTGGGTGAGATCCCATGTGGTATCTGCCTGACCCCTGCTGTTGAAACAGTGGGCGGGTGAGATCCTTACATGTTACCTGCCTGAACTCTGGTGTTGAAACAGTGTGTGGGTGAGATCCCTACGTGGTACCTGCCTGACCTCTGCTGTTGAAACACTGGGTGGGTGAGATCCCTACATGTTACCTGCCTGAACTCTGGTGTTGAAACAGTGTGCGGGTGAGATCCCTACGTGGTACCTGCCTGACCTCTGCTGTTGAAACAGTGGGCGGGCGAGATCCCTACGTGGTATCTGCCCGAACTCCGCTGCTGAAACAGTGTGCGGGAGAGATCCCTACGTGGTATCTGACTGACCTCTGCTGTTGAAACACTGTGCGGGTGAGATCCCTACATGTTACCTGCCTGAACTCTGGTGTTGAAACAGTGTGCGGGTGAGATCCCTACGTGGTATCTGCCCGAACTCCGCTGCTGAAACAGTGTGCGGGTGAGATCCCTACGTGGTATCTGCCCGAACTCCACTGTTGAAACAGTGTGCGGGTGAGATCCCTACGTGGTATCTGCCCGAACTCCGCTGTTGAAACAGTGTGCGGTGAGATCCCACGTGGTATCTGCCTGACCTCCACTGTTGAAACAGTGTGCGGGTGAGATCCCTACGTGGTATCTGCCCGAACTCCGCTGCTGAAACAGTGTGCGGGTGAGATCCCTACGTGGTATCTGCCCGAACTCCACTGTTGAAACAGTGTGCGGGTGAGATCCCTACGTGGTATCTGCCCGAACTCCGCTGTTGAAACAGTGTGCGGGTGAGATCCCTACGTGGTACCTGCCTGACCTCCGCTGTTGAAACAGTGTGTGGGTGAGACCCCTTGGTGGTATCTGCCTGACCTCCGATGTTGAAACAGTGTGTGGGTGAGATCCCATGTGGTATCTGCCTGACCTCTGCTGTTGAAACAGTGGGCGGGTGAGATCCCTACATGTTACCTGCCTGAACTCTGGTGTTGAAACAGTGTGCGGGTGAGATCCCTACGTGGTACCTGCCTGACCTCCGCTGTTGAAACACTGGGTGGGTGAGGTCCCTACATGTTACCTGCCTGAACTCTGGTGTTGAAACAGTGTGCGGGTGAGATCCCTACGTGGTATCTGCCCGAAATCCGCTGCTGAAACAGTGTGCGGGTGAGATCCCTACGTGGTATCTGCCCGAACTCCACTGTTGAAACAGTGTGCGGGTGAGATCCCTATGTGGTATCTGCCTGAACTCTGCTGTTGAAACACTGCGCGGGTGAGATCCCTACGTGGTATCTGCCCAAACTCCGCTGTTGAAACAGTGTTCAGGTAAGATCCCTACGTGGTAACTACCTGACCTCTGCTGTTGAAACACTGCGAGGGTGAGATCCCACGTGGTACCTGCCTGAACTCTGGTGTTGAAACAGTGTGCGGGTGAGATCCCCAAGTGGTATCTGCCTGACCTCCGCTGATGAAACAGTGTGCGGGCTAGATCCCTACATGGTACCTGCCTGAACTCTGCTGTTGAAACACTGTGCGGGTGAGATCCCCAAGAGGTATCTGCCTGACCTCTGCTGTTGAGACAGTGTGTGGGTGAGATCCCTACGTGGTACCTGCCTGAACTCTGGTGTTGAAACAGTGTGCGGGTGAGATCCCTACGTGGTACCTGCCTGAACTCTGGTGTTGAAACAGTGTGCGGGTGAGATCCCTACGTGGTACCTGCCTGAACTCTGGTGTTGAAACAGTGTGCGGGTGAGATCCCTACGTGGTACCTGCCTGACCTCCGCTGTTGAAACAGTGTGCGGGTGAGATCCCTACGTGGTACCTGCCTGACCTCCGCTGTTGAAACACTGGGTGGGTGAGGTCCCTACATGTTACCTGCCTGAACTCTGGTGTTGAAACAGTGTGCGGGTGAGATCCCTACGTGGTACCTGCCTGACCTCTGCTGTTGAAACAGTGGGCGGGCGAGAACCCTATGTGGTATCTGCCTGACCTCCGATGTTGAAACAGTGTGCGGGTGAGATCCCACGTGGTACCTGCCTGACCTCCGCTGTTGAGACAGTGCGCGGGTGATATCCATACGTGGTATCCGCCTGACCTCCGCTGTTGAAACAGTGTGTGGGTGAGACCCCTTGGTGGTATCTGCCTGACCTCCGATGTTGAAACAGTGTGCGGGTGAGATCCCTACGTGGTACCTGCCTGACCTCCGCTGTTGAAACACTGGGTGGGTGAGGTCCCTACATGTTACCTGCCTGAACTCTGGTGTTGAAACAGTGTGCGGGTGAGATCCCTACGTGGTACCTGCCTGACCTCTGCTGTTGAAACACTGCGAGGGTGAGATCCCACGTGGTACCTGCCTGAACTCTGGTGTTGAAACAGTGTGCGGGTGAGATCCCCAAGTGGTATCTGCCTGACCTCCGCTGATGAAACAGTGTGCGGGCTAGATCCCTACATGGTATCTGCCCAAACTCCGCTGTTGAAACAGTGTTCAGGTAAGATCCCTACGTGGTAACTACCTGACCTCTGCTGTTGAAACACTGCGAGGGTGAGATCCCACGTGGTACCTGCCTGAACTCTGGTGTTGAAACAGTGTGCGGGTGAGATCCCCAAGTGGTATCTGCCTGACCTCCGCTGATGAAACAGTGTGCGGGCTAGATCCCTACATGGTACCTGCCTGAACTCTGCTGTTGAAACACTGTGCGGGTGAGATCCCCAAGAGGTATCTGCCTGACCTCTGCTGTTGAGACAGTGTGTGGGTGAGATCCCTACGTGGTACCTGCCTGAACTCTGGTGTTGAAACAGTGTGCGGGTGAGATCCCTACGTGGTACCTGCCTGAACTCTGGTGTTGAAACAGTGTGCGGGTGAGATCCCTACGTGGTACCTGCCTGAACTCTGGTGTTGAAACAGTGTGCGGGTGAGATCCCTACGTGGTACCTGCCTGACCTCCGCTGTTGAAACAGTGTGCGGGTGAGATCCCTACGTGGTACCTGCCTGACCTCCGCTGTTGAAACACTGGGTGGGTGAGGTCCCTACATGTTACCTGCCTGAACTCTGGTGTTGAAACAGTGTGCGGGTGAGATCCCTACGTGGTACCTGCCTGACCTCTGCTGTTGAAACAGTGGGCGGGCGAGAACCCTATGTGGTATCTGCCTGACCTCCGATGTTGAAACAGTGTGCGGGTGAGATCCCACGTGGTACCTGCCTGACCTCCGCTGTTGAGACAGTGCACGGGTGATATCCATACGTGGTATCCGCCTGACCTCCGCTGTTGAAACAGTGTGTGGGTGAGACCCCTTGGTGGTATCTGCCTGACCTCCGATGTTGAAACAGTGTGCGGGTGAGATCCCTACGTGGTACCTGCCTGACCTCCGCTGTTGAAACACTGGGTGGGTGAGGTCCCTACATGTTACCTGCCTGAACTCTGGTGTTGAAACAGTGTGCGGGTGAGATCCCTACGTGGTACCTGCCTGACCTCTGCTGTTGAAACAGTGGGCGGGCGAGATCCCTACGTGGTACCTGCCTGAACTCTGCTGTTGAAACACTGCGCGGGTGAGATCCCTACGTGGTATCTGCCCGAACTCCGCTGTTGAAACACTGGGTGGGTGAGGTCCCTACATGTTACCTGCCTGAACTCTGGTGTTGAAACACTGCGAGGGTGAGATCCCACGTGGTACCTGCCTGAACTCTGGTTTTGAAACAGTGTTCAGGTAAGATCCCTACGTGGTATCTGCCCGAACTCCGCTGTTGAAACACTGCGAGGGTGAGATCCCACGTGGTACCTGCCTGAACTCTGGTGTTGAAACAGTGTGCGGGTGAGATCCCTACGTGGTACCTGCCTGAACTCTGGTGTTGAAACAGTGTGCGGGTGAGATCCCTACGTGGTACCTGCCTGACCTCCGCTGTTGAAACACTGGGTGGGTGAGACCCATGGTGGTATCTGCCTGACCTCTGCTGTTGAAACAGTGTGCGGGTGAGATCCCTACGTGGTACCTGCCTGACCTCCGCTGTTGAAACACTGGGTGGGTGAGGTCCCTACATGTTACCTGCCTGAACTCTGGTGTTGAAACAGTGTGCGGGTGAGATCCCTACGTGGTATCTGCCCGAACTCCACTGTTGAAACAGTGTGCGGGTGAGATCCCTACGTGGTATCTGCCCGAACTCCGCTGTTGAAACACTGCGAGGGTGAGATCCCTATGTGGTATCTGCCTGAACTCTGCTGTTGAAACACTGCGCGGGTGAGATCCCTACGTGGTACCTGCCTGACTTCTGCTGTTGAAACACTGTGAGGGTGAGATTCCTATGTGGTATCTGCCTGACCTCCGATGTTGAAACAGTGTGCGGGTGAGTTCCCACGTGGTATCTGCCTGACCTCTGCTGTTGAAACAGTGTGCGGGTGAGATCCCACGTGGTATCTGCCTGACCTCCACTGTTGAAACAGTGTGCGGATGAGATTCCCTATGTGGTATCTGCCCGAACTCCGCTGCTGAAACAGTGTGCGGGTGAGATCCCTACGTGGTATCTGCCCGAACTCCACTGTTGAAACAGTGTGCGGGTGAGATCCCTACGTGGTATCTGCCCGAACTCCGCTGTTGAAACAGTGTGCGGGTGAGATCCCTACGTGGTATCTGCCTGACCTCTGCTGTTGAAACACTGTGAGGGTGAGATTCCTATGTGGTATCTGCCTGACCTCCGATGTTGAAACAGTGTGCGGGTGAGATCCCACGTGGTATCTGCCTGACCTCTGCTGTTGAAACAGTGTGCGGGTGAGATCCCACGTGGTATCTGCCTGACCTCCACTGTTGAAACAGTGTGCGGGTGAGATCCCTACGTGGTATCTGCCCGAACTCCGCTGCTGAAACAGTGTGCGGGTGAGATCCCTACGTGGTATCTGCCCGAACTCCACTGTTGAAACAGTGTGCGGGTGAGATCCCTACATGGTATCTGCCCGAACTCCGCTGTTGAAACAGTGTGCGGGTGAGATCCCTACGTGGTACCTGCCTGACCTCCGCTGTTGAAACAGTGTGTGGGTGAGATCCCATGTGGTATCTGCCTGACCTCTGCTGTTGAAACAGTGGGCGGGTGAGATCCCTACATGTTACCTGCCAGAACTCTGGTGTTGAAACAGTGTGCGGGTGAGATCCCTACGTGGTACCTGCCTGACCTCCGCTGTTGAAACACTGGGTGGGTGAGGTCCCTACATGTTACCTGCCTGAACTCTGGTGTTGAAACAGTGTGCGGGTGAGATCCCTACGTGGTACCTGCCTGACCTCCGCTGTTGAAACAGTGTGTGGGTGAGACCCCTTGGTGGTATCTGCCTGACCTCCGATGTTGAAACAGTGTGTGGGTGAGATCCCATGTGGTATCTGCCTGACCTCTGCTGTTAAAACAGTGTGCGGGTGAGATCCCTACGTGGTACCTGCCTGACCTCTGCTGTTGAAACACTGGGTGGGTGAGGTCCCTACATGTTAGCTGCCTGAACTCTAGTGTTGAAACAGTGTGCGGGTGAGATCCCTACGTGGTACCTGCCTGACCTCCGCTGTTGAAACACTGGGTGGGTGAGGTCCCTACATGTTACCTGCCTGAACTCTGGTGTTGAAACAGTGTGCGGGTGAGATCCCTACGTGGTACCTGCCTGACCTCTGCAGTTGAAACAGTAGGCGGGCGAGATCCCCACGTGGTATCTGCCCGAACTCCGCTGCTGAAACAGTGTGCGGGTGAGATCCCTACGTGGTATCTGCCCGAACTCCACTGTTGAAACAGTGTGCGGGTGAGATCCCTACGTGGCATCTGCCCGAACTCCGCTGTTGAAACACTGCGAGGGTGAGATCCCTATGTGGTATCTGCCTGAACTCTGCTGTTGAAACACTGCGCAGGTGAGATCCCTACGTGGCATCTGCCCGAACTCTGCTGTTGAAACAGTGTGCGGGTGAGATCCCTACGTGGTATCTGCCCGAACTCTGCTGTTGAAACAGTGTGCGGGTGAGATCCCTACGTGGTACCTGCCTGACCTCTGCTGTTGAAACACTGTGAGGGTGAGATTCCTATGTGGTATCTGCCTGACCTCCGATGTTGAAACAGTGTGCGGGTGAGATCCCACGTGGTATCTGCCTGACCTCTGCTGTTGAAACAGTGTGCGGGTGAGATCCCACGTGGTATCTGCCTGACCTCCACTGTTGAAACAGTGTGCGGGTGAGATCCCTACGTGGTATCTGCCCGAACTCCGCTGCTGAAACAGTGTGCGGGTGAGATCCCTACGTGGTATCTGCCCGAACTCCACTGTTGAAACAGTGTGCGGGTGAGATCCCTACGTGGTATCTGCCCGAACTCCGCTGTTGAAACACTGCGAGGGTGAGATCCCTATGTGGTATCTGCCTGAACTCTGCTGTTGAAACACTGCGCAGGTGAGATCCCTACGTGGTACCTGCCTGACCTCTGCTGTTGAAACACTGTGAGGGTGAGATTCCTATGTGGTATCTGCCTGACCTCCGATGTTGAAACAGTGTGCGGGTGAGATCCCACGTGGTATCTGCCTGACCTCTGCTGTTGAAACAGTGTGCGGGTGAGATCCCACGTGGTATCTGCCTGACCTCCACTGTTGAAACAGTGTGCGGGTGAGATCCCTACGTGGTATCTGCCCGAACTCCGCTGCTGAAACAGTGTGCGGGTGAGATCCCTACGTGGCATCTGCCCGAACTCCACTGTTGAAACAGTGTGCGGGTGAGATCCCTACGTGGTATCTGCCCGAACTCCGCTGTTGAAACACTGCGAGGGTGAGATCCCTATGTGGTATCTGCCTGAACTCTGCTGTTGAAACACTGCGCAGGTGAGATCCCTACGTGGTACCTGCCTGACTTCTGCTGTTGAAACACTGTGAGGGTGAGATTCCTATGTGGTATCTGCCTGACCTCCGATGTTGAAACAGTGTGCGGGTGAGATCCCACGTGGTATCTGCCTGACCTCTGCTGTTGAAACAGTGTGCGGGTGAGATCCCACGTGGTATCTGCCTGACCTCCACTGTTGAAACAGTGTGCGGGTGAGATCCCTACGTGGTATCTGCCCGAACTCCGCTGCTGAAACAGTGTGCGGGTGAGATCCCTACGTGGTATCTGCCCGAACTCCACTGTTGACAGTGTGCGGGTGAGATCCCTACGTGGTATCTGCCCGAACTCCGCTGTTGAAACAGTGGGCGGGTGAGATCCCAACGTGGTATCTGCCCGAACTCCGCTGCTGAAACAGTGGGCGGGTGAGATCCCAACGTGGTATCTGCCTGACCTCTGCTGTTGAAACAGTGTGCGGGTGAGATTCTGTCACGGGGTCAAGACATGCCCCGTAGCGGACTCTCGATCTCGTTTTCAGGACTGGTCCGGGCCCTTTAAGGTTGGCCTGTATTTCCCGGACTGGTACTCCGCCCCTATGACGGAGGAGACCGCAGGCCAATCAGGGTCGATCACAAACAGGACAAAGGCGGACTGGGAAGACGCGAAGTTGTGGATGGTGCGGCGGAGCAAGGAAGCCGATGAGAAACCACCCACCTTGGAGGACGGGAAACGGAGGACTTTGGAGGAGTGAGACTCGCCCCTGGATCGACGGACCCAGCTACAGACGGGGAAACCGACTTCCGCCAGCGGGACCAGGAACACGAACCGGAGGCAGCATCACATGGGAAGCCAGGAGGCCAACGTCCCCATGATTCGCCCAGCCACGCGCAGGAAGACGCGTGGCTCTACCAGCGACGGGAACGTTTGCGTACCTTGCTAACTTTTAAATGAGCAGGGATCGGGTAACCGAGGGAGGAGGGAGGAGGGAGGGACTCGGCCGGGCACTGAGAACTTTGAGCACAACACTGCACATTACGGGTTTACTCGCTCTTGGTTGTTTGGTGACGGTATCCTTGCCTTCCTCACGTGTTACCCTCATTCCCTTCCCCCAAGTCTTAAGAGATAACGTGTTGGGATCTAACGGCCACGTTTTGTTTCCCTTTGTTTTGGGTTAGAGGGAGACGGGCCGAAGAAGAGGACTACAACCGCCCAAGTACCGGAAGTCACCCCCTTCTCCGCAAAAACCTTTGCCTTATGAACCTAAGTGACGATTAGGACGTCCATTGATTTTTGTTGAACCTCCAAATAAAACTGTTATACCACACTTCAGTGTTGGCTCCTTCCCTCCTTGTGAACCCTTAAGGTTACAGATTCCTAAGTGGTATCTGCCTGACCTCCGCTGTTAAAACAGTGTTCGGGTGAAATCCCTACATGGTAACTGCCTAACCTCTACTGTTGAAACACTGCGAGGGTGAGATTCCTACGTGGTACCTGCCTGACCTCCGCTACTGAAACACTGCACAGGAGAGATCCCTACGTAGTACCTGTCTGACGTCCGCTACTGAAACATTGGTGTGGGTGAGATCCCTACGTGGAACCTGCCTGACCTCTGCTACTGAAACACTGGGAGGGTGAGACCCCTACGTGGTACCTGCCTGACTTCCGCTGCTGAAACACTGGGCGGGTGAGATCCCTATATGGTACCTGCCTGTCCTCCGCTACTGAAACACTGGGCGGGTGAAATCCCTACATGGTACCTGCCTGACCTCCGCTGTTGAAACAGTGTGCGGGTGAAATCCCTACATGGTACCTGCCTGACCTCTGCTGTTGAAACACTGCAAGGGTGAGATTCCTATGTGGTATCTGCCTGACCTCTGCTGTTGAGACAGTGTGTGGGTGAGATCCCACGTGGTACCTGCCTGAACTCTGGTGTTGAAACAGTGTGCGCGTGAAATCCCTACGTGGTATCTGACTGACCTCTGCCGTTGAAACAGAGTGCGGGTGAGATCCCACGTGGTATCTGCCTGACCTCTGCTGTTAAAACAGTGGGCAGGTGAGACCCATACGTGGTATCTGCCTGACCTCTGCCGTTGAAACAGAGTGCGGGTGAGACCCATACGTGGTATCTGCCTGACCTCGGCTGTTGAAATAGTGTGCGGAAGGGATCCCTATGTGGTAACTGCCTAACCTCCGCTGGTGAAACAGTGTGCGGGTGAGATCTGCACGTGGTATCTGCCTGACCTCTGCTGTTGAAACAGTGTGCGGGTGAGATCCGCACGTGGTACCTGCCTGACCTTTGCTGTTGAAACAAGGTGCGTGTGAGATCCCTACATGGTACCGTCATGACCTCTGCTACTGAAACACTGGGCGGGCGAGATCCCTACGTGGTACCTGCCTGACCTCCGCTGACCAGAACACCACAGTCCATGGGTGGATGCGTGAGCGCACACACACGCTCCACCCATGGCACGCTCCACCCATGGAATGCCTTCCATGGCAGAGTAGAGCAAGTCAATGACTTGCCCTGGCTTGCATTACTTAGGATTTACCAAGCAACGCAGGCCATGCAAGGTGACCCCCGTACCTTTGTAAATCTGACTTAGGGGTTGCATTGCTCCTACAACACCCTGAGTAACACAAGAGCAATACAGTCCCTTGTTACATTTCAGCCACAGTGACCATCTTTGCTGGTGGTGTGAAAAAGGCTGCAAGTTGTAATTGTAATTGTAATTCTGAAGTGTGATGGATTCAAAGATTTAAATACGACGAAAAGAAATCACGGGCCTTTATTTGGTGATGTACAAGTTTAAATATTCGTTGAAACCAGAGTTCCACAAGCTATTTGGTGGGCTACGTACATTTACACGCTACCACTCTTGCAGTTTGGGCCTAGCTCATTTACTGCACCTGTTCTATGTGTGATGCTTGGAGATTTCACAATCTCTAAATATTGTGTGATGTAACATTGATGGCAGCACTTCCACTCTGAACATTTGTTCAGGGCCCCTGGTCACTTTCATTTTTTTTTATTTTTGCCACTGCAGGGCGAGCTTCTTAGTGGAGTTGTTTACAGTACTGAGGTGGCAGTAATCAAGCAAAATGTGCGTTTACATATTTGCCTAGTTGAGCGCTGACCAGTTTCACACAACCTGTAGGCTTAGTATATGATGCCCACTTATTTCAGTGAAGCACCCTGCACTAATCCAGACAACCCTTATAGTTACTTTAGTGGTCTTAGATAACCTTATAAAGCTCTCTAAGTGGTAGCTGTGGAGAGCAGCCTTCAGGCTTTTCCAGAGGGAGTGTAAAGTAGCTTGTTTTAGCGGTACTAATCATACAGTGTAGGTTAAGTGATAAAGAACCACACAGCGTAGTTATAAAAATATGTATTTATTATAAACACTCACTAACATATTGCAATATCTCCTACCCAGATATATAATCAAAATACACACAATACTTTAGTAATCGAACACGTGAGTAGCACAAATACACAGTTGTCTCTAAGGGGAGACAAAACCATATACTATGAAAGTGGAATGCAAACCACAACTTAAGTCGAGACTGGACCCAGAAGACCTAGAAGTGCCAAGGACCCAAGGAACCACCCAAGGTAAGTACCCAGGAAGCCCACGGAGGCCGTGTGCAGAGTGGGAACATGACCGCATGCTCAATACAAGTCAATGAGTAAGTCGCGGTTGCAGTTTTTAACAAGAAGGACCCTTCCCAGAAGACCCAGAAGAAACCCTATGAAAGATGGAAGGTTAGAGAGTCACCCCACCCGAGGATACCCCAGGAACCAGGATACCTAGACCAGGGAAGCAGGGTGCATAGGTGCGAAGTGACATCGGAAACCGCCGTAGACCATAATGGGTTTTTCAGTGAAGATGCCGTTGGCAAAGAAGGGGAAATAGTCCGGTGGAGCCCAAAGTTGGATTCAAAATGAGAGGTACCTGCAAGCAGAGGGTACAGAGTCTATGCCACTCAAGAGTGACCAGTAGGCGCGGAAGACGAATGCCCAACGATGTAAGAGTATTGCAGGAGAATTGACGGTGCCCTTTATGCTGCAGCTGTGAGGAACAGGCAACACTCTGGAAGCCCAGGCGCCATTTACGAGATGTCCCACATCAGATGTCAAGAGCCAGGGGGTCAGTGTCCGACAGGAGCACCAACAAGCCTTTGCAACGGCAACCAATGTAGTATGCAAAAAAGGTGCAATGTCGGGACTAGCAAGGTCCAAGTGACTCACCATGAGCAGGTAAGTCAAAGAAGGCCCGAGCAAGCAGAGGAGCCCATGGGAGCCAAAGAAGTTCCTCAGGAGGACCCACAGACTAAAGAGACTGGAGTCTCAAGAGGACCTCGTTCAGCTCACCAAAGGATGAAGGCCACCGGTGCAGAGGATGCGGTGGAGGCAAAGATCTTGCTTACAAGAGATCCTTGAGGCTGGAGTTTCTTGAAGTCCGAAGATCTCTGGTGAAGAGTTAACAAGCCTTGGCAACGGCAAGTTGACGCGGTGCACAGGGGTACTGC
Organism: Lissotriton helveticus; assembly: GCF_964261635.1. Taxonomy (NCBI): domain Eukaryota; kingdom Metazoa; phylum Chordata; class Amphibia; order Caudata; family Salamandridae; genus Lissotriton; species Lissotriton helveticus. Next base: position 38,607,247 of record NC_136067.1, on the reverse strand, counting down.
TCCAGCGGTTTCGACAAGGGATACTGGCTTCAAACTTGCTGTTAAGACAGTGCAGGCCTCAAGGGAGTTGCAGAACCACCACCTGGTCACCTTTGTTGCAGTGCCTGCAGATATAGGGAAATGACTCCCTCACTTCTAGGGAGATTCCTTCAGGTGTCATGGATGTCCACAGGCCTTGTGAAGAACCTGTATGGAGCGCAGGCACAGTGTATGCAGAAGACTGGCAGGACGACAAGCAAAGGAGCAGCAAGAATCTTCCCAGTTGCAGTCTCGGTTCTCAAAGCGAAGTCCAAAGTGCCCAGAAGGCTGAAGATAAAGTGATTTCAGATCTGAATCTTGTCCCACAACAAATCTAAGGAACCACCCACAGGTAAGTCCTTAAGTAACCTAGGGAAAGGGCTGGGACCATTCAGGGGTCCCTTCCAAAGGAGGGCTGGGCAGTGAGGAGGATACTCCCATGTCCTTTGCCCAGTTTCGGACCAGAGCGAAAGCCAACAGTTCCCTGAACTGGTTCCAACTGGAATATGCAAGGAGGGCACAAAATGTACCCTTCAAAGCAGTCTAGTGGCGCTGGTATAAGCCCCCACCCTGTCCCAATACACAAAGTCCAGTCTGGGAGGTGGTCACACCTCTCTGTGACAGGAAACATATTGTCCTGCCTTACGCTGCTCGAGCTTGGCTCTGCAGGAGGAGGGCATAATCATATCTCTGGTCGGCAGCAGCCATAGTTTGCAGGTCTATAAGACTGGTACTGGGAACATCGTGGGCCCCCCGAAAGAGCTTTACAGTGCATGGAATCATACCTCCAGCGCCATTTACGGTGCTGGGGTATGATTTCAACATGTTTGCTACCAAATACAATAGAGTTTGTTACAGTCAGTTTAGAGTTGGCTATTGCTTAATGACGCATGGCCACTCTATGTAGGATGCACTTACAACACGGGAGAATGAACGCTGTGGATTGCAGGGGTGTCCTGCTCATGCAGGGGCACCCTCACACTTAGAACCGAGCACCCTGCCTTCAGGACTGAAAACGCCAGCCCTAGGGGTGATCTATCGGTGTAAGTGTAGTGACCGCAGATATAAGGAAACTTATATCTTTAGTAAGTGGTGTTAGCACCAGCTTACACAGGCTGCAATGGCAGGCCTGTAGTCACAAGTTGAGTGGTCTCTCATGCGTGGCATAATACATGATTCGTGTATCTAGGCCCTGGGTACCTTAGTACCATATACTAGGGACTTACAAGGGTACATCAGCAGCTAATCTGGGGTGTACCTAAGTACTCACCATGTCCAATTTAGAGTAGAAGCACAGAGACTGGGGTCCTGATTAGCAGGATCCCAGTCAGACTAGTCACAAACAGAGCAACTCCAGGCAAAAAGCGGGGGTAACCATGCTAGACGGATCCGACCTTCCTACACAACCCATGTAAAAACTGCTTTGAGACCCCTTGCTCAGGGTTTGTGTCAGGTGGTGTGGCTGTTTCCGACTATAGGATGCTGGCTGTCGGGACAGTGCACTAAAACAAAGTACACTATGAAGGGAGTCCAAGAATCCTCATGAAGAGGATTAGTGGCAAACTCGATTGTGCTAATGCTCTATTTTGTGGTAGTATGGGTGAGAGGTTAGGTTTATTCCAGGGTGATGCTAAGCATTTATTGTCACACACAGAGGCAATAAACGAGATACACACTCAAGAATAGATCTATGACCAATGTTGTATAAAAATAGCACCGATCTTTACATATTTTTGAGAAGCAAGACTTCAAATCGTAAATAGACTTGGTGCAGTGAAAAATATTTAAATAAATACTTTGGAGACTGCATGAATTGGAAAAAATGCAGTTCAAATACCTCCGCACACGGCAGTGGATACCGTCAATATATTTACCCTCAGAGTTGCTGAAGAGTAAAGGGGATAAATAGGGTATAGTGGGCCGCCACACAGTTACTGTCGCAGTCAGCATATCACTAGAGTTCAATAGTAGCACCGCCAACCCAGCAGTCACGGTTGTGGGGAAGACAGGTGCCCACAGGTTGGTGGTCACTGGAAGGAGGGCTCTGTAGAGGAGTTGTTGAAGACCATGCTACCCAGGAAGGCTGGATGTCTTCTTCACCGTCGGGATGAAATTCTTTTGGGATCCAGGGCTCGGACACAGCAGGCAGTTAAGAGGTACATGGATCAGTCGTGTCAGAGGCCATGGAAGATGGATATTGGTGTTCACTGGCAGTGGTCAGGCCAGAGGTGGAGTTGTAGGGCAGGCAGTCATGGAGGTGCAGTGGGCGTGTAGGCATTGCAGTAGTAGGCTGTAGAAAACACGAGCAAGAGGGTACAGGCTCTCAGGAATGGGGCCATTACCAGCACCGCTAATCTTGCTGAGAAGATCCCTCGAGTTGGTGGAGGCCTTGGACGCTGCAAAGATTCTTCTGCAGTTGTGACTCGTGTTGACACAAGGGCTGGTCCTCAACCCCCGCTGTCTTGGCGTGTCTTTTGCAGTGGTGAGTTGCTTCGAGACAAGTGCCGGTCCTCGACCACTGGGGTTCCTTTACCGGCGGACGCTAGGGACGAGATATCTAGCCCAAAGGGGAGTCCGTTGGCAACTGGTGAATGCTGGAAGGACTCCAGGATTTCTTGGAGGCCTTTCAGTGTTCAGGATGGACAGCAGGTCCAGTTGTCGAGCCAAGTGCAGTTGGCAGGGTTCTAGCTGGGATTTTACTGTAGCGGTTCAGTTCATGGTCCGTCAGCATTCTCCTTCCGTCGTCTTCTTTTGGTCCATCAAATTTGAAGTCAGGTTCTTGGGGAGCCACATAAACACTAAATTTAGGGGCATTTTAGGGAACGCCAGGTAGTAACCAATGAGTTACCTACCTGTAGGGTGCCTACACCCTCTTTATGCTTACTCCATGTGAGTGTTGGGCATACCCTGACTCCTAATAGCTTACTATCCCCATCCCTCAAGATGGCGGAGAGTGAAACGTGGGGTCTACCTAGCATGTCCTTACTGAGGGGTGGGGCGGGGGAGAGGTAGACACACCTACTAATTTACCCAGCTTTCCCACCAGTCCTCCTGCTAAAGTTGGAGCAGGACTGTGAGGTCGTTATCTGCTTCTTTTTTATGTTTGAAAAGCTTTCTTAATAATTAATAGATTACAAACATATCAGCAAATATATAGGAATCGAATATAGAGATAAAGCTAGTGGATAAACTGATACATGGAAAAGAATATAAGCAATTTTCGGTATTTTACATATGGAAGGAGGGAAGAGAAGGAGGGAAGAGAAAGCCGAGGAAGAAGGGGAAGGAAGAAAGGAAATACCATCATTATGACATAGAAAAATTACTGCGAGGAGATTTGCTGCTGCCAGGACCCTTCGGCAAGTCAGAAACCCAGTCTTCATTGTGCCAAATTGCTGTGTCACTCGCCCACCCGCCTCCCGCCGCCTGACCCCTGTTCCATCTCGGGGTGAGGCCGCCGAGCGGAGCGCGGTGTTGGGACTGAAAGACTACACTGCCCATCATCCTTTGCGGCGCAACCTGCGTCAATCGCGCGCCAGGAGGCGCTTAAATCTCCAGTCACCCCGGTCGAGTGGGGGAATTACTGCGAGGAGATTTGCTGCTGCCAGGACCCTTCGGCAAGTCAGAAACCCAGTCTTCATTGTGCCAAATTGCTGTGTCACTCGCCCACCCGCCTCCCGTCGCCTGACCCCTGTTCCATCTCGGGGTGAGGCCGCCGAGCGGAACGCGGTGTTGGGACTGAAAGACTACACTGCCCATCATCCATTGCGGCGCAACCTGCGTCAATCGCGCGCCAGGAGGCGCTTAAATCTCCAGTCACCCCGGTCGAGTGGGGGAATTACTGCGAGGAGATTTGCTGCTGCCAGGACCCTTCGGCAAGTCAGAAACCCAGTCTTCATTGTGCCAAATTGCTGTGTCACTCGCCCACCCGCCTCCCGCCGCCTGACCCCTGTTCCATCTCGGGGTGAGGCCGCCGAGCGGAGCGCGGTGTTGGGACTGAAAGACTACACTGCCCATCATCCTTTGCGGCGCAACCTGCGTCAATCGCGCGCCAGGAGGCGCTTAAATCTCCAGTCACCCCGGTCGAGTGGGGGAATTACTGCGAGGAGATTTGCTGCTGCCAGGACCCTTCGGCAAGTCAGAAACCCAGTCTTCATTGTGCCAAATTGCTGTGTCACTCGCCCACCCGCCTCCCGCCGCCTGACCCCTGTTCCATCTCGGGGTGAGGCCGCCGAGCGGAGCGCGGTGTTGGGACTGAAAGACTACACTGCCCATCATCCTTTGCGGCGCAACCTGCGTCAATCGCGCGCCAGGAGGCGCTTAAATCTCCAGTCACCCCGGTCGAGTGGGGGAATTACTGCGAGGAGATTTGCTGCTGCCAGGACCCTTCGGCAAGTCAGAAACCCAGTCTTCATTGTGCCAAATTGCTGTGTCACTCGCCCACCCGCCTCCCGCCGCCTGACCCCTGTTCCATCTCGGGGTGAGGCCGCCGAGCGGAGCGCGGTGTTGGGACTGAAAGACTACACTGCCCATCATCCTTTGCGGCGCAACCTGCGTCAATCGCGCGCCAGGAGGCGCTTAAATCTCCAGTCACCCCGGTCGAGTGGGGGAATTACTGCGAGGAGATTTGCTGCTGCCAGGACCCTTCGGCAAGTCAGAAACCCAGTCTTCATTGTGCCAAATTGCTGTGTCACTCGCCCACCCGCCTCCCGCCGCCTGACCCCTGTTCCATCTCGGGGTGAGGCCGCCGAGCGGAGCGCGGTGTTGGGACTGAAAGACTACACTGCCCATCATCCTTTGCGGCGCAACCTGCGTCAATCGCGCGCCAGGAAGCGCTTAAATCTCCAGTCACCCCGGTCGAGTGGGGGAATTACTGCGAGGAGATTTGCTGCTGCCAGGACCCTTCGGCAAGTCAGAAACCCAGTCTTCATTGTGTCAAATTGCTGTGTCACTCGCCCACCCGCCTCCCGCCGCCTGACCCCTGTTCCATCTCGGGGTGAGGCCGCCGAGCGGAGCGCGGTGTTGGGACTGAAAGACTACACTGCCCATCATCCTTTGCGGCGCAACCTGCGTCAATCGCGCGCCAGGAGGCGCTTAAATCTCCAGTCACCCCCGTCTCGCGGGACGCCGGGCGAAGCCCGGGCCAAGGGCGGGCCCGTTTAAGCCCGTTCAAGACCGGGTAAGACTGGACTGGGCCATCCTATTAACAATTTACATTGTGTGCCCCCACCAATATTAATCACTCATTCCGCCTATCTCAGACTTTTTTGTACTGTATACTGTGATTGTGTATATTGTTATTGATATTATGTCACCCAGAATTACTAGAAATAGCAAAGCTACACATGCTGCCCAGATTATAGGGCCAATAGATCATTTCATTGCTAAAGCTAATGATGCCATAAATCAAGGTGTGCTCCTATTAGACAGGAGGGTCTCACAGGACCTAGCTGCAGCCAGACGTTCCTCCTTGGGACTACTGGCTTCAGCCATAACACCGCAACGCACCTTAGCCTCCGTCTTAGATCACGAGGTTCAAACGGTTCCTGGGACCGTGGATTTATCGGTGTCCATTGATCTCTCTACAACACAAATATCACATTCTTCTGTTTCCCATCTTCCCCGTTCAATTGAGAGAACTCCGATACTTTTTCCAAACCTAGAGGAGAATCTTCCGTCTCCTAACACGAGGGGACAGAGGGAAGGTGCTATTCCGAAAAAGAGTAAGAGTAAGGGTAAAAAAGGAAATAAGGACCCTTTTACGAACAATACGGGCTCTCGTCAGGATTCTTTGTCACAACCTATTGATCATTCTCCTTCACTAGCCCAACCCTTACCTCAACCAGTAACGTTTCAACAGCCGACTATCACAACAATGTCAGAAATAATAAACCTCTCGTCTGACATACTTAATCCTACCTCGAGTGACATCATAGGTAGTGGGCAGAACGCCCCTTCACAAGATATACATACATTGGCCTCTATAGAGGCTCTAATCAAATTACATCTACATCTTATTGAATTAGTACTGTTGAAGATCGAAAAATCTCTAGCTGCATTAACATCGGAACTAAAAGCCAAGAAAAGTTCGATCTCTATGTCTTCACTTCCTGTGACCCAACAACATAACTTAAAACCAATAAGTGTAGGGGGAACAATTCCCCAACAAACACCTCAACCCCCTAAAGCGGTGACCACCACAGTGCTGGTTCACCAAAAACCAACTGGTACAACTACTACAAACGTGCAGCATACAGTAACTAACACCGCTGCAAATAAGCCTGTTATTTCTTCCCTTTCTGGTCCTCCCGCACCAACGGGCAAACTCGCCAGCTTATTTAGCACACGAACCACAGCAAAAACACCAGCCTCAAAAAATGCAGCCTATAACACAAGACGTAACGGACCACGCCCTGTTCATCTTCCCCCAGAAGCGACTCCGTTTGTCGTTATTATGACCGGGGTTCCAGTGTTGCATACTAACTCTGAAGAACCTGGATGGTCCCTAAAAAATAAGGTACTCCACTGGTTGTCAATGAATCGGCCACTTCCTCCTTTTGCTAATAATAGAGTTGTCTCAGTTCGCAGAGTCCCCTGGGTAGGGAAGGAGTTAAAAACTATCCCAGGAGACTGCATAATAATAAACTTTGAAGACCCCCAAACTGTAGAATACATTTCCTCATGGGGCTCCCAAACATCTTCTGAAGGAATTGGCACGAAAAGATTAGCCTTTTTCTACCCTCCTGCTAAATCCTTGCCACCAGGCCCCGAGTGGAACTGGACTCAGGTAGGGAATTGGAATAGAAATCCGGATTGGACAAATTGGTCGGGACAAGGAGGTAGAGATACCATGACACTCCCGGATTGGAGGGGTGTTCCTACGTATAACAGGTATGACTGTTTGGAGATGGTGGACTGACCACCAACAGCCAATGTCCTGGACGATGGGAATTCTCCCCCCTTAGGTCTACCACTCCCGACATTACCAAGCTCTCCCCTACCCCCAACTACATCAACCAAAATAACGCCATCACCAACCACAGTAATCTTCACTGACACAGTGGAAGTACATTCCTCTCAGCGCGCTGGTAGTCAGCCTTGCCCTATTATTATATGTGACGATCAAGGAGAGATATTGTCCTCCTCTCTTATTACTGATTCTCGCGCATTTTCAAAAATTCCATCTTCAAAAAGTAGACCAACACTTATCAATAAAACCTCGACGACCCAGCTAGTTCCTATATTATTCTGGAACGTAGCGGGCCTTCGGTCTAAGATCTTATTGACATCATGGTTAGGTTTTGTCACCTCATACCAGATAATTTGTCTGCAAGAGACATGGACAATTGACCCGTTGCACCTACAAGGCTACATAACGTTCCATTCTCCAGCTTGCCCATCAGCACATGGTAGGCCTATGGGGGGGCTTGTGGTATATATATCAAACAATCTTGCAGTAAAGAAAATCTCTATCCAGCGTACTACTCTGTATTACCAAATCCTTATGATTATTTTTAAAAATGGTACGTCATATAGTCTTATTAATTTGTATAACAATTTATCTCCTGCTGAATGTGTGAAAACTGTGTCTGAAATTGCAACATTTATAAGTGAAAAACGATCCAAGCATTCATCAACTGTGTGTAATGTAATATGGGGAGGGGATTTCAATGTACAGTTGTGTTCTAATTACAAGAAATCTGATTGTGGCCTCCTAGATGAGAACGATTGCCCCTTGACACATTTTATCCATTCCCCTGTAGGAGATTCCCTCAACGATAGCTTAATGTCGTTAGAAATGACTTACGCTAATGAACTTGTAGACCCTCCCGTGGAATTTACTCCTACTTTTCACGGCAGGGGTTGTTTTAGCACCATAGATTTTATATTGTGTTCATATTCTTTAAAGGGCACACTTTCTCAGTTCACTACAGGACTAGAAATCTCAGGTGACCATTTCCCTAACAGTATTGTACTCAAGCTACCCATGAGTGCTCCCTATCACATTAGGAAGAGTTTACTGACTCAAAATGCATTGAGTATGGATAGATCCAACGGTTATTCCGTGAAATGGACAAGGATAGATCCAGCAGAAACATCAAGTATGGTTATAACTAAGGCACTCCCATGGATAAACATTTGTCTTGAAGTGGAATCCCCCCCCGAGCAAATTATTTCTAGCTTCGGGGAAATCCTGAAAGTCATCCAGAAGGAACTATTTCGAACTCACAAAATGGGTAACCACTCTGAGCCAGGATGGTTCAACACGGCATGCCGGAAAGCCTTAACTGCTCTAAAAAAAGAGCTTCACAATCCAACTAGAGACAAAAGCAAAGTAGCCAAATTAAGATCTGAATACAAGCAGGCCCAAATTAGCTGTAAAAAAGACCATAAAAATAAACTATGGGCCCAATTACACGAGAGTTGCCATAGCAAGGACAGCTCTCAATTCTGGCGGGTAGTAAAATCCCCCTTTCTACTTGAGGAAAATTCACATCAACATCTGGACGTAGCTGTGACCGCGGACGAGTGGGTGACTCACTTTTCCAAAATCTTTAGTGACCTCCCCTCGGTAAGCGTTGCACACTCCAATCCAGCGAGCGCGTCCTCAAAAAAAGGGGTTTATCCAATTAACCTCCATTTTACACTTGGGGAGGTCATAAGTGCATTATCCTCCTCAAAAACCGGAAAGGCCCCGGGTCCAGACGGTGCCCCACTTGACATATTTCTTCTAAACATCGATTTATGGTCCCCAATCATCACCCAGCTAATGGTGGCAGTTTCAAAAACTGGCCTTTTGGACTCATGGTCCTCCTCCATACTTCTCCCAATTTCTAAAAAAGGTGAACGAAATAACCCTGCCTGCTACAGGCCCATCTCCCTCCTGGATTCACTGGGTAAGGTCGCGGGTCGTCTAATTTTAGATCGCTTACAGGATTGGGCGGCCGAAAAGAACATCATTACCGACCTTCAGTATGGATTCCGGGAGGGACTGGGCACTGTTGAACAGGCCCTAAACCTAACACTTCTAATAGGAAAGTATGTTGGAGTAAAACGGGGTAACCTATTCATGGTTTACGTCGACCTCAGCGCGGCGTTCGATTGTGTAATCCACGCCAAGCTTTGGTCTATTTTGGAGGAGTTGGGTGTTGACCCCCCCTTCATTAAGTTTCTGCGCGAGCTTTACTCTGACGCCTCGGCTTGCGTAAGATTTGGCATGGGCGGAGAGTTAACACCCTCCTTTCCAATCAACCGTGGAGTAAGACAGGGCTGTGTCCTGGCTCCCTTTCTATTTAACTTATACACCAATGGTCTGGAAGCAGCCATGTTAGAAGGGAGTCAGGATCTACCTACCATCAACCAACGCCCTATTCCAGCATTACTCTACGCTGACGACTCCGTAATTTTCGCTAGGACCCTAGTACAGCTCCAGAAGCAGTTGGATAAATATTGTAACTACATGCTCTCACTTGGGTTAAAGGTGAATAAAACAAAGACCTTCGTCATGCAAACAGGGCCCAAGATAAAAAGCTCTAAACATCTTTGCATTGAGCAATCAAAACTGGAACGTGTTAGGGAATACCCCTATCTGGGTATCCTAATAGATGACCAGCTAACATGGAAAAGGGCGATGGTAACGAGGAAATTGCTTTACCAACGAGCAACTTCTGCCCTCGTCTCTTTCTCCAGAAAAATGGGTAAGCCAACTCCATCTGTATTACTCAAAATTCACCAAGCTAAATGCCTGAGCATCGCCACATACGGAGCCGGTGTATGGGGCTATGTAAAAGCGGAGGAATTGCAAAAAATCCAAAATGGCTTTGCTAAATATTTGTTGGCCCTCCCACAGAGTGCCCCCACATACGGCTGTCATATTGAGCTTGGCATTGACTATTTAGTAGATTACATCAAATGTCAACCAATGCTTCTATGGCATCGTATTTGGTCTAAGGCACAATGCCACCTCACACGTGCCCTGATTTTAGAATGCCTAGAGCTGACATCCTGGAATAGCATCCCATGGTTGGCGTATGTGGTCAAATTCCTGAAAGATCTCAACCTTGTACAGTATGTCATTGAGCCTTCATCCATCACCGAGATGAGTAGAAAAACCTTGAAATATCAATGTCTCAACCATTTAAGGGAACTCCGTCTGTCTGGAGAAGTATCCAAGCAATCCAACGCTCATATCTTGATGGCCCAAGTGTCTCCAGGTATACAGCCTTACTTAACATACCATACATCTAATCACGAAAAATATCCATTAACCAGGTTCCGTTTTAATCTGTTCTTCAGATTGGTTACTTTTCCAAAAATGTCAAACTGGTCACACGAATTAGAAAAATGTCCATGCGACAAGATCTCCCCCCAAACAACCATCCATGTAGTACTGTTTTGTCATTTTTATGCTGAAACACGTAAACGTTGGGTTTTACCAATACTGCGCCAGATGGGGTTGAGGACTTGTCGCCCGGCACTCCTAGCATTACAACAGCTTGAATCACAATACGTGGCAAAGAATTTAGCCTTGTTTTTGAAATCATGTATAACAATTCGTAAAGCCATAGAAGTGTAACCTAGTTGAATTTTCAAACAACTGTAATAATTCCGTTTATGAACTAAAGTGAATTTACTTTTTATTTTTCTTACTTTTTCTTTTTAACATGTACTGTATTAATGTATTAATAATAACGTAATTTTTATGAAGAAGTGTTTGAATATGATGTACTTTTTATGATTAACAAAACACTTAATCGAATAAAAGATTTTGAATTGAATTGACATAGAAAAATAAAATAGAGAAATGCATACTAAATTACATAGTATGAATAAGTAAAAATAGTTGTAACGTGAATCAAAACATATAGCAATTTGACAGGATAAAATATGGAGGAACAGAGACCATAGCATTCAAGGGGGTTTGAAATTTTCAGAGGATAATTGGGAGACGTTCTTCAATACAATTCGGTCTAAGTAGGTGATGAGAGGTAACCAGAATAAGTCTTTATTAAGTATTGGTGTGCACGAGAGAGGCGAAAGCAACATCTAATCTGTGGAAATGACAGGGTATTCCACCAAAGCTGTATGGACAGTTTTGTGAGATTTTTCCTGTTGAAGGAAATGTGTTGAAAAGCTAGAGCAAGCATGAGATCAAAAAGACCATGAGTATGTGGGGGAAGATCTAAAGAGTCAGAAAGAATGCCAGCGAAGAGGAGTGGAATAGAATGAGGAACAGAGAATGTGAACAAACGAGAAATATATGACCAAACTTTGTTCCAAAAGTTAGAAACCGCAGGACAGAGAAAGAAAAGATGAAGGAGATCAGTTTTAGGAGAGCCGCATGTTCAACAGTTAGAGTCAGTAGAAGAAGAAAAACTTGCTAAAGAGACAGGGAAAAGAAAAAGCCTGTGATAAAGAAAAAACATAGATTGAGTAAGAGAGGCCGAGCGAGGATATCTGATCCAAAGTTTATCCCAAAAAACGATAGACCATTCACAACCCAGGTCCGATTCCCAAGTGAGTTCCAGCTTAGATTTAGTGTGTTCTGGATTAGGGGCTAAAAAGAATTTGTATATAAGAGAGGCTTTGGGTAGATTAAGCAGTATTTTAAGGAGAGAATTTTGGGTATCAGATGGGGGTGAGGAGGGAAGGGAATAATAAGTGTCAAGAACAATTGCCATAAGTGTAGTGAACTTATGGAAAAAGGAGCGAGGGAAATGGAATAAGGATTGAAATTGGGGGAAGGAACAAGGAGACACACCATCAAAAATATGTTTAACCCATATACTACCATGTAGTTGCCATTTTTTCCAAAAAAAGGGCCTGTTATTTAAGAGGATAAGCGAGTTATGCCAAATAGGGGAGTCTAAGAAAGATTCACGAGAATTGGTAACATGGCGGAACAAAGGTTTCAGTAGAGAACAAATATGTCTAAACAAGGGAAGAGAGGTAAGGGAGGTGTTAGCAGAGAAGCGTAGAACTTCTTTGAAAGAATGGGGTAATAATAAAGTTTGTTCAATGGAGTGCCAAAGAGGGGTGAAGGGGGAGCAGTCCGACATAAGCCGATTTGAGGCTTGACGAAGGGAGAAGGATGTATGATAAAGATGGAAGTTAGGGAATTTCACGCCGCCATTGGATTTTGATTTTCGAAGAGAAGACAAAGCAATTCTAGATTATTTTTTTTCTAGAGGAATCTGGAAAGGCATGAATCAATACGTTTAAAATAAAGAGCAGGATGTGAACAGGGAGCATGGAGAGTATATACATTAAAATTGGGGCAATCATCATTTTAATCGAATCTAAACGACCCCACCAAGAAAGAAAAAGAGGGTTCCAAGAATAGATTAATTTCTCAATGCGAGATCAGGCAATAGACATATTCAATTTAATCGACGAGGCGATGGAGTTGGAAAACCAAATGCCTAGGTATTTAATTTTTTAACTATTCCAAGCAAACCCAGTAGAGGAGAAAGAGTGGGGAAGACAGTATTTTGTGAGAGGAAGAATTTCAATTTTGTCTGAATTGATTTTATAACCAGAAACCTTTGAAAAGGATTCAAATTCAGATAATAAAGGGGGAATAGACGTTTCAGGCGAAGAGATAAATAAAAGAATATCGTCTGCATATGCAGAATGCTTTAATTGATGATCATTATAAGTAAAACCGGAGAAGGGATCGTTGTTACGGATAGAAGTCAAGAAGGGATCAAGGGCTAAAACGAAAAGGAGAGGGGATAAAGGACAGCCTTGACGAACGCCACGTTGAAGAGGAAAGTAAGAAGAGACGTGACCATTGACTAGAACCGAAGCTTTCGAAGCAGAGTATAATAGGGAAATAAGTGCTATAAAATTAGAACTGAAACCATGCCAGTGTAATGATGCAAACAAAAAAGACCAATCTACTCTATCAAAAGCTTTTTCTGCGTCAACTGAGATAGCAGCTAAAGAAGTGGAAAGGGAAGGAGCTTTATTTAAAACATTGAAAAAAAAACAGGAATTGTCAGAGGTTAGTCTACCCTTAACAAAACCACATTCTTCTCTACCAATAAGATATGGCATGAGGGGGTCAAAACATAATGCAAGCAGCTTAGCAAACAATTTATAATCAACATTAACAAGATAAATCGGTCGGTAATTTTTTACAAAAGTGAGGATCTCGCCCATCTTTAGGAATAAGGCAAAGGGTGGCTTGCTGAAAGGTACCTTCTATCTTACCAGTTGAATAAAAGTAATGAAAAAGCGTTAACAGTTTGGGAAGTAATAAATCAGAAAAATGTATATACAATTCAACAGAAAATCCATCTGGGCCCGGTGTTTTCTCTTTAGTAAGAGTGTTTAAAGCATTAGAAAGTTCCTTAAGGGAAACATCGTTTTCAAGATCAAGAAGATTAAGATGGGAAGTAGATGGAGTAGGAAGTTAATCAAAATAGGTCGGAATGAGAGTAGAGGCGGGGGGGATTCAGGAGTGTATACATTTTGATAAAAGAGTTCACATTTATTAAGTATTTCCTGATATTTGTTAAGAAGAGAATTATTAGAGGAGTAGATAGAGTCTATAAGCATACGTTCTTTACGAGATTTGAGACAGTTTGCGAAGAGTTTCCCTGCTTTGTTACGGCCACCATAGTAGCGGACACTACTACGGAGAAGCATTGATGATGCATTATCAGTAGAAGATTTGTTGAACTCAAGTTTAGCTCGTATCAGTTCTGGTGAGATAGATTTATCTGAAGATGTATAAATTCATGCTCCAAAAGCTTAATGTGTGCTAAAATGGATTTCTGTTTCTGAAGAAAACGTTTCTTTTTCTTAAAGACAAAATCTATGATGTATTCCCTTGTTGTAGCTTTAAAAGAGTACCAAGTGATAAGGGGGGAACTAGAATCGTAATTAAGCTCAAATAATTCTTTAGCGAAAGAGCAAAAAGAGAAGGAAAAAAGGATCAGTTAGGAGGGAATTATTGAAGCGTCATCGAGAGGACGTTGGGCGAAGAGGAAATAGATCAAGGTCTGTGACAATTGGGGCGTGATCAGAAATAACTATGGGTAGAAAGTAAATTTTGACACAGAGATTGAGAGAGAAAAATGTAGTCTAGGTGAGAAAAAGATATGCGAGGAGGAGAGAAAAAAGAATAATCAAGAGTGTCCGGGTGAGAAAGCCTGGCGATACAAAAAGGGATGATGGACGGAGCGCTTGAACAAATCAAACACTCACCCCCAGTCAACTGATCTGGGTTTAATCCATCAACATTCTTTAGTTCACTCAGCCACCCCAGTTCAGACATGGCTATATGCAAATCAGTCTGACCCTGTGCCTCATGGGAACAGTCCAGCCCGAACTGCCAAGCCATGTCTTCCCTGGACCGGAAACAAGCATCCTGGGACCGGTTTCGGATTCATAATCCTCATCAGCCAGGCTATCTTGAATCCAGTGGCCAAGTGAACAAGGGACTCACGTCTGAGCATACCCTGCCACACTTAGGGCGAACAAAGCGATACAAAAGGGGATGATGGACGGAGCGCTTGAACAAATCAAACACTCACCCCCAGTCAACTGTTCTGGGTTTAATCCATCACCATTCATTAGTTCACTCAGCCACCCCAGTTCAGACATGGCTATATGCAAATCAGTCTGACCCTGTGCCTCATGGAACAGTCCAGCCCGAACTGCCAAGCCATGTCTTCCCTGGACCGGAAACAAGCATCCTGGGACCGGTTTCGGATTCATAATCCTCATCAGCCAGGCTATCTTGAATCCAGTGGCCAAGTGAACAAGGGACTCACGTCTGAGCATACCCTGCCACACTTAGGGCGAACAAAGCGATACAAAAGGGGATGATGGACGGAGCGCTTGAACAAATCAAACACTCACCCCCAGTCAACTGATCTGGGTTTAACCCATCACCATTCTTTAGCCCACTCTGCCACCCCAGTTCAGACATGGCTATATGCAAATCAGTCTGACCCTGTGCCTCATGGGAACAGACCAGCCCGAACTGCCAAGCCGGGTGAGAAAGCCTCCAAGAGTCTATGACATGCGTCTGAGAGATAGTGTCTAGAAATTGTTTGTGAGTTTTATGTGGAATGAAGCGGACTATGGATTTGCGATCAAGAAATGGGTCTACAATTTGGTTACAGTCACCACCTAAAATGAAGAAATCATCTCGAAATTGAATACATTTTTGTGCAATCAAAGGCCAAAAGGAACAATCAGGCTGTGTACGACCATAAATATTGAAAAGAGTTAAAGGAATAGAATTAACTAACAATTTTGCTAAAACCCATCTACCTTCTGTGTCACGATCCTGCGATAAATATTTACATTTCAATTTTTTGTGACATAAAATGATAACCCCATTTTTTTTGTTGGTAGATGGAGAGAATAAGACCGTTCCCACCCAGCTTCTTTTTAACCTAAGTGATTCATTTTCTGTGAGATGAGTCTCTTGTAAGAGAACTAAATCGGGGTTGTATGAAGCGAGGTGGGAAAGAATTCTCTGTCTTTTAATTCGCGATCTGCTTCTAACAGCAGAGGCTGGGGGGCAGGGTTCAAAGGTAGCATGGCCTTTGAAGCTCCTGGTCCCACCAGGGCAGATTCTGCAGGCGTTGCTTCTGAATCCGGAGAGCTCTTGCTATCTGCCCAGGGGTCCAGAAACATGACTGGTGATGGCAGGCTGAGTACAACTAGACAGGAACCAGGCCAGTGGTCATCGGTTTTAGGAGATCATCTGCCGTGAAATTAATAATAAATCCAACACTCGGGTCAGGAAGGATTCATTACGACGAGATGCTTGGTTCATCCCTACTTGCAATGAAGCCATCATGAACTAGGAGTCTTGTGGGGACGGGTATCCAGCCCATGTACTCCTTATGGTGGACCTGTGCACTTACCGTACCCCAGAATGGAGTGGACATTGTAGGGGCACCCCTGCTTATGTGGGGGTGTTCCCTCCTGCGAGGGGTGACTTACCTATACATCAAGCAGTGTTTCGGAGGCATGACACATGGGGCTGTGTCACATGTTGACTCTGGCTTTGTCCTTTACCTGGACACGCAGTCTGCAATGGTGGCTCTGCCTTGTCTGGGGGAGGGATCCCTAGGGGACCTTTTTCTGGCCCCTGGCCCTAGGTATAGGGGTACCATTTACTAGGGACTTATAGGGGAGCCAGAAGCTGTGATAATCATGGTACATTTTAGGGAAAGAGATCTGGTTGGCAGAGTCCCAGCACATGCACTGTTCGAAGTCACATCGTCGGGCAAAGAGTGGGGGCTAACTGTGCAAAAAGAGGTACTTTCCTACACTGACCGGATAAAAATTATAAGTATTGGCAAACAAGTTACACTGTTAACCTTCAGTAGAATCCTACTTTTGTTTGGAAATCTACAAACTAAGACAAGGCTGGAAATCACCTCTCGCTCAGGTCACCTTCTCCAACTTCAGAGCAGAGCAAAGTACCTTCTGTGAGAGAAACACTGGGACAAGGAGTTCAACTAAAGCCAGCAGGTCCCACCACAGAGAGGAACATCATCTCAGAATATTTCATTTTAGAGTCGTTTAACAGCTAGAGAGACTGTAGGAAAAAAGTACAACAACAAAGAAGTACCAGAGGGTCTGAACGAAAAGTTAGTTTACTGTGGGCAGGGAACAGGCCAACAACAAAAGGCCCCTAAACTGACTAGAAAAACGTGGTATACAATGACAACTTGATAGATGGTCAGAGATACCCATCAGTCACCACTCGAAACTGCCCTTCATCATTTGGGATTTGTCAAGACCATCTATGCAAGTATGTAATCTACAGACGTCAGGAGACCAGACGGTAGATAGTTCTCCTCCGCTGAACCAACAATAGTATGGTCTACCACTCTTTAAGACTGATGAGTGGTGAAGCGTGGTGTGACTGGGGAAGTGCAGTGCAAGAAAAGGAACTTAAACGTGAAAAAGTAAAAGTACAAAAGTGTATATAAAATTGGATAAGGGAGCATAGAACAAACTTTATTCGGATGATGCTCGCTTCGCCAATATTAAAAATTTGTTAAAGACAGTTTGAAAAATGCGCTGTCTAGAGATGGAACCAGGTCAACATGTTTCAGCAATGTGTGGACATAGTTGTCCTTGCTTTCTTCAGGACCTCATAACAAATAAATGCTACTGCAAATAGTAAAATAAATGATAAGTGACAACTAAGAAACAGTATAAAACAGACAAGTACAAAAAATCATCTGCAGTCTCCAGGTGAAGAGTCTTGTCTTTAGCTTACAGCTAATGTCGTTCACATAATCTGTAAGACGTGAAGACCTTACCCCACCTGGCAGTGGCTCAGGAGTAGAGTGAAGCACCGCTCTAACCGTCGGTACTCCTTAGCCGGCGTCTGAACCGACCCCAGTTGTTGGCCTGTTCCCTGCCCACTGTAAACTCACTTTTCGTTCAGACCCTCTGGTACTTCTTTGTTGTTCTGTATCTGTGGGGACTGTTTCCAGAGCCTGGTCTTTAAATAGTCCCCTGGGTCCTACCTCACCGTAGTGTTTTTGTTATAGGAAAAAAGTAGTCATCAGCCAGGATGCAGCAGCTTTCACCCTGCTTCCTGCCTCCATGGCTCTAGCATACTCAATATGAGTTTTTTCATCAATGCTTCAGTACTTTCAAAGATACAACTTGGGAGGAGGACTTGCTACGGCTAATTTGCCGAAGCCCTATATTTTGCTCTCGCACACGGTCATAGTATGAATGCTTTCCTTGGGATGATGTTAGCATGAAATTAGCAAACTTGTGGCATGATGTTCCTGGGAGAACCTTACAGCTTAAAATATCTCCCTGAACTGTCTCTGTCATAATGATATGTTAGTGTTGGCACGCCTGGTTTCCAAGTGAAGATGATTCTAATAACTTTGAACGTGCTAAACTTTTGTAACTACTGTAAACCCCAAATCAAGTCTCTGAGGTGGTTTGCAGATCCAATCTACCTGTTGGCAGGGGGTATGCGGTGACCAGTAGTTAGGGGATTCTCAGGTCCTCCATTTCACACCACCTCCCACTCTAATCTTAAATATCCACATTCTTTCTCTGGCCCACACCCATCACCCCAGTGGCCGCTGGCACTCCAGCGTGCCCACAGTGTGGTCACCAGGAATGCCAGCATCAACACTGTCTTGATAAATACACAGTGTTACCACAGCTTCAGTTTCCTCCTCGTCCTTCACTTTGTCATATATGTCAACATAATGTTATATTTTTATCTGCAGCTTCGCTTCCACCAAAGGGGGCATCCACAGCCTGTGCCAAGCAAAACAGAGAAGCATACTAAAAGAGCGAGAAAACCCAACGCAGCACAAAAGGCAGACAACGTCAGCAAGATGGCACAATCCCTATGAGAAACACAAAGGTTTCAGTAACACAAAAACTAAGACAGAAACATCTAAAGCAAGACCGATAAGCATGGCAGACTACGGAAGGGAAGTAAATGTAAATGTATGTGTCTTGTAAAGCGCACTGCTGCCCTGAGGCGTTGTGGCGCTGTAGACCGCTGGGGAACCCGTCCTGGCTTTCCCTGTGAGATGGTCCCTACTGGGTATCTCCAAGGTGAAACCAGGCATCCCCGGCATCTGTGGGGGGCCGTTGTAGAGATGAGGCAAGCTAATGCCCAGAGTTGCCGAGTGTGATCCCTGGTTAGAGTAGGCACCGAGGCGAGAATTATCGAGTCCGCTGACCCTGATCCATGACCCTGCCGCGTCGGGAACTGAACCCTGGTCCCGGGTCGTTCTCTGCTTCCGGGTCTGCCGCCTCTAACCAGTGAGCCACACCACTCCACTAGTGCACACATCAGAGAGATGAAGGTTAAGGTACCAGATCTACCACCAAACATCCCTCCCACATGGACGCCTCTGCCATCACAGACATCTAAGAGATCCACCCAAGCAGCCCTTTCTCATGGGCCCCTCTGCCATCACAGACAGCTGTCACAAGACCCAAGGCTGAAACAAAAACATGGCTACATCCATCAACACTTGCAGAGCAATGAACCAGGACTGTGAAGAAGACAAACCCCATAAACACTGCTATTTATATGCGAGTAGGTGTTTGCCTACTACAGAAGGACAGATTGAACTAGAAATCGGCTAACTTACAATAACTACAGATTAATATCTTCTATTCCCCCACTGATTTGCAGAGTGGAAATCTTGCCAAAGCAACACAGTCCCTCCGAGCCCAGTTTGCTTGTGGGCTTTGTCTTCCACTTTCAGTAATGGGCAACCTGACCTAGTGGAGATGGTGGTGCTACCTCGGTTATTGTATTATATGCAAACTTTCCCCAGTTCGTCACTCGTTCCTTCTTCAGACAGGTCCCACATCTGATAGTGGGGCTGGGGCACTGCCAGTTACCTCTTTCCACTGTAAAGATACAATTCGGACTTAGAACGCTATTATTTAGCTGTACAATTCTAATGGGTGGCACGATGGCTATCTAGCCAACCTCTGCATGAGACGGTGTTTACCCGTCAAGACTTTAAGATGGCTTACTGCACTACTCATTGTTTCCTACCTACCATTCTAGCCAACGCCACCCAAGGTTATTCCACCCTGCTTTCTCTTACCTTATTACAACTCAAACTCACTAACACGAAGAAACCCTACACTCCCGCACTACCCTTGCCAGCCCCCCACTCACGGAAGCCGGGTTCACTCAGGGAAACTCCATCAGTGGCATACTGCAGGCCTCCCAAAATTGGGGGACTTGTTTGTTGACAGCAAGCTACTAGATTTCAAAACCCTTATGCTGGACTACAATCTTCACCCAGGACAATTTCTTACTTACGAACACCTTAAACAATCATTAAATGTGTATTTCATATCCGCCACCAAACACTGCAACTGAGGTGTAAGATGCTCCACACCATAGGGACTGGTGGCAAACTGATTAGATGGGTGTACAGATGTTTCCTGCAACATGTGGACCAGCCCGATACTTCTCTCCCTACTAACTGGGAGACGGGCCTGATCAAATCTCTGCATGATGCAGACTGGGCTAATAGATTGGAATAGCTCCATACAGTATTCTTCGTCTTCTGTTTAAGTATACTCAATTTAATATTCTGAACTGAGCCTACCTTACACCTGCCCGAATTCAAATATAGCAGGGAGCTGCGGTTGCATGTCCAAATTGACCTCCATTGGGAAAACTTATAGAAAGAGCAGCATTCGCCCAGACGTCACAATTCAGTGAAGACAGCTCCACACTTTCAGACAATCACACAGGATTCCATCCAGGAAGAGGCACAGAATCAGCCCTCATCGCAATCTGGAATGACCTTAAAAACACAGCAGACCAGAACGGGGTTTCTGCACTACTTCTCTTGGACCTCTCAGCTACCATCGACACAGTTGACCATGACACTCTAATACAAAGACTCTACGAAGCTAGCTGGCATAGAGAGGACTGCTCTCGACTGGATAACGTCCTAAATCAAAGCCGAACAAATGCTATCCATACTCCCCTTTCTCATCCAAACCGGACTTCACAAAAGGGGTCCTTCAAGGCTCTATTATCTCAGCCTGCCATGCTTTTCAACATATACATGAAGTCATTATCAGCAACAACCAATACATTTCAGCTCACATGTTATAACTATGCAAATGGCACAAAAATACTCATTAAACTGGAAAGCCCCACAGACACTAGAAACTCAAAAATCTTCACTTGCCTCCGAGCCATTGATAAGTGGATGACATGGAGCCATCTTGAATTGAATGTGTCCAAAACTGAAATACGTACATGTGGCGATTGAAAAAATTACACCCACTCGGTGCCTGTACTGGTGATCTGGGAACACCGCCTAAAGTATCTAAAGAGGTAAGAAACCTTGGAATTGGAATGGGCTCCAAGCTATCAATGAATGCCCAAGTGGACAAATTAGCAAGATCAAGCTACGTTACTATAAAAACTCTGCAAAGTATCTTCCCCTAACTGGGATTTCCACACAAGCTCCAGGCTACTATCACTCTTATTCTGTCTAAACTTGATTACACCAACGGCCTCTACCACGGATCATCTTTATCAACTATGAAAAGACTACAACGGATTCAGAACTCTGCTGCCAGACTACTCCTACATGTGACGCCACAAGCCCGCATCTCCACTGCCCAGAGGGCTCTGCATTGGTTACCGGTTGACAGAAGATCCACGTTCAAGCTGCTTTGTATCACCCATGAAGCAATACATGGGCCAGGACCGCTTTTCATCAGTGATGTTATCGAATTGGAATAGAAGTGAAGGCTTTCTGCATATTGAATTTGTGAATCTGTCTGTACTGTCTCAATTCCTTGTGTTACTGGTGAATGACGTGGAACTGCTGTGGTGTGCTCGTCCTCAAAGTTGAGGGGATGGGGGAGGGAAAGTTTGGGTATTTTATGGCTGTGTTTCTAATAATAGACGGACAGTGTCAGGAATGGACCTGCCAGAGGTAACCGGACTGTGAGCCCATACGGTTTCAAGGGGGGCAAAGGGAAGGCAGTAGGAGCTCAATCTACTGCGGGATAGAGGACGGCTGAGGAAATTCAGGCCATGTCAGGACCAGCTGAAAAATTGGTTCTGTGGCTAAAGGCCGTGAAATGAAATGAAATAAAATGAAATGAAATGAAATGAAAAGATAATTTATATAGCGCGATGGCTACCCTGGGGCGTCCCAGCGCTGCAGAGGTTAGACTGGGGGAGAGTACGCTGCATGTTATATGGGTTTATTAAAAAGCCAGGTTTTAAGAAGCTTTCGGAAGGTCAATAAATTAGGTTCTGATCTGATTGTGATGGGGAGCGTGTTCCAGATCTTGGCTAGGGTGTAGGAGAGTGAACGGCCTCCACACCTTGCTTTCTTAATTCGAGGTACTGTGGTGAGATAAGATGTCCCGGATCTGAGGTGTCGATTGGGATGATAGGCTTTTACAAGGGGACGATTGATATCGGGGCCTGTTCCCCCAATCGGAGCGATCGGCAATACACATGGCTTTGAATTCAATCCTCGATTTTACCGGGAGCCAATGCAGGTCTTTCAGTCGGGCTTTGACTGAGACTCGTCGAGGAATATCAAGAAGAGTCCTGGCGGCACAGTTTTGTACTATTTGCAGTCTGTTAAGCGTGGACTGTAGGGCCCCGAGGTATAGGGCGTTTCCGCAGTCAAGGCGAGATAAGATCAGCCCTTGGATCATGATCCGTCTTGATTGGAGAGGGAGAAGGGGGAGAATCTTACGTAGTAGCCTCAAGAGCCCGAAGCATGTGGCAGAGAGCTTGGTTGCCTGGTAATTAAAATTGAGAGTTCTGTCTAGCCAGATGCTGAGGCTTTTAATTTGTTCTTTGGGTATGGGAGGGGAGCCTAAGCAGGGGGGCCAGATGGAATCGATAGATTTGGTGATGGTATTTCCCAGGAGCATAATCTCTGTTTTCTCCCCATTTAGTTTTAAGCAGGAGGCCGTCATCCAGGCGGCGACTGCTTCCAAACATTTGTGTAGGCTGTGGTGGGAGTTGAGAGGGGGATCCAATGCTACCACTAGCTGTGTGTCGTCCGCATAGGTGATAATTTTTACTCCAAAGGGGCGGACGACATCAGCCAGTGGGCTCAGGTAAACATTAAAAAGCGTGGGGCTCAGGGAGGAACCCTGGGGCACTCCACATCTCAAGGGAAGGGATGCGACTGACTTTGTGATGCCCTGGTACCTCTTCTTGGAGTTAGAGTGCTGGATGATGTCGAGCCAGTCTTTGTTTTCTAATGCTTGTGCTTGGACTTAGAGCATGAGGTTGACCAGTCATAGTACGGCTTTAGGGCCAGGTCCGTGCCCACAAGTTGAATTGGAGCGACGCTTACAGTGACAGACAGTGTCACCCTCTTGTATTGGGTCACCTTCTGATGCACGTGGGCACAGTTATCACGTGACCTAGCCTTGTGGCTTTAGCTCAGACAGTTAAGACACCCCTTGTGCAGGTCTATGACTGACATCTGCTTCCTGCAGTCAGAGCACGGCTTGAAACCTCTTGTTTTGGGTGGGGACATTGTTCCCTAGCAAACCGATGAAATAATCTGAGATGTTGTCAGAAAACCTGACACGGTTGGATTACCGTCAGAATGTGTTGAAAGAAAGGAACTGATGTCAGCACGCAGGGGTGGTGCTTATATGCTGCGTGCAACATCACCGATAAGGAGAATGCTTCCCTGATCCAGTCTGATGCCTGGGGAGTATTCCAAGGTGGGGAATCTCTGGTCAGAAGTAACCATCAGAAATGGGCAGCTGCCACAGATTTAGGATTAGGAAGGGCCGCTAAGAAGCGGTACGTACCAGACTTAAATCTCCACGTCCATCACTATCACCACTGTATAAGCCCCATTCTTGCCATCCATTTCTCTTTCAAATGCCTGTTCCATTCTCTTACCTCCAGCTCAACAGCCTCCCTAACACCTCCAGCTCTAACTCACCCGACCCTCACATATTTCTTTACCATTACCCCATCACCACTACCTCTTCCACTGCATTCTGACACCCTTATGTCTCCCAGCCTGGTTTCCCTCTCACACACTCTTCTCCTCAGCCACCATCCTTTCAGGTTTTCCACTCAACTCTACGCTTTCCTTCCCACTCGTTCATTCCTTTTACCCCTTCCTTTTCATTGCATCTCTTTTTAACTTTTTTCAGTCTCCTTCAAATTACCCCAACATGTCTCTCCTATTCTTTTATTCTTCTGTGGTTCTCCCCTCCCCATTTCCAGCTCTAGAACATTTTGCTGTCTGAAAGTCACTGCAGTGTATTCCTCTTCATTCGCCGTTGTTCTTGTTTTATTTTAACACTGCCCCTAAGAAATTGTCAACATGGATAAATGTGATAGTAAATCTGTGCTGGAGTGCTTAATTTGTCACAAACAGACTGCATTTTAAAATATCTCATTGAGTTAGGGCCCCTGTTGCAGGGATCTTTGCTTACCCAGCAAGGTCCATGGAATAATAACCGTAAGGTAACTCGGAAGTTAATGCACTTACCTGAGGCATCTATGTGGCACAAGTTTGACGCATAATATATCACGGGGGGTTAATGTGCCTGCTGCAAAGCACAGCATGTAATATGCAAGTAACAGATTTCTATTTGATGTAGATATCTCAGGGGGTTAGTGCTTTCGTTACGGAGATACTTCTTACCTCTGGTCATTAGTTATAATACTTGCCATATAGTTTAGTTAGTTATGAACCTAAATGAAAGAGCTGCACGGAAACTGCACGGTTTAGAGCCTTACTGTTTTTTTCCTACTCTCTTGTTCTTTTAAGGTTACTAGAAAGTAACCAAAAAGGGTTCATTTGGGTAGTAATGAGCTCTGATTAGCATATGCCATATATCTCTGACTTTCTAATAGTGCATAGATATCTCTTACATACAAGTTTTTAGGCCCCGTCTAGCCCCCACCCAGCTTTAGGCTTGAATAAAAGGAGTGCTGATGGCCCTTTAAGTGAGGCATTTGTGTAGGACTGAAAGCAAGAGAGGTACCTCCCCCCTTGCAATCTGCTGAGCTGAACGCAAAGCATATAGTCTGGGTGCCGCCATCTGGCTAGAACCCCCCTCTTTTGAAGCAGTGTGTGTGGGGGTCCCCACAGACTATTTCCCTGAGCCTCTGAGCTTCAGTGTATTGTTGTAAAGGATGTTTCTAGGCATACTCCACATACGTTGTCGTCTATGCTGACACCAGGTGGGAGATGTGCCTCTACTTGGATAACCATGTACCTTGAGACGCCATTTTTATCCTTTGCCAATATCTGTGAAATCTGTCATGGATCCAGTCTTGGGTGTTGGACACCTCTAGTTCAGTGTGATGCTCAGACCTGCCCTGTCCAAGGATTCAACTGCTTTAACTTACCCCTGGATAAAAGGTGCGGATGACCAGCTCTGGCCATGCCAGGATTGTACAAGAAACCAGCGAATTACTCTCAGCTTCGCCCGCTGTCCTGGCCAAACCAGTACACAGGAGAAATTCCAGTTTCCAAAGCAGTATGAGACTCCCCCTAGCACTGGTGGGGAGGAGACATGAGGCTTCAGCCAGGAACTAAAGGCACTCTCAAACTTTCCTGTTTACCATAAGACATGGTCCCATGCCCGGAGAGCGCTGCTTTATCCACTGAATTATATTTAAGCAGAAGTGGGCTCATTTTTAAAGTGGGCACCTTTGGTATGTTATAAAGAAAGAAACCCAGTGGCTCTTTCCTCACCCTTTCCTTTCTGCCATTTCTGTCCAAGTGCTGCAAAAAAAGAAAGCATTGCCGAAACCAATAGTTATCGTCTTCGTATAGGGCACAAACACACCAGGCATCGAAAAATCATTAAAACATTACTAGACCTGCAGGTCTAGTGACCTAAATAATTTATTCAACCTCATTATAATGCTCTGGACTCAAACTGGTTTCAAATTATGTGATACTGAGCAAATATTTTAATTCATGGAGCCGCCATTTTCTTCTTTATCACATTTGAGAGCACCTTCAAATATGCAAGTTCCACAAGGCAGCTCCACAAAAAACACTTTTGTTTCATTTAATAGACTAAACTTTTGCTCCATATATAAAACAGATCTTGCCACATATAAGATGCACATGACCGCTGACTTGCTTCTTAGTTCATTAACTGTATTGTCATCAGGGCGGGGCTAGGAATGCTTCTCAAATCATGCTTAAAAACTATAACTTTTAATAAATACATACCTGAATCATGAAGTGGTAGCACACGTATTTGCAATCAGCAGATTGTCCATTGAAATGCCACAATATTTCCCACTGACAGATGTTACTGATAAAACTATACAGTGTAGAATGTTCGGAAATGGATTTCTGCAAATATTTGTCATTTACACGTCAACAAGTAAAGTGTTCTGATTTGTTTTGCTTCTATTTAAATCTTTCTTTGCATCACACTTCAAAAATACAACATTTGTTTTTCGTAAATCCTGATATATTTTAAAATACGTGTACTATTCATTTACCAGCTGTTTAAATTGGTATGCTGGAAAAGAAACTGGCATCATACAGCCTTTTGTTTCACACTGACTGTCAGACAGCTCACTTGACTAAAACCTCTAATTGTAATAAGAGAAAGAAAAGTAAACACCATTTTCCAGGATAAGATGAGCAACAATTAGTAAAAAGAAAAACTGACTGTTTGACCTCTGACCTTGAACAGACAGCAAATGTGTGGAGATAAAAACACGCTTCAAAGGTGCCATTATTGCTCATTCACTTTCTGAGTGAACAGAACACCTGTTCCTTTCAGCTTAAGTTCATTCACCAGATTGGACTAGTCAGAGCTAAAGATAGGTCGACCTGATAAAATCAGACTCGCCATAGCGAGTGGGTGAGTGGCTTTTTCGATGCCAGCATTCTGGAACTGGTGCATGCAATTATAAAGTCTTTCATCATCCTTACTTCTCATTCCTACTTCTCTTCCATCATCCCTACTTTTAATCCATCATCCTTACTTCTCATTCTTACTTCTCATCCATCAGCTCTATTTCTCTTCCATCATCCTTACTTCTCATCCCTGCTTCACATCCATACTTCTCATGCATTGTCCCTACTTCTCATCCATCATCCCAACTTCTCACCCCTACTTCTTTTCCATCATCCCTACTTTTAATCCATGTTCTCTACTTTTCATTCCTACTTCACATACATCAACCCAAATTCTCATCCATTAGCTCTATTTCTCTTCCACCATCCCTACTTCTAATCCCTGCTTGTCATCTGCACTTCTCATTCTTCATCTCTACTTATCATCCATCATCCTTTCTTCTCATTCCTCATCCCTGCTTCTCATCAATTCTTCTCACCCATCAGCCCTACTTTTTATTCATCATCCCTACTTCTCAACCTTCATCCCTGCTTCTCATCACTACTTCTCATCCATCATCCCCGATTCTTATTCCTACTTCTCATTCATTATCCCCTCTTCCCTTTCATCATCCCTGATTCTCATTCATCATCCCTACTTCTCCTCTCTACTTCTCATCCATCCTTATTTCATAACCCTCATCCCTGCTTTTCATGTGGCATTCCTACTTCTCATCCATCAGCCCTACTTCTCCTCTCTACTTCTCATCTATCCTTATTTTATAACCCTCATCCCTGCTTTTCATGTGTCATTCCTACTTCTCATCCATCATCCCTACTTCTCCTCTCTGCTTTTCATCCATCCTTACTTCATAACCCTCATCCCTGCATTTCATTTTTCATTCCTACTTCTCAACCATCATCCCTACTTCAACCATCATCCCTACTTCAACCATCATCCCTACTTCTCATCCATCATCCCTACTTCTCATCCATCATCCCTACTTCTCATCTAACTTCTCATCCATCATCCCTACTTCTCATCCATCATCCCTACTTCTTATCTAACTTCTCATCCATCATCCCTACTTCTCATCCATCATCCCTATTTTTCAACCAGCATCCTTACTTCTCAACCAGCATCCATAATTCTCATCCATCTCCCCTAGTGGAGAAGTGTGGCTCAATGGTTAGAGCAGCAGACCCTGATGCAGAGGTCTTGCCTGGGACCAGGGTTCAATTCCCGCCTCGGCGGATCTCGGGCTCAATTTCATCGGACCTGATCATTCTCGCCTCGGTGCCTACTCCAATCATGGAGTCCCACTCTGCAACTCTGGGCAATAGCTTGCTCAATCTCCACAACGGCCCCCTACAGCGCTAGGGATGCCTGGTTGCACCCTGGGGATGCCCAGGAGCGGACATTTCACGGGGAAAAACTAGGAAGGGTTTCCTAGCGGTATGAGTACAGCGCCAGGACACTCAGGAGTATCAGTGCGCTTTACAAGTACGGCTACATTTACATTTACTTCTCATCCATCATCCCTAGTTCTCATCCCTACTCCTCATCCATCATCCCTCATTCATACCAACACACGTTCTATGTATGAAACATACCTTCACACTGATTGGTTGGCAACATCCAATCACAGTTAAGAGAGAGGGCAGCGTTCTATTTGTTTAACTACTAAAAAACAGTCTTCTCATTGCACACTGTGCAGTTTGCTTCAGTGAATCCAAGGTTGTGCAGCATTTCATGGTATTTAAGTGCACTGCTATCTACTACACATGCCTCTGCAGAAAGCTCTGATGGTTTGGGAACCTTGGGCCATAACTCAATACTTGAAGACAGGGGTTTATAGGTTATTAGAAACCTTGTCTGGTTTCAGTTTAATATTGTAACAAACAAAATGTTTAAAATCAACTCTTGGAGACAGGGTAATTTGCAGTTCATCAGAAACATTTTCTGGTTTTAGTTGCAACAAAGAAAATGTTTTTGTCTGGGGCTGGCTTTAGCTTGGAGACCAGCATTTTTTTTATTTCTTTGCAGTTTTCAGATTTCAGGGGCTGGGCTTCAGTTGTGTGGGAAACATAAAAAAGACCAAGGCCTGGACAGAGTTGTTAGATATGAAACTGAAACCAGAAAAGGTTTCTATAACCCTCTCTCCAAGTGTTGAAACTATGGCCCAGGTGAGGAGCCAATTGTCTTCCCCAAACTGCAGAGCTTGAGGGATGTGAAGTGATGATGATGGATGAGAAATAAGGACAAGAGTGATTATCGATGAGAAGCAGGGGTGGGAAGTGGGGAGGACGGATGAGAAATAAGGACAAGAGTGATGATGGATGAGAAGCAGGGGTGAGAAGTGGGGAAGATGGATGAGAAATAAGGACAAGAGTGATTATCGATGAGAAGCAGGGGTGAGAAGTGGGGAGGACGGATGAGAAATAAGGACAAGAGTGATTATCGATGAGAAGCAGGGGTGAGAAGTGGGGAGGATGGATGAGAAATAAGGACGAGAGTGATGATGGATGAGAAGCATGGATGAGAAGTGGGGAGGACGGATGAGAAATAAGGACAAGAGTGATGATGGATGAGAAGCAGGGGTGAGAAGTGGGGAGGACGGATGAGAAATAAGGACAAGAGTGATGATGGATGAGAAGCAGGGGTGAGAAGTGGGGAGGACGGATGAGAAATAAGGACAAGAGTGATGATCGATGAGAAGCATGGATGAGAAGTGGGGAGGACGGATGAGAAATAAGGACGAGAGTGATGATCGATGAGAAGCAGGGATGAGAAGTGGGGAGGACGGATGAGAAATAAGGACAAGAGTGATGATGGATGAGAAGCAGGGGTGAGAAGTGAGGAGGACGGATGAGAAATAAGGACAAGAGTGATGATGGATGAGAAGCAGGGGTGAGAAGTGGGGAGGACGGATGAGAAATAAGGACAAGAGTGATGATCGATGAGAAGCAGGGGTGAGAAGTGGGGAAGATGGATGAGAAATAAGGACAAGAGTGATGATCGATGAGAAGCAGGGGTGAGAAGTGGGGAGGACGGATGAGAAATAAGGACGAGAGTGATGATGGATGAGAAGCATGGATGAGAAGTGGGGAGGACGGATGAGAAATAAGGACGAGAGTGATGATCGATGAGAAGCAGGGATGAGAAGTGGGGAGGACGGATGAGAAATAAGGACAAGAGTGATGATGGATGAGAAGCAGGGGTGAGAAGTGGGGAGGACGGATGAGAAATAAGGACAAGAGTGATGATGGATGAGAAGCAGGGGTGAGAAGTGGGGAGGACGGATGAGAAATAAGGACAAGAGTGATGATGGATGAGAAGCAGGGGTGAGAAGTGGGGATGACGGATGAGAAATAAGGACAAGAGTGATTATCGATGAGAAGCAGGGGTGAGAAGTGGGGAAGATGGATGAGAAATAAGGACAAGAGTGATGATGGATGAGAAGCAGGGGTGAGAAGTGGGGAGGACGGATGAGAAATAAGGACAAGAGTGATGATGGATGAGAAGCAGGGGTGAGAAGTGGGGAGGACAGATGAGAAATAAGGACGAGAGTGATGATCGATGAGAAGCAGGGATGAGAAGTGGGGAGGACGGATGAGAAATAAGGACAAGAGTGATGATGGATGAGAAGCAGGGGTGAGAAGTGGGGAGGACGGATGAGAAATAAGGACAAGAGTGATGATGGATGAGAAGCAGGGGTGAGAAGTGGGGAGGACGGATGAGAAATAAGGACAAGAGTGATGATGGATGAGAAGCAGGGGTGAGAAGTGGGGATGACGGATGAGAAATAAGGACAAGAGTGATTATCGATGAGAAGCAGGGGTGAGAAGTGGGGAAGATGGATGAGAAATAAGGACAAGAGTGATGATGGATGAGAAGCAGGGGTGAGAAGTGGGGAGGACGGATGAGAAATAAGGACAAGAGTGATGATGGATGAGAAGCAGGGGTGAGAAGTGGGGAGGACGGATGAGAAATAAGGACGAGAGTGATTATCGATGAGAAGCAGGGGTGAGAAGTGGGGAGGACGGATGAGAAATAAGGACAAGAGTGATGATCGATGAGAAGCATGGATGAGAAGTGGGGAGGACGGATGAGAAATAAGGACGAGAGTGATGATGGATGAGAAGCAGGGGTGAGAAGTGGGGAGGACGGATGAGAAATAAGGACAAGAGTGATGATCGATGAGAAGTGGGGAGGACGGATGAGAAATAAGGACGAGAGCGACGATCGATGAGAAGCAGGGGTGAGAAGTGGGGATGATGGATGAGGAATAAGGACGAGCGTGATGATGGATGAGAAGCAGGGGTGAGAAGTGGGGAGGACGGATGAGAAATAAGGACAAGAGTGATGATCGATGAGAAGCAGGGGTGGGAAGTGGGGAAGATGGATGAGAAATAAGGAAAAAAGTGATTATCGATGAGAAGCAGGGGTGAGAAGTGGGGAAGATGGATGAGAAATAAGGAAAAGAGTGATTATCAATGAGAAGCAGGGATGAGGAGTGGGGATAATGGATGAGAAATAAGGAAAAGAGTGATTATCGATGAGAAGCAGGGGTGAGAAGTGGGGATGACGGATGAGAAATAAGGACAAGAGTGATGATCGATGAGAAGCAGGGGTGAGAAGTGGGGAAGATGGATGAGAAATAAGGAAAAGAGTGATTATCGATGAGAAGCAGGGGTGAGAAGTGGGGATGACGGATGAGAAATAAGGACAAGAGTGATTATCGATGAGAAGCAGGGGTGAGAAGTGGGGAGCACGGATGAGAAATAAGGAAAAGAGTGATTATCGATGAGAAGCAGGGGTGAGAAGTGGGGATGACGGATGAGAAATAAGGACAAGAGTGATGATCGATGAGAAGCAGGGGTGAGAAGTGGGGAAGATGGATGAGAAGTAGGGAAGATGGATGAGAAGTAGGGATGATGGGAGAGAAGTAGGGATGATGGATCCAGCACAAATGTTATAGACACAGAGGTACATAAACACAAAGACATACACACACAGACACACATACATACAATCACTAAATAACACATTCATACTCCGCAAGCATGCACAGGTACGCACCTCTGTATTAGTCATGTACCGCAAACCCAACTCAAAGGAAGAAAAACATGAGGGCATATATGAATGCATGGATGACAAATAACACACATCTGATATTTAGGAAGTAGTAGGCAGCTTCACTTATATTTGTTGAGCTTTGTTTTGTAGAGAATCCCTCAAGTAAATGCTTTTTCAACGTTTGTGTTGCAAGAGATTGCCTAAGAAAGCAAACCTGGAAAAGTAGATTACAAAATGAAGGTGAACTATTCTCAGTTTTTCTGAGGCTGGGTTCTGCGCATTAAGAATTTAAGAACCAAGAACCAAGCCTCAAGCCTTAAGCCTTAAGAACCAAGAAGCAGATTTGTAATGGTCCATTTGCTGTCCCTGTAGGAGTGAAAACATGCAGTAGTGGAACTTAATCTGACAATTTAGGAATAACAAACTTCACTGTTAGAAACAGGAAGCCTCTGGCACTAAGATTTTGGTTTAGATTATTTAAGTTAGGGACTGAAGTGTGGCTCAATGGTTAGAGCGGCAGACCCTGATGCAGAGGTCTAGCCCGGGACCAGGGTTCAATTCCCGCCTCGGCGGGTCTTGGGCTCAACTTCCTCGGACCTGGTAATTCTCACCTCGGTGCCTATTCTAATCATGGGTCCAACTCTGGGCAATAGCTTGCTTAATCTCCACAACGGCCCCCACAACGCTAAGGATGCCTGGCTTCACCTTGGGGGTGCCCAGGAGTGGGCACTTCACAGGGAAAAGCCAGGAAGGGTTCCACAGCGGTATGCGTACAAGCGCCGAGATACCCTCATGGGTCGATTTGTGCACTATACAAGTACTACAACATACATACAATACATACTGGTGTGAAACAAACACCCCAATTACAGGCAATGGTTGTCCTCACCATGGACAATAGATGGACGGGACTTCTTCCACGTCACACAACAAAGACACAAGGATGGTGAGCAGTATTACTCCTGGTGAACAGAAGAGCACCTGCTTCTACACAAGTTAGAGGAGTGGGCAGGAGAGGCGTAGCCATAGGCTAGGAGGAACGCAGCTGACGTGCCCCTGATGACGCCGCTGCATTCGAGGAATAGAGATAGGTAATGGGTTTGGGGGCGGTGCCTTCCTTCTCTCACTCGCCCCCTAACTCCTCCTGCTACCACTCTGCCTCAGCATGCTCAGAATAACCTGCAAGCATCACTGGTGGGCACTTGTTCAAGTGGGCCGGCGGGGGTGACCTCCCCCAATTCAAACAAGCATTTGCAATGCAACAGGTCTCGCATTTGTGAGAGTTTAAGCTACAGGCATTGTAAATGACAATGCCTTTTATTTATCTGCTTTGATAATTAACATATAAATAAAAGGCATTGTCATTTACAATACCAAAAGCTCAAACTCTTGTCAAGGCGAGACCATTTCACTTCAAAGAATTGGCCGCCATTGTCCCGGGCTGCTTGGAAAGTGTAAGCGTGCAAGGCGCGCTAAATGTTGCAGGAAAGCATGTCGTCCCTACAGAAAGAAGAAACTCATTAAAGAAAATAGTGCTAACAGACTAAATAAGACCTTGTCGTGTATTTCTATAGGTTCTGAATCGATCCCCCTATTCCTGACCCTATTCTGGTTAAACTAACTATCAAGTTAACTAACAGTCAGCCCATGAGGCAAGAACAGCCCCCATGATGCAGATACCGTTATCTGACGCAGTCACACTACGGCACAGGAACGTGTTATCTGATTAGGTCATAACGCTTGAGATCTAATTAGACAAGCGACATTCCTCCAGCCCCTGATAAGGCATACGACGTTCTCATAACAAATCAAACCTATGACAACCTGGATAATCCGTGCGGCCATTGTTTTGATTTCACAGAGAACTTTTGCAAAAGAATGTGCTAACGAGCAAGTCGTATGACATCTTTATTGACGTACCTATGTCCATCCTTACGTCAATCTCGGCACCTTTAAGGTATAAATATTGCCGACCTTGCCCTATGCAAACACACGCGTGGTGACAAGACGGAGCAGCCACACTTGCCGAAGCCGAGAGCAGAAGCAGACCCCGCTGGCAGCAGCCCCGCCTTCCTGACGCGCTGAGAGACGCGCTGCTATCTCAAGCCGAGAGACCCAGCACCGGCGCTTCTGGGCAGCCCTCGCAGGCAGCCTGGAATATCGAGAGCAGAGAAAGAGATACCATTCCTCATTCATCCTAACTTCCAGGTACAGAACTGAATAACCCCTCACAGAGAATTCTTTAGTTATTCACTTGGCAAAAACAAACTTAACTTAAACTGTAACTTTCTATTCCCGCCCACGCATTAGACTTAGGTCAGGTACACGGGGTAGGCGTATTTAGAAACACCAGTTGAGTACGTTTAGTCAAATGTATATGTGTATGTAAATATATCTTAATCATTTTAAACATCATATGGCTCAGAAACCATATCAATGTTTTTACAGTATTATTTTATACTATTGCTTTTAATGTATGCACTTTACTTAACTATAAGTATTGCAATATTATCGATCCATTTCTCATGTATGAGAAAAGAGACTGATCAATAAATAACACCTTTTTATTGAACACGCCCGTCTCTTCCTTTTCTCTACATTCTGATGAGACTAAGAATGCACGTACTGACTGAGTAAAATAATTGCCTTGTGCTCACACGACTCTGGAGATTGACTCTTGATTAGGGGAGAGCAAAGTTGTCATGTTCTATGGTTGTCAGAAACTAAATCCCTTCTTGTCTAATCAGGGAAGTTAATCCTTCCTTGAACATTCGAGAAAGTTTCTAGCGAACTCTGAGCTTAGCTGGCAAACCCAAAAATTAAGTCTAGTATCGACAGTAGTAGGCCTAGTTAACGTCTGGCCTAGGCCTTTACTGCTGTAGGTACTATTCCAATGCGCAGAGCCTATTGGGAAAATAGGAGCTACACTACATGGCGCCCAACGCGTTTGGAAAGGGCGATAAAACTAACGTAAGACATTTAGAGTAACTCAGTCGTGCTTTCTCACTCAGACCCCTTTTCCCAAATACTCCAAAGACGTCTGGAGTGGGTGAAAGGTATATCCTCCAAAACCTCGCAGGAGGGAACTCCTATGTATGGTTTTTGGTCAAGTCAACGTTGAAGGATAAACAGTTCCAAAATATTGTGCATCTAATCTTTGTTCCATAAAGAAACCTGATCTGCAAATAAACATAATACCATCCTGTCTGTAAAATGGCAGAGAGTGATGACGAAAGAGAGGCAGTTAGATTAGCAACTGAACTCGCAGATGCTGATGCTACCATGCAAGCAGCAGACCCGAATATAACACTCATTCCGGTCATTAAAAGGAGATCTATAACCTTAAAACTTATAGAAAATGGACTGACACCTAGAGGTGGCACAGTCATATTCGTAATTGAGGCACACGAATATCGGCAGACAGA
Organism: Lissotriton helveticus; assembly: GCF_964261635.1. Classification (NCBI taxonomy): domain Eukaryota; kingdom Metazoa; phylum Chordata; class Amphibia; order Caudata; family Salamandridae; genus Lissotriton; species Lissotriton helveticus. The sequence continues at coordinate 38,572,385 of NC_136067.1, read as the reverse complement.
GGTATACTATACATGGATACATTTTCCAGCAGCAAATGCTGTAACAAAGTACTTGCACTATTACAAAGTAGAGGAACCTCCTGAAACATACACTCCTTTCGAGGAGGTGGAAATACCACTCAAATTCCAAGAGCATTTGCTCTTATTTGATGGCGCCCTAAAACATAACAATCACATTACAAGGCTCGGTCCTTTAGGAAGACCAGGAGCAACGTGGCCGGTCTTAGCCGGATACACACCACATCCAGACATCGATAGAATGCCTGCAGCAGAGCTGTTAATACAGCTAAAACAATTACTAAAAATTCACAGACAATTAGTTCAGTATGTAATGCGGACTTCAACAATTCAGCCAGCGATTAAACTACCACAGCTGACCCCTCACCAGGGGAACACAAATAAAATTACACCACAGAACATCCAATCCTGCCTAGGTAAAGTTCCAGCTAAACGGGAACAAATACCATTCTGGTTGGCACAGAAAATCACCCAAATAGAGGCGGTGTTTCCTGACACCACCCCATTAGAAAAACACAGGATTCTGACTATATGTCTCCCAATGGGAATCGCACCACACATTGAGGACTGTGACACTTGGGGTACAGTCTTTGCTTCCATCTACACAAAAACGCACGGTGTCCCATCCATTTCGGTGATACCAGACGTGCTAAAACAAATTCAAGATGAATACGGTCCAGAACCTGCTTTAACTCTTGGTATGAAATTACTGAAAGACTTCAAGCAGGTCTCGGCTATATTACTAGCCAACATAAAAGGTGAAGCAGCAAACGTGGCGATCCGCCAGAGGTTAAAAGAGACAGATATAGCAGACCAACCAGCTGAAATTGCCAGAATCATAGAAAAATCCTATGAAGAACTAGGCAGAGATAGTCTAGGTGGAATACCAGTAAAACCGCAACTGACTACTAGTCCAGAAAAAATATTTTTTAATAATAATTCACCAAAAAAGAACTGGGATGGAAACAAACAATCCAATCCTAAAGAAAAGAAATTCCAGTCCAGAGGAAGGTCTCCTAGGCGAAGAAAGAAATCTCCAAACCAAAGACAGAGGTCACCGCAGAGTGACCCCTCTGGGAATAGATATAACCTTAGAAATAGGGATAATATTAAAAAACCTGATAGATATCAAGACATTGATACGCGTCCCTCTCAATCTTTTCAGAATTCCTCGCAGAAATCGGAAAGAAGAGGACGATCAGAAGAGCACGCCAAGTCCAAAGACAAGGAACCTGCTCAACTGAAAAAGAAATTACAATTTCCAAAAAAGAAGGTAGCCAGTATCAAGGTAGTTAACAATGCCGAGAATACTGAGGACACAACTGAAAAACGGAGAATGGGCTCAGACAATGCTAGACAGCGCAGCAGAGGTGAGCATAGCTCGCAAAGTCCTTATGAATCATCTGGAGACAGTGGACACAAATGAATACCTTCAAGTGGAAACTGCAGATACCAGAGTTAGCAAGCCCCACAAGATATACGAGATAACATTACGTATAGAGGGAGATAAGACTAGGAAAATTAGGGGACTATTTTGGGATAACCTGTCCAAAGGCTATGACATCCTTCTAGCTGAAAAAGACTGGCCACCAGAGTTTGTCAGGGAGTGCCCTCATGGCGAAGAATTAATTATGCCTGCCTTCTCGAATCAAATACCGATTCATAAAAAATATACACTTGCTAGAAAGTGGGCAGTGGCCTTAGCACCTGCTTTATATAAAAATCATGTAGGATGGGATGAGGATTCTCCTCCTCACAAAATCCAGTTAAAATCACAACCAACTGCACAAAGGCAGTACCCAGTTAAGCAAGAAGCTAAAAAACAAGTAAATGAAATACTAGATCAGCTAGAATACCAGGGGGTGATTGAAACTTGCACCTCACAAATGAACAATCCTTTGTTTCCGGTCGCCAAACCAGGCAACTCATACCGTCTAGTTTTGGATTACCGACACCTTAACACATGTTGCAAAACTTTTGCAGTGCAAAACTCACACAGTGCTGCACTAATGAATAACATAGTGCGCAAAAAATACAAAACAACCTTGGACATCTCCAATGGATTCTTTTGTCAAAACATAGCACCAGAAAGCAGATATTTAACTGCATTCTCAGTAAATGGCACTCAAAAACAATTCTGGCGGTTAGCCCAGGGGTACAAGAACAGCCCGGGGGTATTCTCAGCAAGAGTAACATAATTACTACAACTATATGATGATGAAGCATTATCTTATGTTGATGACATTTACTTAACAGATGATGACTTGGAGACTCACTTGAAAAGAGTGAACACCATAATACTTGGGTTCGCTGCAGAGGGTTACAAATTCAACTTCAAAAAATCCAGAATTGCCCATCTGAAAATCCAGTACGGAGGATATGAATTATCAAGCATAGCCTGGTTGCCAGTCTTCTAAAAATTAGAAGAATTAAAAAATCTAAAATATGAAAAGACGTATCCTCTGCCAATCGACATTCTGCCTCTACGACATTACGCCTGTGTAATCTATACAGACGGACATGCTCAACCATCCGTTTGGGGAGAACAAGCATACAACCCCACATGTGAGATTACAAAAGAAGTGTGGCGCGGAGGTAAATTAAAACCTCTATTAACAAAATCACACTCAGTAGAAACTAATTCAGAAAAACAAACTGAAATAATCGCATTGAAAATGGCGCTAGATAATGCGGATCGCGAATTCCCGACACTTATAGTGTCAGATTCATATTACTGCGTCAAATCATATAACAGCGATTTGCAGACATGGATTCAGAACGGTTACAAAGATGACACAGATGCACCAATAAAGCAGAGACTGCTCTGGGAACAAGTAGCTCTTTTGAAAAAAGAACTACCAAAGACTCACGTGACTCACTCACTGAGTCATCAGCGTGATGGCGTTCACGTTGTAGGGAATTCATTGGCTGAAGCAGCCGCAGCGGCAGCCACTAAACCGGCTCCCGTAGATCGAAAAAAGCGTACATTAAAATACATTGACGGTGAAACATTGCTGGCGGTGAAAACGTCATCAAAAGGCGACTGCTCAGCGTTACCGATCAACTATCCACTCAATTACACATACATAATCGATGCAAACTCCGTCCCTTTTGCTCGAATCCCTGGAGTGGGGGATAGAGTGATTCCAAACATGGACAGGAGACACTTGTTAATCGCAGACGCACATATGGGCGAGGGTCTTGGACACCTCAAACTAAAAGATTCTCTGGAAGATTTACAATCACGGTACTGGTGGCCTGGCATGAGCCTACATCATACCATGTTTGTAAAAAACTGCCCAAACTGCAACAGAAATCGCAGTGGGGAGAGGAAAAATAAAATACGGTGGAATCTGACTGCAGATAACATCACCACTAAAAAGAATGGCTTGCGATTAACATATACAGGCTAGTTTCCACTTATAATGTAGATCACCAGCACTCGGCTGACGTCCGGACTGTTATACAAGATTTGCGAGTCTAAATGGCTTATACGCTAAGAGCATGCTACGTTCGACCATTTCTTTCACTCAGGCAAACCAGCCTGGGGGGGAAACATGGCCAAATGAGCACAGCCCAGCGGGAATCTTCTCACTTCCTTCCTGAGGGTATGGGATGGTGTAAAGAAAAAACCAAGACAGAAAGCAATCTATAATAGAAAGGATATTAGGTTCGGGAGCTGGGTGGGTCAAACATTTAATAAGTGTCCAACGTAGTCTAAATAACTTGCCAAGAAATTCTCTGAAGGGATTCAGTCCGTACGAATTATTATTCGGAACTAGGATGTTGATCTCTGACCTTGATAGTCAGACTTCAGTGGTAATAGAAAAAACCTTTGATGTCAAAGACCGTTTGGCTATTTTGCAGGACTTAAACAAAACAAGAAAAGACCTGAGCAACATACAGTTGAAACAACAGCCAACGACCACTGAAGAATCACCACCTGTCCCAGCAAGACCTGTCTGGATTCCAAAAGTCGGGGATCTAGTCAGGGAAAAGATCGCGGTAAAGAAGGAATTTGGGCCTTCTTACAGAAAAGCAGTTCCTGTCTTGTCTGTCAACGGGACAAGATCAGTTGTACTACCGCCACTTGCTGGAAAAAAGGAGAACCGAGTTGTATCCATCGACCTGGTAAAACCACAACATGTGGCCGATAACAAACAGCAGGCCAAGTGGACTTTCAATAAGTAGCAGAACACCAAGGTTTGCTACCAGTACAGAGGTCCTAACAAAGAGGCTCATCACATTCGAAACGCCTACAGAAGAACAACAAGGACTATGCAACAATGCAATAGAACTCAGACCTCTGAAAACCCAAATAAAGACATTTAGCAGAGACACACCAATCTATACTGAAGTACCAAGTGAAAATGCAAAAAACAAAAATCCTGAACCAATTGGAACAATTGACAGAACTGCATCTGGTTACTTCATCAACTTCGATGATTCCTCTGAAGGTTTCAGTGAATCAAAGACACAGCCATCATCCAAATCCTTTAAAGACAAAGCTAAGGAACTTTTGAAACAACTGAAAGAAACATATCTGATTTCTCCATGGATTGAATTTTGGGTGGGTTTTGGTACATTTATCCTCATACTTTGGCTCATCATGGTATTTACTTTGGGACGCTTTATTAAGGGAAAATATGCTAAAATGGACACAGCAAGTCAGAACATCAACTTGGTCCTCAAACCACACACATCTTCACACGTCGAGAAAAGAGAACTTTCTTCAGAACTTTCTTCAGCCAACTTCACAGCAATTCCGATACCTGGTGGGGTAGCCTGGGACAACACTGACTATGAAATGTATGGTCCGGTCGAGATCCTGAAATATCCACACCAAATCAAGATCTCCTTGAGTGACTTTGCAAAACCAAACTCATTTGCTGATGATTGGGACTTTGAAAGTATTAACAACATGATGTCTGACTTAGTAATGTCTGCTAAATTTACAAAACATGATTATTTGCAAGGTTCTACAAATTATGATAGTATGTATTGCTATAACCATTATGGTAACCATTTTTTACACAAATCTGCACAACCTAGAAATGTTTTAAATTATAATCAATGGGAACATTGTGCTACACCTCCAAAAGGGAGCTCTAGAACCGTTTATGACAAATATTCATATTTTTCAGGTTTTAACACAAGTAATGCTGAAACATTTTATTACAAATTGTCAAACAAGACAGGGATGAAAACCATGATAACCAACACAAAATTGATATATTCAGATTCATTCTTTGAAAAAATGAATACTTTTGGATTTGATTATTGGGACAAAAATGTTGATTTGAAAAGTGTTTGGGGTACAAAAGAATGGCAAGTACAGGGTTTAGAAGCTTTGTTTAGAGCCTGCATGATCCCAGAACAAATGATATTTTTAAATGACACTGTTCAACAAACCACCTGTCTTGGCTTAGCCAAAATCAAAGATTTAAATAACCCGTCTATTCCAAAGCCAACAATGTTTAGCAATAACTCTGATACAGATGAAGAAATAGACGTAAACCATATACTTAACCAAAACAGAACACATCCTGATTGGAAACAATGGTTGATCTGGCCCACAGATACAAATAACTGTCAAGATAGATTCCTGAATAAAACACAGGGTTTCAAGATGACCAGGCCAGACCCTAGATATCCTCAAAGACATCACCCAGGGATAATAACCACCTACAGTGTGGGCAAATTATGCCTTCAATGGCTACAAACTTCCACACTGCCTGAAATTAAGTAACACCTAACTTTACTTACTGATGGTGCTGACTTGCGTGATTTCATACTGGGACCACGCAAACAGCGTCAAAAGCGTTTCATAGCAGCCTCTGTATATGCAGCATACAATGAGGCCTGGAAGGTTACTCAAATTGAAACAGCAGAAAGAATACGTGAAATTGACCGTATTAATTTGGAAAAATCACTTTCTGTAGTGGACAATGGGTTAATGACTCTGTCCTTCAGAATTTTTTCATTGGACAGCATTGTGTCTTCAGCAATCGATATATTATCGCAAGACTTACTGTTATTACAACATGGTCAGTCACAATTGCGTTCCATTGTACAGCTTGGCTGGACGTTGCAAAATCTGCGTTCAGGCTATGTGCCTTGGCGTTTAATCAACACAACGTCACTATTCCAAATCTTTAACCTTACTGATAGACAAATCGGTATGGCGCAAAAGGGTGCTGATTATACAATCTTGAGCATTGAAAAACTAGAAAGATTACCAATGACAATGTCAGAACGACCTGTCAGTGAATGGATAATCCACGGAATAATAAATATTCCATTCTCAATCTTCAGGTTTCAATACTGCCAAAAATATATACAGGCTGGCATGTACGAGAAATTGGGAAAGGGGTACCTTAAAACAACTTGGAACCTGCCCTATTCACATGCATGTGTCAGTAATAAAGGACAGAAAGTGTTTCTTAGTGGCAACAATTGTGCTATGTCACTAAGCGGCACGCTTCTGTGTAACGGTATTAGTTTGCACGGAGCCTGTGAAGGGAATTCATACAACCTTTCATGTCACCAGCAAGGCGCACCTGCAACTGAAATAGAACCATTCTTTCAAAGACTCTATAATGGGAGTTACATTCTTATTGTAGACCGCAGATGTTGTAGTCTTATGCCCGGGACTCCTTATCTCGTCACTACGACGGCGAAGGTCAAGTGCTGTGGACGTTCTTTGTTCCCCAGCTCCTTTCCAGACAGGGAGGCAAGGGCATGGCCCAGTTTGAAAATTACTTCTATTCGAATAGACACTTTAAGCAGAATGAAAACAGTGCTTCTTCAGACGCCTACAAGGCTCACGTCATCTAAAGAAACGTATGATCTACAAGTCGCAAGGACGACTGCAGAGATACATACATTATTATCAACCAATTCCCCCGTACATTTCGCGGAAATCCTGAGCGAAATCTTAAATATTTCTGATACCACAGGGGTCTCAAAGGTATTTAAGACAGTATTTTCGATGGCATTAACACCATTCAAAGCCATACTGGGTATTTTTCCAGATTTCGTCCATTTGATTTTTGGCGGACTTCCCCTGATCCTGGGACTAATTGCAGGAATCCTATTCCTAGTCCTTATTTTTCGTTATGGCAACCCATGTCACAGATCAAACTCTCGCGACAATGGAAGATACGATCCTAGCCATTGGATACCGGGACCGGATATCAAAAATCCTGGTACTCTCCCGGCTTAGAGACCTAAACATGACTTGGTTTCTATCATTTCGACCAATGTGGCAAAGGTGTGTTTTACCTGTACTAAGGTGTCTGCTATGCGGAGAAGAATGCGTGTTAGACACCTGTCTGACGCTACAATCGGATGCGCCAGTGGATGCAGATACACTGTTGGTTCCTACCAAGGTTCACGCTTTGTGCTGCCCTCAAAGGCTGCCAATCCTGATGACGGCATTCCTGGAACCTTCACCACTACGATTGAAGGGTAGTGAAGTTCAAGATGAAAGCAGCATCGAACAGGTACGACCCTCTGTCAGTGATGCAAATCAGAATGTCAATGGAGACAATCATGCGCACGAATGCATGGTTACCCCTATTTCCGACTTAGTGGAACTTTCCCATGAAGCTGTTGACAGTTTTTTCGAAAGCCTGAATGATATGATGTTCTCTCCGGAACAGAAATAGAGACTTTTGAGTAAACTCGCACACGGCGTTCCCTGAATTCGGCCTTCAACTTTAAAAATAAAGTCACATGAACAATTACAATCCAGTTCACGGACAGCGATTTTTTCAGCAAGCCCCTAAAATATTTTTCTACATATTTTTTCCTGGGACACTGATCTTCTGCTTAAAGTAAGAAACTATTCCTAGAGAACTAAGATTTCTATTTTTAGATACTTTATAGACTTTAGCTGCCCGCTGGTATGTTCACAAATATTTTATTATGTGATGAAATGGTCTCGAACTTCCTTTCTGTATAGCCATATTAAGAGCCATTTCATGTGTATTTCTCATATACCAATAAGCAATAATGCATAAAAATGCGTGTTTACTTTTGCATTTAATTCATAGCTTAAGTGCATACAATATATATGACTGCAATTTTTCAGTATATTTGAAAATTTCAAAATGCATTTATGTATTTTGGGGTGGTAAGGTATACACTATACTCTATAGTATGTTGTACTATGTTATACTATGCATAGATTAGTAGATATGACCATAGTTAGCGTGGAGTGGGTGTCGTGTATTTCTATAGGTTCTGAATCGATCCCCCTATTCCTGACCCTATTCTGGTTAAACTAACTATCAAGTTAACTAACAGTCAGCCCATGAGGCAAGAACAGCCCCCATGATGCAGATACCGTTATCTGACGCAGTCACACTACGGCACAGGAACGTGTTATCTGATTAGGTCATAACGCTTGAGATCTAATTAGACAAGCGACATTCCTCCAGCCCCTGATAAGGCATACGACGTTCTCATAACAAATCAAACCTATGACAACCTGGATAATCCGTGCGGCCATTGTTTTGATTTCACAGAGAACTTTTGCAAAAGAATGTGCTAACGAGCAAGTCGTATGACATCTTTATTGACGTACCTATGTCCATCCTTACGTCAATCTCGGCACCTTTAAGGTATAAATATTGCCGACCTTGCCCTATGCAAACACACGCGTGGTGACAAGACGGAGCAGCCACACTTGCCGAAGCCGAGAGCAGAAGCAGACCCCGCTGGCAGCAGCCCCGCCTTCCTGACGCGCTGAGAGACGCGCTGCTATCTCAAGCCGAGAGACCCAGCACCGGCGCTTCTGGGCAGCCCTCGCAGGCAGCCTGGAATATCGAGAGCAGAGAAAGAGATACCATTCCTCATTCATCCTAACTTCCAGGTACAGAACTGAATAACCCCTCACAGAGAATTCTTTAGTTATTCACTTGGCAAAAACAAACTTAACTTAAACTGTAACTTTCTATTCCCGCCCACGCATTAGACTTAGGTCAGGTACACGGGGTAGGCGTATTTAGAAACACCAGTTGAGTACGTTTAGTCAAATGTATATGTGTATGTAAATATATCTTAATCATTTTAAACATCATATGGCTCAGAAACCATATCAATGTTTTTACAGTATTATTTTATACTATTGCTTTTAATGTATGCACTTTACTTAACTATAAGTATTGCAATAATATCGATCCATTTCTCATGTATGAGAAAAGAGACTGATCAATAAATAACACCTTTTTATTGAACACGCCCGTCTCTTCCTTTTCTCTACATTCTGATGAGACTAAGAATGCACGTACTGACTGAGTAAAATAATTGCCTTGTGCTCACACGACTCTGGAGATTGACTCTTGATTAGGGGAGAGCAAAGTTGTCATGTTCTATGGTTGTCAGAAACTAAATCCCTTCTTGTCTAATCAGGGAAGTTAATCCTTCCTTGAACATTCGAGAAAGTTTCTAGCGAACTCTGAGCTTAGCTGGCAAACCCAAAAATTAAGTCTAGTATCGACAGTAGTAGACCTAGTTAACGTCTGGCCTAGGCCTTTACTGCTGTAGGTACTATTCCAATGCGCAGAGCCTATTGGGAAAATAGGAGCTACACTACAACCTACTGTGTAACAACAGAACTAAAAGGGCCAGTCTTCATGGGAGGTTACAAATGAAGACAAGGCGGTACCAAGGAGGGACTAACAAGCCTATTAACGAATCAGAAGCCAGCATTTACAAAGGGCAATGAACACAAGCCAATGACAAATATGGGCGGAGAGTGGGCGGAGCTACACCTCCATACTCCAATACAGCATGGCTCGCAGAGCTGCGCATGCGCTGCCCAGGCTCGACCTAAGCACACAAGACTGGTGAACGGCACCTGCCAACAGTGAGTTTTGACCCATCCAACCACACCGAGTGGGTCAGTGGGCATCTCAGCTGTGGGCACGAGGAGCTGGTGACTTCAGTTTGCAGAGGCAGCGCCATTTAACCTGCGTCAATACCTCTGAAGGGCATCCAGTAGGCCAGCGAATCACAAGGAGTCGCCAGAACGGTGGTTCTTAGGATGTCGTCTCAGGCTGAGACACTGAGCGGCAACGGAAAGGCATATATACTCCAGCTACTCAAGGTCCGAAGAATCGGACACCGCTGACTTGACCACCAGGGAGTGCCCAAACCCTAAAGAAGGAACAGACCTGTTAGAATCTTAAGAAAATTAGTTACTGAAGAGACAGACTAGTAGCAGCTGGATGGACTCCTAAGAGACCCACGTCTGTGTCAGTCAGACTGGAGCTAAGGCCTGCTCCTGATGCGAGTGGAGTGGCAGATCAGGTGATGGAGTGTAGTACTCCTACTTAGGGTGCACCTCCAGTGCTCCAATGACCTCCCACCTGGACTGGTGCATGTTCTCTTTCAAGGGTCTTAGCTGAGCCGGATGGTCCCAAAGTTTGCATTTCTTATTCTGCATCTTCTGTGTAGCAAGGTATGTCAGTCCAGTAGCAGAGACTTACCTCCTGTGCCAGACTCTCAGCTGGATGACTGGGTTTCACACACCTGCATAATGCAGGAACAAAGCTTACTGCAGTGGCCGGTCCATCAGACTAAACTGCAAGAGATGCTGCCGCAGGAGGAGCAGGGCGGTGAAGACCCAAACCCAGATCTGCCCCAAGGGAGGAGGTTTCAACCTCTCACTGAGATGAACCCGCAGCACCAAGCCCACAAGAGGAGACTGGCTCCGCCCTGACCTGTGGTGTCCTCCGCGTGGCCAGACAAGACGTCCGGCTGGACGGTATAACAAGCCTCCGCAGCGGGGAGTTTAGATCATCATGAAAGGTCCGGGTCTATCTTTCCCCTGGACCACGACAAGGGGGTCCAGTTGAAAGAGTCAGTCAGGTGCCCGGGGACGGGTTACTCTGATCACCGGTGACCTCACGAGGGATGGGTAGGGGGCCCTACTGGGAACACTCCAATGCTCCACTAGCTTTACCACACCTGGTCTCCAAGACCTTGTACTTGTCTTCTAATTTGTCTTCTAGCTACTGTGATCCAAAGTCTCTTTTGGTACTGGGACACCCTTACTCTGCATGCAAGCCAGGTGGTTCCGGAGCGGCCACGTACCGATGGTAGCACGGCGAGTTTAGTCATGCAACGAATGACTATTCTCCAGCCACCAGGTGTTGAGATATTGAAAATTAGCAGCTGTAAATGGCCAATGGCAATCAATGGTTGGCTCAAAGCTGGAGTGATTGGCAAAAGCTGCTCAATCTCAAGGAAGAAGACCTGGAGAGAAAGCAGCTAAAGAAAGGAACCCGGAAAGACCCAAAAATCTAAGCCCCAGTATGACCCTTAGAGAATTCTTGGAATAGATTATTGGCAAAAAGAATACTAAACTTAAACTACACCTCACTTACTTCTTCCCTCGTACTAGACCTAGGTTAGGTACACCGGGGTAGGCGTATTTTAGAAGCACCAGTTGAGCACTTTTAGTCATTATTTATTAATGTATGTATTCTATGTTATTTTATATGGCTTAGAAACCATACCATGCTTTTACAGTATTATTTCATAATACTCTTCTTGCTGTACGCATTATACTTTGCAACCAGTATTACGATTGTATCAGTTCATTTCCTATGCTTGAGAAAGAAGACTGTTCAATAAATACTTTTTATTGAAAAAGCCAGTCTCTATATTTCTCTGCACCTCTGATTACAGGCAACACATTTACAATTAAATGTTCATTACATTTGCACTGAAATATGGTTTTACTGGACACAAATGATAATGTGTGCAAATGTTATACGTATTCAAATATTTGTTTCCATCAGAATTGCAAACAAAAATGTGCCTAATTTTGACTAATTCTGATATATTCTGAAACATCAGAACAAGTAATTTTTTTGGTTGAATACTGGAAAAATAAATCCTACACCCTCTCCTCTTACATGGGTGCTCAGCACTATAGTCACATAAATTAGTTTAAGTCAGAGAAAAAAAGTAAAACCAAGCTCCCTTGGAAGGCAGCTTGACATTTGACCTCTGTCTTTGAATGCACAGCAAATGTGACAAGATAAGAACAAGATGTAAAGGCCTGTTTCCAGAAACCGAGTTTGTTGAAGAATACAGTAAACAAGGTTTGAGCAATGGGAGGGACAAACTCAAGCTGGCCAGCCTAAAACTAATAAAGCCAGCAAATAGAAAGCCAGAAAATATGAGTTACAAACCACAAAGCCAATGGTCAGCAATGGGTGGACTGCATTCCTAGGTCAGCTTTCTGAATGTCCAGAAGATGTCTTTAGCAAACCAGACAGCTGTCTGGTAGGCTAAAATAGGAAGTTACAAGTTTAACTGTAGAATTCCCCTAGTCAAATGGTAGAAGTTTTTTTGTCAAAAAAATAATGAAAAGAAAAGGTGTCCTTCCTTAATCACTCGGGGGATAATAACCAAGATTCATTTCAAAGTGATTAATGATTTAAAAATAAGACACAAACCAGAACTTCCGGACTCACCTAAGTCTGACATACTCCTCTAACCATCCCTACCCTCCTGATGGCACATCACCACAAACCAACCCAGACTCCAGTCTGTGGTGGAAACCCTGGAGCTCTTGACAAAGCCACCCTGGACTTCCAATGCGCTGAGATGCCATACTAATCGGCGTCTGGGCGCTCTACAAATACCAACTGAGAACAACAACAGTTGGAACCAGCGATGAATTCAAGCGCTGAAGGATACCCAGACCTACACTTTAAAGATCTGTTGTTGGTGCCAAGGTGGGCGGTGAGCCGCAGATCCAGGAACGGGTCCATACAACCACTTGTAGTAACAGCAGATCAAGGATGGGATGACTGTAACTGACCCTGGCATAGGGTCTGACTCACAGAGACTCGCTAAGCAAGGGCGCAAAAGGAATCGAAGTACTGCCAGTGTGATCTTGGCAATTATGCCTGTCGTGGCTACCAAGGCTCCTGGAACTGTTTGCCCGAGTGGTAGACCTACGCAAGCCTAGATAAGTGCCTGCTGGTGGCCTGTGTGCCACATGATTGGACAACGGGACCGGTGCACAGCCCAAGTGTATTGTTGGATCGGGACCAGTATGGAAGACAAAGTGACCATAGACGTGCCCCTGGGGTATCTCAGGAAGAATCAAGGTTGTTGTCTTGAGGCACCGCGTGCCGAAGACAGAGCCTGGCATCCGGCACACAGAAGAATCATCATCTGCGGGTGAGTGGCCATCGCGCTCAAGAAGAAGTACCAAGTACTCACCGGAGTGCCAATGAGCTGCGCTGGGAGTCAACTACTCACTGGAGTGAGGGTTTGAGCCATGACCCAAAGACAGTTACTCAAAATAGGGGCACAGACAGAAGCCTCCACTCCTGCCGCGACCCTCCGAGCAGCGTGCCGCGCAGCTCTCTGTAAGACTACCATGTGTTGCCTGGAAGCTGCCTGCAACAGGGGAAATCCTGCTGCCATGGAAGGGCTGAACACAGCCTGGCACTGCTCCTACGAGCTGGTGGGGTAGTGGAGGCTTAATATTTAGTGATGTGAATGCAAAGAGTTTTTTGGTATTACGGTGTGGTGATGTATGTGGTGTGTTGCATGACGCGGTATGGCACTGTGAGTTGTAATGTGGAGAAGGGGTGTTGACGCTTCATGTCTTCTGGTATGAAGTGTTGAATGGGTGGCTTAAGTAATGCAGTTGGCATATTGTGAGAAGCAACACTGTGTGTTGTATGGCTGGGTAGGACATGGTGAAGGGTTGTGCAGTGGGTGGTTGGTGGTTAGGCGAGGCTTGCTGCACCATGCAGTCAAATAAGAAGTATGGAGTAGAATGCGACCCCGTATGGGGTCACAGGGCGCGACTTAGTGTAATAACATATAGTTAGACGGTACAAACTAATGAAATGAGGGGTGATGGTGAAGGCGTGGTGTAGTATTGTGAAGTGCTGTTGTGTTGAGCATATGATGTCTGCTAGGGGGTGAGAGGTGCCATGTGGTGGGTGTGTAGTACTCAAGATGGGGTGTCTAGTGCAGTGTGCTGTTGTGGTGGACTAGATCAGTGTTATGATGTGAAATAACATCAGATTTAGTAAAGTGGTATTTTTTTAGAGGAGTGTTATTGCTTTTACTTAGTCTTGTTTTTGTATCTTTTTATGCTGTCTGTACTGACTGCACCCTAAACCCTAAAATAACTGTGTAGCAGGAATGCGTTCTGCACAAAAACAAATCTCAGATACTACTTTTGTGAAATTCTCCTGTGCAAAGGGTCGACAGCATCAGATGAAAATCTGTGTAACAGGGGATAGAACTGGGGTACAAGGCAAGAGATGGCCATGACACAGCCACAAGGGATACACATGGTGCTGCCAGACCATCACTTCCCAGCAGGAGACCATGGAAACAGCATTACACAGTGCTAGTAAATGTAAATGTAAATTTATACTTTTATAGCGCACTACTCACCCGCAAGGGTCTCTAGGCGCTTGTACGAATACCACTGTGGAACCCATCCTGGCTTTCCCTGTGAGGTGTCCACTCCTGGGCACCCCCAAGGTGGAGGCCACAATGTTGTGGGGGCCGTTGTGGAGATTAAGCAAGCTATTGCCCAGAGTCACAGAGTGGGACCCATGATTGGAATAGGCACCGAGGCGAGAATTATCAGGTCCGAGGAAATTGAGCCCAAGACCCGCCGAGGCGGGGAATTGAACCCTGGTCCCGGGCTAGATCTCTGTATCAGGGTCTGCCGCTCTAACCATTGAGCCACACTTCTCCTAGTACGCAGGGCTATGAAAGTACCAGACTGACCGCATACCCGCGTACTGGTACGACACTGGCTAAGAACCAGTGAACACGCTATCCCAGATGGCACCTGCAAATGGGAGAAAGGTTAAGAGTCCTTGTGCAACTATCTAACTACTCCCCTGGCACTGCCAGACTATGTACTTTCTTCACAAATCAGATGAAATACTGCACAGTACCAGTCTCTTTGATCTTTTCTCATTTTAAAAGGTTCCAGGTGGGTCAATAAAGGCACTATACAAAACACACTTTCTACTAAAAACTGTATAGTCGACTAACACCTACCTGTTAACCTCACAGACCCATTGAGTTCATTGCTCTGCCTGCTTTTCTCAGAAAAAATACCATTCTGCCTCTGCAGCCCTTGTTTGGTTATTCTAGACACTGTGTTCCAACTCTGCTTCCGGGGCTGTGGTTCTGAGAATCTTCCAAGTTTCCATGTTGTGAATATTTCCTTTGGAATCTACTTCACAAGACTAGATCTATTTGAAGGACTTCCCTGCTGTCTCAGAGATCACAGCAGACATGCAGGGCAGTGTTGAGCACATCAAAATAAACCTCTGTTTTCAATGATGATGGATCATCAATAGACATATGCTGGTTATAGACATCTGAAGGCTAGGATGCAGTCACTTATTGATAGTACACACCAGATTTAAAAATTAAAGGTATGGTGCAGTGTCATGGAAAACAGCCAGGCGTTAGAAAGCATCATATTCTGGGAAAGCCTTGAGCCGGAGGAGGAGTGGCAAGCACATGCACATCAGCATTGGGCGATAATAACATTTAAATAGTGCTTGTGTTTGTCAGTTATTATTATGTGGAGAAGTGTGGCTCAATGGTTAGAGCGGCAGACCCTGATGCAGAGGTCTGGCCCGGGACCAGGGTTCAATTCCCGCCTCGGTGGGTCTTGGGCTCAATTTCCCCGGACCTGATAATTCTCGCCTCGGTGCCTATTCCAATCATGGGTCCCACTCTGCGACTCTGGGCAATAGCTTGCTTAATCTCCACAACGGCCCCAACAGCGCTGGGATGCCTGGCTTCACCTTGGGGGTGCCCAGGAGTGGGCACTTCACAGGGGGAGCCAGGAAGGGTTCCACAGCGGTATGAATACAGCGCCAGGACGCCCATGGGTATTAGTGCGCTTTACAAGTACAAATTACATATGTGAATTTATAGAGTGCAGCTAATCACCTGTGAGGGTCTCCAGGCACTGGGTAGGGCCGGCCTGAGGGGTGAGGAGGAGATCGTGTCTGTTTCGTCTGGAAGAGCCACGTCTTGAGGTTCCTTCGGAAGCCCACGAGGGCGCGGGAGGTTCTGAGGTGTTTGGGGGCTGTTCCAGGTCTTGGGTATGAGAAGGAGCGTCCTCCGTTTCTGGTCTTCTTGATGCGAGGGAGGAGTGATCTTGCCTGGGATGCAGGTCGAAGGTGTCTAGTGGGTTGTTAGAAGTTGAGGCTTTGGTTGAGGTAAGCTGGGGACCAGTGTTGTTGAAAGCTTTGTAGGCGTGGGTGAGTAGCTTAAACTTACATCTTTCCTGAACTGGGAGTCAGTGGAGATTATTGAGGTGTGGGCTGAGATTGATGGTGGTGTTAGATAGTGGCCACCGTCAGATAGTCCCTCCCCAACCTTTGGACAGTTCCAGCCCAGCCAACTGTCCTGCAGCAAATGGTGAGGAGTTGAGTTTGATCCCCTCTTGAGAGGACCAGACCTACAGTGATTGGGACCTTAAAGCACACTGCTCTAGAGGATAGGAAAGCTCTAACCTGAGGACACTGTGTAATCGTCTGGCACGGAGGTACTGTGATGCTTCTGTGGATGGTGCGATGAGCAACATTCACCATTTCAAAGTCTCTGGAAGCCAGATCAAGAAGTTCAGAATGCTGATGTCCCCCTGTTCAGCTCAGCATACGGTACAAAGCTAAGGAATTTGTATGTATGTATGTATTGCGACTTATATAGCGCACGTATCACCCGAAGGTATCAAGGCGCTTGCTTAGGGAACCCGTCCTGGTATTCCCCTGTGAGATACCCCGGCAGGGTATCCACAAGGTGAAAGCCAGGCATCCCACCGCGAGGGGCCGTAGTGGAGATTAAGCAAGCTATTGCCCAGAGTCGCAGAGTGTGACCCCGTGAGTTGAGTAGGCACCGGAGCGAGAATTGTCGAGTCCGTGGAATTTTTGAGCCCGAGACCTGCCGAGGCGGGGAACCGAACCCTGGTCCACGGCTGATCTCAGCTTCCGGGTCTGCCGCCTCTAACCACTGAGCCACGCTTCTCCTCTATGGAGAAGTTGTCTATCCATACTGCTTTTTCCAGTCATATCTTCCTTATGCCTTTCCTTGTCCGTGCCCAAAACAGCCCCTGTGACACAGGCCCATTCGGCACGAGGGCCGCAACATTCTACAATTTCTGCAGATTATTGTGCACATACCTGTCTCAACATTCACCGACAAAGATAGGTTCAATGAGAGAGTAAGAAAGTGAAGAAAGGACAGTTGGATACATTTACTGTTAAACATCCACTAACAACAGAAGGGGGGTAGAAATACCAAATTATAATCAAGTGTGAAAATGGGCAATCAACAAATAAAGGCTGTTACATTTCACAAGTATTTCATAACTCCGAGCAGTCAGCAACATAGTTCCCATCTATGGAAGTAAATTTATCTGCCTTCATCTCAATAGGAAAACTAATGCAAGATTGGGAGAAAAGGATTCTTCATAAAGCAGCCATATCATGTGGCCCAATAGTGCCAAGGGGAAGACACAAGATTTTTATGCATATAATAAATGTAGATGGCCTATCAAACACTCCAAGATTAGGTTAAATATTGAATTTTTTCAAAATACACTTCAGGCGTGCAGCCATATTTTACTAGAAAGCACAACTTGGATCCAACTCCCTTCTCTTTAAGTACATTAAGAGCTTAACGTCAGCGGGTACGCTGGCTTCCAGATGTTCATATTTTGTAATAAATTTAAACCCAGACTCCATGTTTACATTTTATGTCCACAAAAATGACATGGCTAGATCCTCTGTGGTCACCATTGTACCAATGCAGGCTCTACAAAATGCCATCAATTGTGGCGATGGCCATGAGTTGGCTCGCTTCTCCACCAGATAATGCACAGTTTTTGGATCCTTGACAATATCAAACATAAATGGATGCCGTAACCATACAAAGGCCTGTTTTTTTTTTACCACACAATAAATTACAGCTGTTTAAAAAAGTAGCAGAAGTATAGGAGCTCTTTCTGGCCCTCACTGCTGCATTGAATTAACTGGAAGTGTTATAAATATTTGGACTGTGCTGCACAGACTGCTTATCATCCTTTCAATAGGAAATCCTTTAGGATTCTGGGTTTTCTTGCCATTTGCTAGAACTTTAACAGAGTGCAGCACAAGCTGGATGTGGGCACAAGTGTGCTTTTATGTTACTTTTTTGGACAACACTGATCCCCTTGTTGCATTGGTGGTGTGGTGAGTCCATGGTCTCAATGCTGTCTATTGAAGCACAGCGCGGTCCTCTCAAATGTGCAACCAAGAGTTGTAAGGAGCACTCAACGTAACACACAGCAGTGCAGATAGATCTTCAAACTAGTAAAAAACCACAAAGGTAACAGCACAAGAAGCGCTTTCGTGCAGTACAAGAGCGGCCTGAAGCTAGCCTAATGCAACTTGTCTGGCCCTGGACTTAAGCCCTCTGAGAAGACATGAAAGACCAAGGGAGCGTTCACAATAACCCTCTCCACCAGGGAAGGAATTGATATGTTGTTCCCCCTCTTTAAGCCAAGAAGGTTCTCACACTCGTTTCATTCAGTCATCTCTCTGACTGCAACTCGTAACCGGGAATGCCCTGACCGGCCTAACACCTTTGAGATGGCGCTAAATTTACACATTGGAACTCCTGCTCGGTGTCTGGACGCCTACAAAGCGGGCGAGCATTCCTTCTCCACCACTAAGTAACTTACTGATGCATAGATCTTTGGCCAGTGCCCAGCAGAGTGGGTAAAGCATTAGACAAAATATTCTACTTCCTCTTGTTAGTGTGAGTACATTCGAAGAACCTTATATCAAAGATCATGGCCGACTGAAGAAGGAAGCCTCCACCGGTCAGCTCTGCATAACTCATTCTGTAGACCGATGCAACTGGAAAGTCAACAAGACATTCTTATTATGACACATTAACCTCTGGGGGTATCGGGCATTATTAAGAAGGTAAATGTCCATGTGGGTCTCTCATCGCCTCTTTTGATGACCACAATGTTTCTATAAAGTTAAAACAAGGTCGTTTTAACAGGGGAGGAGATTTGTGACCTAGTGGGCCAGTATCTCTTTCTCCACCTCCATCATACTAACTTGCTGCAGTGTTACTTGGTGTCAGCAGATTCCCTCTGACGTTGGAGCACAAGGGCATCTATCTCATTAAATGCCACTGACTCTGCCCTTCAGAGCTGTACTACACCAGGACTACTGCGGGCTCTGGCCTCCAATGCCAATACCACCACTGAATGGCGTTAGGCAAATACAGACAAGACCTTGAACTTGGGTGTTGGAAGTGAATATACTAGTCTGCGGCCTGTTCTGGTGAGTCTAAAAGAGGTGGATGGATTGAGGCATTTCATAGCAGACTATGTGGGTCAAACTGTTGGCCACCTATGTTAGGTATATACTGCCAAAGAGGTTGTAGGCTATATCAATATGTGCATTTATGTCAATTTGGAACACATGTGTGCACATTTGGAAATGAAGATAATGTGAACTTAATACAGGCTGAGCTTTGGAGCCCAACTCTGATAGTACACAATCTACCACAATCACATCAAACTGGGTGTGGAGAAAGAGGCTGTGGTGTGTATGAAACAACTGACTGATTACAACAGGATCAAACCTTCTCAGCTGGAGGTGCCTGAAACACCAAGAATGATGTCAATACGTGGGATAGGTGGAGGAATGGTGACCTAGGAGTTAAGTAGAGTTAAGTAATCTTTATGGTTGGATTATTAAACTACTGTTGCAATACAGTGACCTGCAGAACAATAAAGCCAGTGAGGTTCAGACACGATTCAGTTTCCATACCAGATCCCGTATTATCACTCAGCACGCATGTCCGGCAAAAAGGTCCAGGGTGGGAAAACACCACCTGACTGAGCTACAGGGACATGACTGATCCAATTAATGCAGCAGGTAGGCTTCCCTGAGGACTTTGGCAAAGGATTACACATGTATCCCTTATAAATCACATTCAATTCAGAAAAAAGCAATAGATCCTAAAAGTCGTGCGTGCCCATTACTGCGTGGTAGTGTTCTGAGCCGTAGGCTTTGATTAAAATGCAATCAAAACATAGGCCAAGGAGTCCTTATCGAATTAATCGATATCACTGTATGCAGAAGCACAGGTAAGGCCATTGGTAACTTTAAAGGGCAGCCAGAAATAATGTATTTTAGGAGGCAAAAGAGTAATATAAATGAAAATACATGGAAAATCAATTGGATGTTATTGGAAGGACCTCATATTTATGTCTGGCTATTCGCGAGCTCCCATTTCAAGACTCCTTGGCATAATTCAAGTGAGTTAGTAGTGCAAAAATGTGGAGGTTATGCATATTCTGAAATTATACTATTATAATTGAATTGCTAGGTATGGCAAAGTCTTTAAAAAAATGCTAATTACAGATCAAGAAGACAGAAGGCAAGAAAGCATCACCTGAAAAACGTCACTTTGAGAAATATATTCACCATTAACCGTAACTTTATAAAAATAGTCGTACGAACCCTCACTGTATATCCTTGTTTATCCCTCCATAAACATCGTAAAAGGAAGATAAATATACGTGATCGATTAGGAGCCCCGTTATTTAATTATTATATCTATTTAAGGTAACACACGTATAATCTATGCAATATTTTCAATGAATGAGCAAATTAATTTGCTACAGAAATTAGAGGAATATTACATTTTATATTTCTTTGAAGTGATTATGAAATTCATGATGTAATGATGGGATTTGAAATGTGAGAGAATAAAGTCTATGTGGGAAGTGAACATGTCTTCAACGTTTACACTTGGGCACGTCCTCTTTAACCCGTTGCGTGCTCGTGACGGAACTGTTCCGTCACGAGCCTCGGGTGGGCTGTGCTGGTGATGGAACGGTTCCGTCACGGCCCGCTCGCCGCGCCTGCGCTTAGCGTTCTGATGAGCGGGCGGGGCCGTGACGGAACCGTCCCGTCACAAGCACAGTCCACCTAAGGCTCGTGACGGAGCGGTTCCGTCACGAGTACGGGAGCGCCGCGCGGCCCCGCCTCCCCCTTAGCGCTGCGGCGGAATAGCCGCCGCAGCTAAGAGGTTAAATTTTTTTTTTTTTTTTTTTTATATGGCGCCCATACATGAAAAAGGTTTAGGAGGATGAGCTGAAACGTGCTGGGTCTGTGATATTCTTTTCAAGAGGATTGAATTGAAAGACCAATCCACACCAGAGGTAGTTCTAGTTAGGACCTACTTTCCATAGGAAGAGTGTTTTCTGTGTTGCCAATAACTTTGACGTCAGTTGATGAATCTTCACGAAATTTTCCAAACTAGTTTGACACTCAATTCAGCTGCTGTCTTGAACGTTTCGAGGAGAACCGTCAAGGGTAGTGCCTTTTGGCAGTTTGGTGTAAATCCGTTCTGTAGTTTTAGAGATATTAAACAATCTCCAGATTTGTTTAGTTGGGGGCGCAGATCCTCCGCCCTTCCCAAGCCCTCAGCGACTCCCTGGCGGACTACTTCCACAACAAGATTTCACACACCTACAGCAACTTCGACCGCCAGTCATCTGACCTCAACCACCTCCTGACTCTCACTGAAAACGCCCACAGCCACCTCACCGAATTGACCCCACTTACCACGTCCATCACCACAGCAACCATGACCGCCATTCACTACGGAGCTCCAACCAACCCCTGCCCCCACCGCATTTTCAACCTGGGACAGAAGGAAATCAGCATCCTCAACTCTTAAATCACAACTGCCACGTTCCACAGCGCATGGAAACACAGAGTTGAAACCCCTCCTGGAGAAGCCCTCCGCCGACCCCAGCAAGCTCAAAAACGTCTGCCCTATCTCGCTGCTCCCCTTCTCAGCCAAGGTCCTGGAGAAAGCCATCGACTGCCAGCTCATCGATCACCTGGAAAAAAACAACCTACTAAATGCCTCCCAGTGTGGCTTCCGCTCAAACCACAGCTTTGAGACCACCCTGATAGGTGCAACCAACGACATCAGAGCCCTCCTTGACCAAGGCGAGCCTACAGCTGTGATCCTCCTCAACCTCTCTCAGCCTTTGACACAGAATCCCACCACACCCTCATCGCCAGACTCTACCACATCGGCATCAGAGGAAACACCCTCAAATGGATCTCCTCCTTCCTCACAGAATGCACACAAAGTATCCACCTCCCTCCATTCACCTCTGAACCCCAAAACATCATTTGTGGAGTCCCCCAGAAATCGTCCCTGAGCTTCACCCTATTCAACACCTTTATGTCCCCACTGGCCGACATCGTCCACACCCACAGAATCAATGTCATGTCATTTGAGGACGACACCCAATTCATCCTCTCCCTCTCAGAACACATGGCCACCACCAAACTTAACTTCTGAGAGGCCATGGATGAAATTCAAATGTCTCAAACTGGACACTGACAAAACTGAAGTTCTCCTCTACGGAAAGAGCTCTTCCCCATGGGACAACACATGGTGGCCCTCGGTTCTTAGACCCTCATCGACCCCCACCAACCACGCCGGCAACCTCGGCGTCATACTGGATAGTGACCTCTCCATGAAATGACAGGTCAATGCAGTAATCTCTTCTTGCTTCCACACCCTACACATGCTATGTAAGATTTTCAGGAGAATCGCATCAGAACCAGGAAAACAGTAACCTAAGCCTTGATCACCAGCCGAATAGACTACGGAAATTCACTCTACCCCGGGTCCTCAGACAATTACAGACTATCCTTGAACACGGCAGCCAGATTCATCCTCGACCTCTCTAAACGGACCAGCATCACCACCCACCTCAGAAACCTCCACTGGCTCCCCACCGGACCCTCCTACATCAACCACTGCCTGACAGTCCACCAGCCGACCAGACACCTTCGAAACACCTCCCTCGCACACGTTCCCTGCGTACAACGGAGCCGCAGTGGATGCCGCTCTTTCTCCTACCTCGCATGACAAATCCTGAAACGACCTCCCACGCCACCTCCGAACCGCCCCCTCTCTCGCCGACTTCATGAAGGGACTCAAGACCTGGCTCTCCAACTGAGGCTTACCGCACCCCAGTGCCAGGATACCCCCTGGGATGATAAGCTGCGCTTAACAAATACTGATTGATTGATTGATTGATTCAGTAAGGTTAATTTGTCAGTGACAGCATTAACATTTTACACAAACAAAAACTGAAATTCACCAGTTCTATTTAGCAACGCTAACTAAAAGCTTGCGCATCCACCATGCACTGCTTATGACCTTGCATATGACATCACTCAAGACATGCATCATTTTTATGGGGAGGGAGGAATGCAGCTTCCCACCCAGGACAATGTAACAACACAATTGGTAACTAGGTTTAGATGTGGGCAAACTACCGTTTGTCCGGGCAAGTCCTAAAATCTCTAAAGTAAATAAGTGCTTCAAAGGGTGGAGGGATCGGTTACCAAACAATCCCACAAGTCCCCACCACCACCAGACAACAATTCCTCTCTGAGCACTGCAATATTAACCCCTTCAGTGCTGGCCATGTTCAGCGGACGTCGCGTGCACTACCTCGGTAGTGCTGCGCACGTCCGTTGAACGTTCCGGCCCCGCCCGCGCAATAGAACGTTTCGCACCAGCGCGGAACGTTCAGCGCAGCGGAGGGGTTAAAGTAAATTATACATGTAAGTAAGCAAATTCTACAATGCAATCGTAGTCAAAGGTGCAGACAATCTAAATATAATTGCTCCAATGTCCAGATGTAGATGGCAGAATATTTATTAGTTCAAAAGAAAGTCCTGATTCATATCTGTTAGTCACCAATCCAAAAGGTCCTCCAATTTCAAAACAAATCTTCTTTGTATAGGTTATTGTACAGTTCCAAGGTATAACTGTAGACTTCAAAAGCGCAGCCAACACGTGTTTCGTCATGCAATTTCTAATGCATCATGACTTCATCAGGGCTTTAGCACCATTACTCGTTGTTAATCCTATAACCATCTGTCCAAATATTGAAACAAACCAACAATCTCGAAAAAACGATTCCCATTGCACTTCATATAATAGTCAATTCTCCGCTCAGTACTCCCTTGATATATATTGATCCCAGATTATAATTAGGATCCTTGATATTGTATAATCCAGAAACCCAGGACAATTTGGGCCCCCGGGGCAAGCCGCAAATTATATGGGAAGGAATCATGTGGAAGAATTATATGGGAAAAGAAGAACAAGCACTGGGCTACTGTGCTACTATTAGTTTTGTGCTACAGTTGTATCACATTTCTAGTTTGTTATACACCACACATGTTTATTATCAAAAATATATCTTTATTTTGTCATTAATAATTTTTTACTTTTCTTCAGAATTGATAAGTATATGATTATATTTTTTTCTTATTGTTTGCTTTTTTCTCACATATTTCACATCAAGTAATAAAACAGTATATACAAAACTTTACGTTTCAATTCAAAATCAGATAGCAATCTATTACCTAAGAAACTAAGGCCACTAAGACAGACAAAAATGAATAACCTGATTAAGTACAATGTTTTTAAAAGGCAAATTAATCCACTATATAAACATTAATGTGTGATTGAAGGATGTTATACAGAAAACACTGGTGTCAAACAGCAATTATCACCAACGCGTTTCGGTGCTCAACCTTCTTCAGGGTGATTATACCAGTGGCATACAATAAGATCTAAAATACTTCTTGCGTAGTCCTTGTAGGTCAGATGACCATGCGTTTGAGGTATAATAATCCAAAGTGCTGAATAACAGAGTATTTTATGCTAATCTCGAGCTCTGACTTCTGTGCCAATGTACTTGTGGAAGAATGCCACACATACAGACTGTTTATCTGTGTGCGTGATACCCTTCGATGCTTCCTACAGCATGTGCAATAACTCCGAAACCCCATAAGTTAGCCCCTGGGCAGAGGGGTGCTGTGTGTCCATCTGACCGGTGTCCTTCTGCGCTTCATAAAGAAGTGCAATCACTCGGTAACTCCACAAGTCAGCGCCTGCGCAGAGGGTTCAGAGGGGTGCTGTGGGTCCGTCGGCGTGGTGCCCTTCTGTGCTTTCAACAGTATGTGCAATAACTCAGTAACTCCACAATTTAGAGCTTTAGTAGAGGTACAGAGGGGTGCCAAGCATCCCTCTTCGGGGTACCTTTCTGCACCTCCTACAGTATGTGCAGTATCTTGGGAACTCCACACGTTAGCGCCTGGGCCAGATGTGCAGAAAGGCGCTGTGCGTCCGTCTGTGCAACGCCCTTCTGCGCCTCCTAGAGTATGTGCAATAAATGGGTAACTCCACAAGCCACAGCCTGGCTGCCGACAGCACGATTTGAAAACACAGCTAATTGCTTGTTCCTTTTATCTGGGTGAAATTCCTCAGAAATGGAAAAGAGCAATAGTGCGGTCCTTGCAGAAAAAAACCACTAAATGACGCTTCAGTGCTAGAAAACGTGTGCCCTATTTTGCTGCTACCGTTCTTAGCAAAAATTGCAGAGAAAGTAGCCAACAAGCAACTAGTTAATCATATTAACCTGAATGACTTGTTTCACCCTTCACAATCTGGTTTTAGAGCCGTTCACTCCACAGAGTCCGCTCTACTCCTTGCTACGGAAACTCTAAGGAAATGCGCGGATGCAGAGCAGACTGCTGCGCTGAGAGCGGGTGCAGAGCAGACTGCTGCGCTGAGCGCGGATGCAGAGCAGACTGCTGCGCTGAGAGCGGGTGCAGAGCAGACTGCTGCGCTGAGCGCTGATGCAGAGCAGACTGCTGCGCTGAGCGCGGATGCAGAGCAGACTGCAGCGCTGAGGGCGGATGCAGAGCAGACTGCTGCGCTGAGAGCGGGTGCAGAGCAGACTGCTGCGCTGAGCGCGGATGCAGAGCAGACTGCAGCGCTGAGCGCGGATGCAGAGCAGACTGCTGCGCTGAGAGCGGGTGCAGAGCAGACTGCTGCGCTGAGCGCGGATGCAGAGCAGACTGCTGCGCTGAGAGCGGGTGCAGAGCAGACTGCTGCGCTGAGCGCTGATGCAGAGCAGACTGCTGCGCTGAGCGCGGATGCAGAGCAGACTGCAGCGCTGAGGGCGGATGCAGAGCAGACTGCTGCGCTGAGAGCGGGTGCAGAGCAGACTGCTGCGCTGAGCGCGGATGCAGAGCAGACTGCAGCGCTGAGCGCGGATGCAGAGCAGACTGCTGCGCTGAGCGCGGATGCAGAGCAGACTGCTGGGCTGAGCGCGGGTGCAGAGCAGACTGCTGCGCTGAGCGCGGATGCAGAGCAGACTGCAGCGCTGAGGGCGGATGCAGCGCCGACTGCTGCGCTGAGAGCGGGTGCAGAGCAGACTGCTGCGCTGAGCGCGGATGCAGAGCAGACTGCAGCGCTGAGGGCGGATGCAGCGCAGACTGCTGTGCTGAGAGCGGGTGCAGAGCAGACTGCTGCGCTGAGCGCGGATGCAGAGCAGACTGCTGCGCTGAGCGCGGATGCAGAGCAGACCGCTGCGCTGAGCGCGGATGCAGAGCAGACTGCTGCGCTGAGCGCGGATGCAGAGCAGACTGCTGCGCCGAGCGTGGATGCAGAGCAGACTGCTGCGCTGAGCGCGGATGCAGAGCAGACTGCTGCGCTGAGTGCGGATGCAGAGCAGACTGCTGCGCTGACCAGACTGCTGCGCTGAGTGCGGATGCAGAGCAGACTGCTGCGCTGAGCGCGGATGCAGAGCAGACTGCTGCGCTGAGCGCGGATGCAGAGCAGACTGCTGCGCTGAGCGCGGATGCAGAGCAGACTGCAGCGCTGAGGGCGGATGCAGCGCAGACTGCTGTGCTGAGAGCGGGTGCAGAGCAGACTGCAGCGCTGATGGCGGATGCAGAGCAGACTGCTGCGCTGAGCGCGGATGCAGAGCAGACTGCTGCGCTGACCCTGTTGGACAGCGGCGCAGCATGTGACACCGTATCTCATAGTCTTCTTCTTAAAAGACTATGTAAATGTGGGGTCAGGGGTTCAGCTCAATGCTGGATGAAGAAGTCCTTTCTCGCATCACGGAGCTTTTAAGTTGCTCAGCACCCAGATACATCCAAGAGCCTTCCCCTGCTGCAGGGGGTCCGACAGGGCTCAATTCTAAGCCCTATGTTGTTCAATCTCTATATGGGTCCTCATGCTGAATTAGTGGAAGGAAGCGATGTGACTGTTGTATCATATGCCGATGATACACAATTGATTGTCACCTTATCTTAGAATCCGGCACGGACAGCTTATCAATTGTACCTCTGTTTAGAGGAGCTACCAGCATGGATGTCCAACCACTGCTTGAAAATCAATGGTAACAAATCGGAGGTGCCGATAGTAGGAAATGTCCCCTCGATACGGACATCAGCAAGGTGGCCCGAGACATTAATGGAAACCACCACCACACCACCAGTGAGTGACTATATAGGAATTCATATGTTAAATGTTGTTTGTTCTGTCTTGTTAAATTTCTTTTCAGGTAAATTACTGCAGGTGGACGCGAAATACGGTCAGTCCACACAGCATAAGTGAGCACACCTTAGCGTGTGTGCTGCTTGAAATGCACATACACGTGGCATATTAATTTTTTGCTGGTGACTGGCTATATGTCTCTGAAATCTTGATGCACTTCAGTCCAAGCCAATGTATCTAGAAATAACATCTAAGTGTTGAGGATACCCTTGAGGGCTAAAGATGAATACATTTCACATATGTTGGGCTGGTCCCTGTGTGTTTAGTGACATCAAGATCAGCAGATTGAGCACATTTCTGGGGCATTTTTCTCTGTGAGTTTGTTGCTACCACAGACAGCATGTTTAGCTCATTTCTGTGGGTTCTGCCTCATTGGGATCATTGAAAACAGGATCAGCAGATATAGCAGACTTGTCTTGGGGTTGCTTCAGTGGGCTGTTTGACAACAGGGTCAGCAGATTTAGCTAATTTGTCTTGGGTTTGCCTCAGCTGACACCAGAGTCAGCAGATGTAGCTCACCTCTCTAGGGTTTGCCACAGCTGACACCAGAGTCAGCAGATTTAGCTCACCTCTCTTGGGTTTGCCTCAGCTGACACCAGAGTCAGCAGATGTAGCTCACTTCTCTAGGGTTTGCCTCAGCTGACACCAGAGTCAGCAGATGTAGCTCACCTCTCTAGGGTTTGCCACAGCTGACACCAGAGTCAGCAGATTTAGCTCACCTCTCTTGGGTTTGCCTCAGCTGACACCAGAGTCAGCAGATGTAGCTCACTTCTCTAGGGTTTGCCTCAGCTGACACCAGAGTCAGCAGATGTAGCTCACCTCTCTAGGGTTTGCCACAGCTGACACCAGAGTCAGCAGATTTAGCTCACCTCTCTTGGGTTTGCCTCAGCTGACACCAGAGTCAGCAGATGTAGCTCACTTCTCTAGGGTTTGCCTCAGCTGACACCAGAGTCAGCAGATGTAGCTCACTTCTCTAGGGTTTGCCTCAGCTGACACCAGAGTCAGCAGATGTAGCTCACTTCTCTAGGGTTTGCCACAGCTGACACCAGAGTCAGCAGATTTAGCTCACCTCTCTAGGGTTTGCCTCAGCGGACACCAGAGTCAGCAGATTTAGCTCACCTCTCTTGGGTTTGTCTCAGCGGAACCAGAGTCAGCATATTTAGCTCACCTCTCTTGGGTTTGTCACAGCTGACACCAGAGTCAGCAGATTTAGCTCACCTCTCTTTGATTTGCTTCACCTGACACCAGAGTCAGCCGATTTAGCTCACTTCTCTTGGGTTTGCCTCAGCTGACACCAGAGTCAGCAGATTTAGCTCACTTCTCTTGGGTTTCCCTCAGCTGACACCAGAGTCAGCAGATTTAACTCACTTCTCTTGGGTTTGCCTCCATGGGTTCATTGACACCAGAGTCAGCAGATTTAACTCACTTCTCATGGGTATGCCTCAGCAGGTGTTTCATTTGCTTTTCTGGGCCCCGCCACGCCGAGCTGAACTGAGGTAGACTTACCTAAACACTCTGCACCACAGGAGCCGACGCTGATTTCCCCGGGGCGGAGGATGGGACTACAGCTCCCAGGATTCCTGCTGCGGCGACGCCTCCGACGCTAGACACACACGACAGGAGGCGCTTAAAGCAGCGCTTGGTCCCTCGTCCCGCGGGACGCCCGGGACAAGGGTGGGGCCGTCTCCGGCCGTCCGAGGCCAGAAGAGGCCGGGCTGGGCAACCCCTTTTGGCTGTTATCCCTGCGAAGGTACCAGTCGATTATTTAAATTAGTTTTTGGTTACAGACTGTATGGGCTACCAGTTGTGTCGGTACAAGGAGGATAATACAAGTATTCCCTAATCTGACCAAATTACCGAGTTGAAACTATGGCTGAGATGAGTGGGACGCCGGGGGTAACTGGCTCTTTAGATGACTTTATAAGTAGAGCAGAACAATTAGTGTGTCGTGAGATTGAATTTGCTAAGCGACGACTTTCACTTGACCCATCTAGTCTTCCAACATATGGTCAAATGCTCAGTAAGCCTATCAGCCAAGTACCGGTTACTGTTGCACTTCAGAACGAGGGTAACAATATACTGTCATCGCAACAAAGCACAAATAACACCGCCCCTGGGACCTTACATAAAGACCCCGGGATAGCAGGGATTTTTACTACACTGCGAACACAGAAGTCTGGTACAAATATGGGAGCTAAACCAAAAATCCAGTTCAAGGAGAAAAAACCGGCTGGGAAGAAAGGGAAGCCAAATAAACCTGTGGGTTGTAAGAATGGGGATGGCAATGTGCACACGCATGAACTGGTCGAAACAAGATGCAGATCCTTGGGAACCCAAACTGACTTTGATATGAATTTTGGTAAACCTAGTGGGATGGAGGCAAAAGAAGATCGTACAATGGTGGGAATTTTTAAAAATGCATTAGATACAATACAATCCCAGATAGATGAATGTTTAAACTCTAGATTAATAGTTCTTGACCACAAAGTAGAACAACTAGATAAATTGTCTACTAAATTATGTGCAAATATTGAAGAGGGCAGGGGGTTGATTGAAAATGGTACTTGTCTGTTGAGTGAATTGGAGAGCAGATGTATGGATAGCCATAAAGTGATCAATGCTGTAGACCGTACAAACCACCCAAGTTCTATTTTGATACAGGATGACATCATTGGGGTAGATGGCTCGCTGGTAACCAATAGCAATATTGCCCCTGCACTTGCTTCAGTACTTGCTACTAAGAATATAGAACATATAAGGATTCAAGGAAGAGAGGGGATTATTCATAGCCCAAAGGGGACTGATTTGGTGCCAAATGAAGATATTTTGAGCCTCCCGCCTGCTGCATCTCCTTATGTATTGGTATTATCAGGTGCCCCAGTCCTAAAAAGAGACCAAAAAGAATCATGGGACAACCGTAGGAATAAAGTTGTCAATTGGCTCTGCAATTACAAAAAGTTTCATCCAAATAGAAGTGGAGAAATACTGATGGTGAGAAGGGTAGGGTGGGTAGGTGTATCACCAAAAGACTTTCAAGGGGATTGTATAATTGTGAATTTTAGATACCCTCACACGGTTCGTAAGATATTAAAAGTACATGAGAAGCCCCTTCACAAAGCCCCGTTATGCAAGCTTTACCACTAGGTTATTTTTATAAACCAAGTGTGCCAAAATCAATGCAAAATCTGGGACCACTGAGCTTCTTAGAAACTCCAAATAGGTTCAATGAATGATCATCTTTAGAGGCGGTTGACTGACTACAATTAATGCATATGGCCAAGGAAAAGGAAATGGCATACACAGGTTGCACTACAGAGGGGATTGAAAGACGTGTTATGGAAGGTGGTGACGTATACCAATCCCATATTCCTACCTTAAGTTCACTATGCGGAATAATGTTACAGAAGGAAGTTAGTGGCACAGAATTTAAGGCAGCAGATAATGTACTTAGTGTTGCCAGCCCAATTGGTCTTCCCCTATCAACTAGTGTTTTTAATTTAAATGGTCCCTCTGAGATAAAGTTAATATCATGGAACATAGTGGGAGTGGGATCAAACATAAGTGACCCGGAATGGAACAATTACATAAATACAAGCGACATCTATATACTTCAGGAAACATGGGCCACGAAAACTGTACAGAGGGTAGTATATAAAACGTACCAAATAAATGCAGTCCCATCGGTAAGGGGTCGACCGTCTGGGGGCCTTTTCATTTGGGTAAGAGTCACTATTGACATAACTATTAGTAAATTAAGTATCGACTCCTTAGACATACTTGGAGTGAAAATAGTCACTAATGACAAAAAGGTGCTATACTTATATAATGTTTACAATAGACCATGTCCATCTTATAGGGAGTCTCCTACAATCGAAATCCTGGATTCACTTCTAAATGCTTTAGATCCAGGAACAAGTAAAATAATATGTGGAGACCTGAACTACAATTTTGAACCCATTGTAGGGTTAGATCAATCAATCAATCAGAGCATTTGTATAGCGCACTACTCACCCGGAGGGTCTCAAGGCGCTGGGGGGACGGGGTCCGCTAATGCTCGAACAGCCAGGTCTTGAGCTGCTTCCTGAAGGCGAGGTGGTCCTGGGTCAGGCGGAGGTGGGTCGGAAGGGAGTTCCAAGTCTTGGAGGCCAGGTAGGAGAAGGACCTTCCTCCTGTGGTGGCTCTTCGGATGCGGGGGACGGCGGCGAGGGCGTGGCTGGTCGATCGAAGCTGGCGTTTGGGAGCGTAGAAGTTGAGGCGGCTGTTGAGGTATCCTGGTCCTTGGTTGTGTAGGGCTTTGTGTGCGTGGGTGAGGAGCCGGAAGGTGATTCTCTTGTTGACCGGGAGCCAGTGCAGGTCTCTCAGGTGTCCGGAGATGTGGCTGCGGCGGGGGATGTCCAGGATGAGTCGTGCTGAGGTGTTCTGGATCCGCTGGAGTCTCTTCTGGAGTTTGGCGGTGGTTCCGGCGTAGAGGGAGTTGCCGTAGTCCAGACGGCTGGTGACGAGGGCCTGGGTGACCGTCTTCCTGGTCTCGGTGGGGATCCACCGGAAGATCTTACGTAGCATGCGAAGGATGTTGAAGCACGACGAGGAGACGGTGTTGACTTGTCTGGTCATGGAGAGGGAGGAGTCCAGGATGAAGTCCAGGTTGCGTGCGTGGTCAGTTGGTTTGGGTGCGCTGCCCAGGGCGGGGGGCCACCAGGAGTTGTCCCAGGCGGAGGGTGAGGATCCCAGGATGAGGACTTCCGTCTTGTCCGAGTTCAGTTTCAGGCGGCTGTTCGACATCCATTTGGCTACGTCTGTCATCCCTTCGTGCAGGTTGGCGGTGGCGGGGTCGTTGGTGAGGGAGAGGATCAGCTGGGTGTCGTCGGCGTAGGAGATGATGTTCAGGTTGTGCTGGCGTGCGATGGCTGCGAAGGGGCTCATGTAGACGTTGAAGAGTGTTGGGCTGAGCGAGGAGCCTTGAGGAACGCCGCAGATGACTTCGGTGGCCTCCGATCTGAACGGGGGGAGGCGGACTCTCTGTGTCCTTCCAGCGAGGAAGGAGGTGATCCACTCCAGTGCCTTTTCCTGGATTCTGACGTTGCTGAGGCGCTGTACTAGGGTACGGTGGCAGACAGTGTCGAAGGCCGCGGAGAGGTCCAGGAGGATGAGGGCCGCTGTTTCTCCGTTGTCGAGCAGGGCTCGGATGTCATCGGTAGCTGCGATCAGGGCGGTCTCGGTGCTGTGGTAGGCCCGGAAGCCAGACTGCGAGATGTCGAGGGATCCGTTCGTCTCGAGGAAGGCGGCCAGTTGCTTGTTGACGGTCTTCGCGATGACTTTTGCCGGAAACGGGAGCAGCGAGATGGGGCGGTAGTTCTTGAGGTCGGTAGGGTCTGCTGATGGTTTCTTGAGTAGAGCGCTGAGTTCGGCGTACTTCCAGCTCTCCGGGAAGGTGGCGATGTCGAAGGAGGTGTTGATGATGTCCCGCAGGTGGGGTGCGATGACCGCGTCGGCCTTGTTGAAGACGTGGTGAGGGCAGGGGTCTGTCGGAGATCCGGAGTGGATGGAGTTCATCGTGCGGATGGTGTCTTCGGTGCTGATCGGGGTCCAGGCGCAGAGGGTGGTGGTGGGGGGCGGTGGTTCGGTCGTGGCGTGCGTCGGTTGAGTGCTGAAGCTGTTGTGTATGTCCGCGATCTTGTTGTGGAAGTAGGAGGCGAGGGAGTTGCAGAGGTCTTGCGAAGGGGTGATGTCGTTGTTTCCGGCGTTGGGGTTGGAGAGCTCTTTCACGATGTTGAAGAGTTCCTTGCTGTTGTGTGCGTTGTTGTCCAGTCGTTCCTTGAATGCGGTTTTCTTGGTAGCGTGGATCAGCTGGTGGTGTTTTCGGGTGGCGAGCTTGAGGGCGGTCATGTTGTCCGGTGTTGGGTCTCTGCGCCAGGTTTTCTCGAGTGCTCTGCAGTTCTTCTTGGAGCTCTTGAGTTCGTCGTTAAACCATGGGGCTTTCTTGCTGCCGGGTCTGCTCGGCGGGGTCTTCAGCGGGGCGAGGTCGTCTGCGCAGTCGCTGATCCATTTCATGAGGTTGGTGGCTGCTTGGCTGGGGTTTGTTGTGCTGGTGGGAGGGTTCTTGCTCAGGGAAGTAGTGAGCTGGTCTGCAGTGATCTTGTTCCAGCTTCTGCGGGGAGCCTGTTGCTGGTGATGGTGGAGCGTGGTCCTTCTGTAGCTGAAGTGGACGCAGCTGTGGTCCGTCCATTGGAGTCCCGTGGCGTGGCTGAAGGCGATGTCCTTGCTGGAAGAGAAGATCAGGTCGAGTGTGTGTCCGGCGTAGTGGGTGGGGGTGGTCACCAGTTGCTTGAGTCCGAGGTTGGCGAGGTTGTCCAGCAGGGTGGTGGTGTTGCGGTCGTTGTTGTTCTCCAGGTGGAAGTTGAGGTCCCCGAGGAGGATGTAGTCAGCGGAGGGGAGGGCGAGCGGGCTGACGAAGTCGGCGATGTCCTCGCTGAATTGTGTGCGTGGTCCCGGGGGTCTGTAGATGAGGGTGCCTCTGAGGGTGGTCTTGGGGTTGACGTGGATCAGGAAGTGCAGGTGTTCGGCGGGTGCGAGGTTGTCGTCGGTGTTGGTCGTGATTCGGATGGTGTTCCTGTGGATGATGGCGATGCCTCCTCCTGTCTGGTTGACGCGGTCCCTCCGGATGATCTTGTAGCCGTCCGGGATGGCGATGGCGATGTCGGGCGCTGAGGAGGCGTTCATCCAGGTTTCCGTGAGGAAGGCGACGTCTGGGTCCGTGGTGTCGAGCAGGTTCCAGAGCTCGATGGCGTGGCTGTGGACAGAGCGGGTGTTGAGCAGGATGCACTTCAGGTGGGTGCTGCTGGAGTTCGGCTTGGTGGGTGCTGGTGTAGCGTGGGTCCGGTTGCAGGTGAACTTGCAGGAGTGGCAGCTGAAGGGTCCGTGGGTGCGTCTCGGTGTGGCTCGGTAGCAGCCCGGGGTTCGGCCGGTGTTGAGTGCGTTGAGTTCAGTGGAGTCGTAGGTTCGTCGGGTCGGCTTCCGGCGGTGGGGGCCAGGGGTCCTGGCACTGGGCGCGGTCCAGGCGCGGACGGGCGCAGACGGGCTTACCTTTGGCGCACCTTCGGCGCTCAATCGGTGCTCCCGCTGCACGCGTCCGCTGCGCGGTCGCTCTGGGGGCGTCATAAGAAGGGGGACGGGAGGGCGGGTCGGCTGGGCGAGCGTCAGGGCCAATGGGCCGGTGGTGGGCGGGGCCACAGGGGGCCAGCGGCGGGAAGAGTGGCGAGCAGGCGGCTCAGCTGTGGCTGGGCCGCTCTGGGGTGCTGGGGGGGCGACGGTGGCAGCAGGCAGGCAGGAGGCTGGCAAGGAGGCTGGCAATCAGGATCAGCGGGCGAGGGAGCAAGGGGGTGACCCGGCCTCGAGAGGCACAGTGGTCACTCCCGCGGGCGACCAGGCACTCCCCTTAAGAAGGGGGACGGGAGGGCGGGTCTGCTGGGCTGGGCGAGCGTCAGGGCCAATGGGCCGGTGGTGGGCGGGGCCGCAGGGGGCCAGCGGCGGGAAGAGTGGCGAGCGGGCGGCTCAGCTGTGGCTGGGCCGCTCGGGGGTGCTGGGGGGGCGACGGTGGCGGCAGGCAGGCAGGAGGCTGGCAATCAGGATCAGCGGGCGAGGGAGCAAGGGGGTGACCCGGCCTCGAGAGGCACAGTGGTTGATAAATTGCTAGAGGACGAAGACAGTGCCAATAATATACCATCATTGTCCAGCAGTGGGACAGTTGCTGGCACTGTCCTAGCCCTCCAAATTACAAGGTTAATGGCTGGCCACGGGATGAGGGCATGTAATGGGCGCCTACCATCTGATAGCCCCAAAGCACCACCCTTCTTTAGATACAACTGCCAGAGCAAAATTGATTACATTATCCTATCCTCGGATATATGGTCATTTGCTGTAGACATGGAAATAAGAGCAAGAACAGATAGCAACCATCGCCCACTTGAAATTAGTTTTTCTAGGAGCCTACTATTGGGACAGAATGTCATGGAAAGAACGTGGCATGCTACCCCAGACAACATTGTTGTTAGCAATAATCGTTGTGCAGTTAAATGGTCATATATATTGTAGAATGAAGATGTAGTGGCAAACATTTATAGCTCTCTGGCCAACACATTTGGAACGTATAACATTTCTCAAAACGAGCCTAGGATATTTCTAGACCTACACAAAATGTTCTTCAAGGAACTCCTACTACTAATGACCAAAAGACCAAAAAAGATGGGAGGAGTAGCTGATTCCCAGTTTGTAGGTAAACCTTGGTTTAATAAAGAGCGCCGCACTGTTAAGTTAACTTTAGTTCAGGTGATTAAAAATAACAATGTATTGGCAGTTAAAGAGGCTAGGAAAGAGTACAAGAGAACCCTGGCTGAAGCCAAATCATTTTGGGACCAAGAAATTTGGTCAAGTATGCTTTCAGCGGCCAAAATGAAGGACCAAAAATTATTTTGGGAAATAGTGGCAAAGGGTAATAAAAAACAAAAAGGGCTCACGAGAGGTCTTCCTTGATGAGGCCACTTGGATCGACCTGTTCACCAAATTATACGATATCCCAGAGGGGGACAAGGCTCTGCAGGTCGTACATACATCACCATCTGCCCCCATAGAGAACATGCCCATAGTCTTTGACCATCAAGCAGACCCCCCAGGATATAGCGGCATGGATTAGCAAATTTAGCGGCACAAAAATGGAAATTTAGCGGCACAAAAATGGAAATTTAGCGGCACAAATATGGAAATTTAGCGGCAATTTAGCGGCATTTTATTTGGCGGTTTTTCCTACAACAAACACAGATATCTGTGTGTGTTGGTCCCTGGTGTGTCTGTGGTCTGTGTGTGTTGGTCCCTGGTGTGTTTTATGGTCTGTGTGTGTTGTTCCCAGTGTGTTTATGGTCTGTGTGTGCTGGGCTCCAGTGTGTTTGTGGTCTGTGTATGTTGGTCCCTGGTGTGTTTGTGGTCTGTGTGTGTTAGTCGCTGGTGTGTTTGTGGTCTGTGTGTGTTGGTCGCTGGTGTGTTTGTGGTCTGTGTGTGTTGGTCCCTGGTGTGTTTGTGGTCTGTGTGTGCTGGGCTCCAGTGTGTTTGTGGTCTGTGTGTGATAATTACGGGTGTGGAGTTTCTATCCTGCAGTTCCTAACGAGGGCTTCAGATGGCACCTGAGATTGTTGGGTTGATGCTTTGTGATCACTTTGGCAAATTGTTTTAGGTTGGCAAATGTACGAACCATGTTTCACTTTCGCCAGGTAAATACAAATAATATTCTTAGCATGCAATGCAGGTTTTTAGGTTTCGCTGGAGCACGGAGCGATAGCTCCGCCTCCAGAGAAATCTGTAGTCTTCAGTAAGGGACTCTTGGAATACGCCCTCTGTTGCCCTCTGTTCCATTGGCTAGCTCCATAAATGGAGGCTAGCCATTGGAACAGAGATCTGTCCGTCAAGGCCGGACCAGATTCGGGGGCGTTCCCGAGATTTTTTCCCTGGGCGTTCCCTCTGTGTAGTCATCGGGCGGTGGGCGGAGTTTCGTTTTTTTTTTTGGGTGTTTGTGTCCGTCATTATGCCGACCACGGCCGCCGGAAGAAGTCCAGGTGAGTGCGTTCCTTTCCCGCCCCCCCCCCCCGCTGTCCATGCGCCGTTCTCCCCCCCCCCGCGTGCCCGTTACCGCCCCCTCCCACTGTCCGTCCGTAAATGCTTTTTTTTTTTTTCCCACTCTCTTTTCTTTGTTCCCAAGTCTTTGTGCTTTCCAGCCATGCCTAGCCTGGTAGTGCCGGGGATCATGGAGAGGAACGGGGGCTTCGCAGCCGAGCTGGGGAGCTCAACCTTCGGGGCGGTGGCGGCAAGGAGCAAAGGGGGGTGCTGCTGGAGGACGAGTGGGCGCTGCAGCTCGCGCTGGACCAGCTCTGCCTGCTGGGGCTGGGAGAGCTCCCGGCCAGCGCCGGCGTGGTGGCGGTGCAGGAGCAGCAGGAGGACAGCAACAACAACACCGGCCTCAGCCACAACCACCAGCAGCAGCTGCCCCCCAAGGGCGAGAACAAGTTGTGCACCCTGTACAAGGAGCCAGAGCTGCGGCTGAAGAGCTCCAACACCACCGAGTGCGTGCCGGTGCCCATCTCCGAGCACGTGGCCGAGATTGTGGGCAGGCAAGGTAAGCGGTGCCCATTGTCTGCCCCCCCTCATTGACTGCGTCCATTGGGGGATCCCCTTGTCTCCCTGGCCCGCCTCCGCTGCTCCACAGCCCGAGGCTCTGTTAATCAATAATCAATAACATCCAATGGTGATCAGCTCCCCCTCCGTGATCAAAACCAGCGATATCCGGGCATCCTGCGGCCTCGGGGCTTCCACATCCATCCAATCGATCGGATCGATACACAATCTCGGGATCTGTACCGTCCCCCCTCTCCGGTCAGATGCTGCCTGCACCGGGCGCCCCCTCCTGTCCGCACACGGGGGTGGCGGGAATCAAGCGCAGCTTCCCCGCTCCATCCACGGCCGCTGCGATCCGACCAGCAGCAGGGTGTGTCCGTCTGTCTGCTGCTACCAATCCAGGATCGATGCCGCCGGGATCCCGAGAGCAGCCCTCCTCCCCGGCAGAGGCGCGCTCACCTCCCCGGATGCACCCAGCTGTCAATGCGCCTGGAAGCAGCCTGTGCGCTCTCAAGCGGGAGGGGGCACGCGAGCACTCCTCCAATCAATCCACAATCGATACCCTCAGGATCCAGGGTATGGGAAGACCTCCGAGAGAGGCCCCCTCTGCTGGCAGAGATGTGTTTACC
The DNA here is from genome assembly GCF_964261635.1 of Lissotriton helveticus. Lineage (NCBI taxonomy): Eukaryota > Metazoa > Chordata > Amphibia > Caudata > Salamandridae > Lissotriton > Lissotriton helveticus. The sequence goes on along the minus strand of NC_136067.1, from coordinate 38,534,079 downwards.
TCCCCGGCTGAACCAAGCTGTCAATGCGCCTGGAAGCAGTCTGTGCGCTCTCAGGCGGGATGGGCCACTGGGACACTCCTCCAATCAATCCACAATCGATACCCTCAGGTCTGCTACAGCCTGCCTGAACTTGCATGGGGGTGCTGAGCTGCCAGAACCTCACGCCGGACTCTGCTTGTTTCCCTCCCGCCGCCGCTCGAGTCCTCCTCGCGGCCGCCGAGCGGAGGGAAACTACATTCCCCAGACTGCCTAGTGACCCGGAAAAAGATCTCTGGGGTCGCCGCGCCCGGAGGCGCTTGAAATTGCCGCCGCCCTCGGTGGAGCGGGTGTCTGCTACAGCCTGCCTGAACTTGCCTGGGGGTGCTGAGCTGCCAGAACCTCACACCGGACTCTGCTTGTTTCCCTCCCGCCGCCGCTCGAGTCCTCCTCGCGGCCGCCGAGCGGAGGGAAACTACATTCCCCAGACTGCCTAGCGACCCGGAAAAAGATCTCTGGGGTCGCCGCGCCCGGAGGCGCTTGAAATTGCCGCCGCCCTCCGCGTCGCGGGACGCGAGCGGGACACCCGGACGAAGCCCGGACAAAGGGCGGACAGTCTAAGACAGTCCAAGACTGGCCACGACTGGACTGGACCAGGACTTTTACATCATCGGTACCGTGAGTTACTCGCCTGCTCTCTACTGCCATTGACTGTCTATAGACGTAAGGGTAACATTTGCCCATACCACTTACAATCTTGTTGAAGTATGTCAAAACAGAAAACACCTAACACTCCTGCCAATACTATGGACAATTATCTAGTACACAGGGTGGCAAAAATAAATAGCGAACGGAGGTCCTCCTTGGGGCTTAGTGACTCTTCTCCATGTTCCCAAATAGAAGCTTTAGACCTAATTGATCTGGATCTCGAAGCAATGAATATAATTGATACTCAAACTACTGAAAACAATGATTGCTCAGCATTAAATACTTCTATAAATGCCTTACATCCTGATATAAATGTCGACCTACTAACGGGGGAGGAGCTACACATGTCCCGCAACGACCTAGAGATAGTTGAAGAGAGCATCTCTCCGCCAACGCCGGTTCCAGCCCCAAGAGCGGCTAAAAGGCCGACTAAGGTCCCCCCCAAAAGAATAGGGCTACGGTCCAGTAGTAAAAAGCTAGCAACCCCCCCTAAAATCAGACACAAAAGAGTAACTGATGAAATAAGGGAGGAAGGGAGCAATACTATAGATTTGGAAGAATTGTCATCAAGCAAGTTTATGGGCATGTTAGAAAGCAAGTTATTATGTATAATTAAACCGCTCATATCCAAAATAGATCATTGGTCCGATAAAGTTCACAAATTGGAGACCCTTTTAAAAATTACAAATGATAACATGGGTGAATTTCCAAATTTAATCATGAATAAGATAGACGAAAAACAGGTGAACATGATTGATAACCTAAAAGCAACACCTGTCCCAACTCAGACAGATGTAACTAGTCTTAGAAATGATCTTAGTAACCCCACAGTGGTAGTACCTCTGACAGCCCAAGGGAATGTTTTATCTCCTAATCCCCACCTGGAACTAAACCCTGTAGAATTGATAGTGGAAGCCTCTCCCCTGGTTTTAGTCCTTGCTAATGTCCCACCACTGGAAAAAGACCAGATCGAGACTCCGGATTCCCTCTTAAATAAATCTTTGCAGTGGTTAGGTAATAACATGCAAACATCTCCATGGGGCAAAGAAAAGTTGTCCGAAGATCTCCTAACAGCAAGAAGAGTAAAGTGGATAGGGACCAAACCAAAGAAATTTGCTGGGGATTGTGTGGTATTAAACCTTAAGGGCCCAGACGTATTACCCGACATTCTGCTTAACATTTTTCCACCACAACGCAGAATGGCAGAAATAATCCCACTAACGCTGGACTTCTTTTATAGCAGAAGAGGCCTAGTGGCAAAACCAAGTATCCTAAGGACTAAGTGGTCAGTAGTTGGAACTAGAAGGGTTAGGGGTGGACAAAGTTGTGATTGGGGGCTAAATCTGGAAAACTGCTATTCAGCTTTATCCGACTTAAATGAATGTGATTGACTCACAAGCTGTGATAAGCCGATGTTACAAAAGAATACAAGTAGAGGATATATCATATGCACCCACTTGGCGAATCAGAATATGGATAAACAGAAACCACCCCATATGGTATGCAAAAACCCTGCTCTTGAAGAGCCAAAAATAGTTACAGAGGGTATTACATGTATTACAGAGGTGCCAGAGGTAAAGGTCTCAACAAAGGAGGGAGGAATAGTAACAACGGGAAGTCAAACAAATGCAAGCAAACTTGAAAAAGGTCAGCTATTGCCCCAACAAGATTCTACCTTACTATCCCTTGTATCCTGGAATATTGCAGGCATAGCAAGTAAGATAACCACATTGGAATGGGTTGAATTCATTGACCAACATGATATCATCATGTTGCAAGAAACATGGTCACTTATTCCAACCTTCAGAGAGGGGTATCTAAATTTCCATATCCCAGCAACTAGAAATCGGCTGGGACGCCCTTCTGGAGGCTTGTTAATTTGGATAAGACAGTCTTTGAATTGTACTATAAAATAAATATCCATACCATCTAATGACATCATGGCACTCATCGTTAGATGGGACAATGGCCAAGAGCTTACCCTGTTTAATGTCTACGCCAGAGGAGTGGCTAGTGGTAAATCTTCTAATACTGTAACAATTTTAGACCATAATATAGAAATGTCACCACCACAAAGTCAAATAATAGTGGGAGGTGATTTCAACGCCACTTTTGAGCCCCTGGGAGTAGAGGACGGGATTTTGTCAGAGGAAGAGGACGATAAGTGGGGAATACCGCAGCTGGAGTTGCCAGCCATCAAAAAATGGAGTAGTGTGGCAATCCAGATAAAAAGTCTCTGTCTAGCTAGAGGCTTGAGAGCGGCAAATGGCCGCTCGCCTTCCGACCAAAAAGGTAATAATACGTTTGACAATGGTCGATCAACTAGCAGAATTGATTACATACTTCTAGACGTAAGGATCTGGAGTAAAATGCTAGATATGGTTATAGAAGATAGACTAGAAAGCGATCATAACCCCCTGCGATTGACAATCCATTCTCACTATGAGTCTATAGTGCAAACTAATAACATTGGAATGGTGACGCAGGATGTAGTATGTTCGAATAACCTACGCCATCTCAAATGGAGAATGCTGATAGAGGACACGGCAAAATTAGAGGTACTTAAAAAACTGGTAGTCGACGAAGTAAATATTATCAAGTCTCATCAAGGGACGCCCAACTTCCGTGACTTCGTGATGGAGGCCCATGATAACCTCTTCCCTAAAATACAAAGTTTTTTCACTAAAAGGGCAGATCCCTGTAAAGTGGAAAAAATTCGCGCAAGGCAAAGTTGGTATGACAAGAGTTGCAGGGTGGCACGACACAACCTGAGCCTGGAACTGAAAGCAGGCAATGCAATAGCAATTAGGAGGGCGAGAGATGTATACAGACAAACCCAAAAACAGGCCAGGAAACGCTGGGATGAAGAAGGTTGGCTGGACTTGAAGGAGGCCTGTGCAGCAAGGGACTCTAAGCGTTTTTGGGCTATAGTAAAATGGGAGAGGGGAGGATTAGCTGCCCAGCCACAAAATAATGTTGCCATAAATCAATGGACAGAGTTTTTCAAACCACAGTATGCCCGTAACCCTGCCCACTTTTCTGATCAACCACCCCCATCCACCTTCTTTAAAAGCCAAATATTTGATGAGAAGGATGTGAGTAAAGCGTTGGAATGCATAGCGGGGGGGAAAGCACCAGGCATGGACGGCATTCCGGCCGATGTATTTTTATCGGACCGGATTACCTGGTGTACTTACTTTAAAATGTTGGCAAATGCTGTGGCGATGGGAGGGGAAGTGCCCCATTCATGGAAGGGAGCAGAAATAATCCCCATATTTAAAAAAGGAGATAAAACATTAGCCCAAAATTATAGACCCATCAGTCTAATAGACACAGCGCAAAAAGTGATGGGGCGCTTAGTCCAGAATAAGCTCCAGCAATGGATTGACGAAAAGAACATACTGTCCCCTTACCAGGCAGGGTTCCGGCCACTGACTAGTAGTGTTGACCAAGTTCTATACTTCATAACCATCTATTGGAGAAATGTCACACTTAAAAAGGGCTCGTTGTATGCTGTCTTTGTGGACTTAAAAGCAGCCTTCGACTTAGTCCCCAGAGAAAAACTGTGGCAGACCCTGGCTGATGTAGGTCTAAGCCAAGAACTCCTCACCCTCCTAGTGCGCCTCCATGACAATAATTTTGCTAAAATAAGATGGGGCAAGCAAGGAGAAGTTACAGATTCCTTTCCAGTGGAACGAGGAGTGAGGCAAGGGTGCGTCCTAGCACCAACACTATTTTCAATTTATATAAACGGAATTGTTGCCCATTTAATGAAATCCCCAAGCGATGCTCCAATTATAGCAGGCTCCCACGTGCCTGTCCTAATGTTTGCGGACGACACGCTTTTACTTTCACGCACCCCGAGCGGTCTCCAAAAAGTGGTTGATGCCTTCGCCGAATTCTGTGATAGTAGGGGCCTTGAATTGAATACCACCAAAACCAAATTCATGTGCCTAAACTATCAGTCCACTTTCAAAGGTGTAATTAAATATAAAGGTACCCCCTTAGAGAAAGTGGATGCTTTTACTTATTTAGGCATCACCCTTCAGGGAAACATGAAGTGGAAATCGCACATTGATAAGACATTATTGAAGTTTAACCAGCTTGCTGGCGCAGTAGCCTTAAAACATCGCAAATCACTAACAAAGCCGGTTAACTGTGCACTTGAAATATATAATATGAAAGTATTGGGTGCCTGCTTATATGGATCTGAACTATGGGGGTTTTCAAACTTGGGAGAATTGGGACGTGCGGAAAACAGATTCTTACGAGGGCTTGTTATGGTTCCCCAAAGCACACCCACAATTCCGTTGAAACTGGACCTTGGTAGAAAAAATATCGAGGATATTGCCAGACTACGACCACTCCTATACTGGAGACGTCTGATGGTCACCCCAGAGTTGAGCCATTATGCGGCAGCTCTGGAAGATGTTGTTGAGTTCGATCGTTTTCATTGTATTGAATGGCTGAAAGAACTACGGGGGCTTCTTGTATTGCTGAAGCTGGAACACCTCTGGGGCAACCATGATGTGGCTAGCTTCCCTTCGAAGACGAAATTGAAAGATTTATACTGGGAGATGGTCTATGTAACAATGTTCTGTAAAGGTCCCCAATCAAAACTGACAACTCGCTTTTGTGATATTAAAATGTATCCATCATGTGAAACATTTTGGGACATAATAGAACGACCATATGACAGGAAATTATACTTCCAATTTCGTATAGGAACGTTACCAGTGAATGCATTTAAAAAACACTGGTCTCCAATGTGGGATGATCATTGCTATTATTGTAAAGATCAAATAGAGCATATTTCCCATTTGTTGTTCTGTTGCCCATTATATGCTAGCCCTAGACGTAAATGGCTGAAGCCAGTGTGCCTTAATATCGGCACCCGGAGCCAATCTACAGCCCTCAGAATACTTGAATCTGATTGTTCCACACCATTTGTTGTTGCTGTAGCCAAATTTCTTGCATGGGCATGGACAATCCGCACACGCACTTTAAAGTCAAACGTAAATGAAATAGTGTTGCCCTAATCTAATTAGTCTATTGTATGAATTGTTTTTAAAGAAATATTTTTAAAAATAATTGGAAATCTTCTGTATTTATCATGTATATTATTCGACTGTCATTGTTTAATATGTGTTTTAGAATTATTTTTAAATGTAGTATTTATTGTAACATGGTTAGGAAGGATGCTTTTATGACAAATGTCGAATAAAGCTTTGAAATTTGAATTTGATACCCTCAGGATCCAGGGTATGGGAAGACCTCCGAGAGCTGGCCTCCTCTGCCGGTAGAGATGTGCTTATCTTCCGAGCCTGTAGCAAGCGTTGATGCGCCTAGAACAGGGGTGCCCAAACCTGTCCTGGCGGGCCGTATCCATGCCAGATTTTTGGGATATCCCCATCTGGTGATCACGGTTCGATCCCCGGCGCCGGCGGCAGATCAGAGTGCCCAGGACGGGGTCCATGTGACCCGGGCAGTCCTATCCCCTGGGTGTACGTGGTTGTCCGACATGTCGGTCGTATTTGCTTTTACGTACCGGATCGGAATCGGCCCCCATAAAATCGTACGTAAAGTATATAGCAAATCAACCTGAAATCTGCTGGGTCAGAAAGGGCTCGATTCCGATCCGTGTCGGAAGGTTAGGAGTCCGTACGAATTTGTCGGGACGGCATGGCAGAGTGCCCGGGATGGGCTCCATGGCTCTTGGGCAGTCGTCCCCCGGGCGTCCGGGGCTCCATCCAGGCCGACGGCATGGCAGAGTGCCCGGGACGGGCTCCATGCGTCCCGGGCATTCGTCCCCCGGGCGTCCGGGGCTCCATCCAGGCCGGCGGCAAGGCAGTGTGCCCGGGTCGGGCTCCATGCGTCCCGGGCATTCGTCCCCCGGGCGCCTGAAACTGCTGGGTCAGAGAGGGCTCGATTCCGATCCGTGTCGTAAGGTTAGGAGTCCGTACGAATTTGTCAGGACGGCATGGCAGAGTGCCCGGGACGGGCTCCATGCGTCCCGGGCATTCGTCCCCCGGGCGTCCGGGGCTACATCCAGGCTGACGGTATGGCAGAGTGCCCGGGTCGGGCTCCATGGTTTTCACGGTGGTCCTCCCCTGGGTGTCAGGGGGCTCCTGGCCGACGGCATGGAAAAGTACCCAGGACGGGCTCCATGCGTCCCGGGCATTTGTCCCCCAGGCGTCCGGGGCTCCATCCAGGCCGACGGCATGGCAGAGTGCCCGGGTCGGGCTCCATGGTTTCCAGGGTGGTCCTCCCCAGGGTGTCGGGGCGCTCCATGCCGAAGGCATGGAAAAGTGCCCAGGACGGGCTCCATGCGTCCCGGGCATTTGTCCCCCGGGCGTCCGGGGCTCCATCCAGGCCGACGGCATGGCAGAGTGCCCGGGTCGGGCTCCATGGCTTTCACGGTGGTCCTCCCCTGGGTGTCTGGGGGCTCCAGGCCGAAGGCATGGAAAAGTGCCCAGGACGGGCTCCATGCGTCCCGGGCACGGGCACGGGGACGGGGACAGGGTCGGGAGAGTCCAGGCGGCTTCACTTCCGTGTCCAGCCATCTGATCGCCCAGATTCCCTCGGCCATCTGCTCGCCCGGATCCCCTCGGGCATCTGGTCGCCCGCAACGCTTTCCTGAGGGGCGACCAGATGGCCGAACTTCCCTGGAAGTCCCGATGAGGTGCCATTCGCCGCCCGGATCCCAGCGAGGGCTCCAGGAGGTTGGGTACATTCGCGCCTTGGGTCCCCTCTGTCACCTCGCGTGCACAGATTACAAGAAAAGGGGGTAATTTTCCTCCGGATTACTAGGGAGAAGGGTACGCCCGGACACCCCTCCGAGGCTGGTGGTTCTCTGCCATGGGGACCAGATGGGCTATGCCTGGGCAACACCTCCCTAGGCCACCCGGGGCTTCCTTCCTCCAGGCCAACTGCATGTCAAATTGCCCAGGACGGGCTCCATGGCTCCTGGGCAGTCGTCCCCCGGGCGTCCGGGGCTCCTTCCAGGCTGACGGCATTGAAAAGTGCCCAGGACGGGCTCCATGCGTCCCGGGCATTCGTCCCCTGGGCGTCCGGGGCTCCATCTTGGCTGACGGTATGGCAGAGTGCCCGGGTCGGGCTCCATGGCTTTCACGGTGGTCCTCCCCTGGGTGTCTGGGGGCTCCAGGCCGAAGGCATGGAAAAGTGCCCAGGACGGGCTCCATGCGTCCCGGGCACGGGCACGGGGACGGGGACAGGGTCGGGAGAGTCCAGGCGGCTTCACTTCCGTGTCCAGCCATCTGATCGCCCAGATTCCCTCGGCCATCTGCTCGCCCGGATCCCCTCGGGCATCTGGTCGCCCGCAACGCTTTCCTGAGGGGCGACCAGATGGCCGAACTTCCCTGGAAGTCCCGATGAGGTGCCATTCGCCGCCCGGATCCCAGCGAGGGCTCCAGGAGGTTGGGTACATTCGCGCCTTGGGTCCCCTCTGTCACCTCGCGTGCACAGATTACAAGAAAAGGGGGTAATTTTCCTCCGGATTACTAGGGAGAAGGGTACGCCCGGACACCCCTCCGAGGCTGGTGGTTCTCTGCCATGGGGACCAGATGGGCTATGCCTGGGCAACACCTCCCTAGGCCACCCGGGGCTTCCTTCCTCCAGGCCAACTGCATGTCAAATTGCCCAGGACGGGCTCCATGGCTCCTGGGCAGTCGTCCCCCGGGCGTCCGGGGCTCCTTCCAGGCTGACGGCATTGAAAAGTGCCCAGGACGGGCTCCATGCGTCCCGGGCATTCGTCCCCTGGGCGTCCGGGGCTCCATCTTGGCTGACGGTATGGCAGAGTGCCCGGGTCGGGCTCCATGGTTTTCACGGTGGTCCTCCCCTGGGTGTCTGGGGGCTCCAGGCCGAAGGCATGGAAAAGTGCCCAGGACGGGCTCCATGCGTCCCGGGCATTCGTCCCCCCGGGCGTCCGGGGCACCCATCTCCATGAGGCCAACGGCATAGGCAAAGTACCCAGGACGGGCTCCATGGGTCCCGGGCAGACCTCCCCCCGGGCGTCCGGGGGTCCCACCTCCAGGCCGACGGAATGTCAAAGTACCCAGGACGGGCTCCATGGGTCCCGGGCAGCTTCCCCCGGGGCGTCCGGGGCACCCACCTCCAGGCCGACGGCATGTCAAAGTACCCAGGACGGGCTCCACGGGTCCCGGGCATTCCTCCCCCAGGTCGTCCGGGCCCTAGAGCTCCGGTGGTCCAACCTGCGCCTGAGGCCCAGCCGGGGTCCAAGAGCCCTGCCTTGCGTGGGCTGGCAGTCAGGAACCCTACCGCGAAGGCTTGGGGTGGATGGGGAGCTGGGAGCCCTTTCTATCCGGGCCATCTGGTCGCCCGCGATGCTTTCCAATGGGGCGACCAGATGGCCGGGCTTCCCTGGAAGTCCCGATGAGGTGCCATTCGCCTCCCGGATCCCAGCTAGGGCTCCATGAGCTCGGGTTCTTTTACGCCTTGGGTCCCCTCTGTCACCTCGCGTGCACGGATTGCAAGAAAGGGGGGTAATTTCCCTCCGGATTACTAGGGGCAGGGTACGCCCGGACACCTCTCCAGGGCTGGTGGTTCTCTGCCCGGGGACCAGATGAGATATGCCTGGGCAACACCTCCCCCGGGCGTCTGGGGGCTCCATTCTCCGGGCCAACGGCATGGCTCAATGCCCAGGACGGGCTCCACGTGTCCCGGACAGACCGCCCCTGGGCGTCCGGGGCACCCATCTCCAGGAGGCCAACGGGATGGCAAAGTACCCGGGAAGGGCTCCACGGGTCCCGGGCAGCCTTCCCCCGGGCGTCCGGGGCTCCCACCTCCAGGCCGACGGCATGTCACACTGCCCAGGACGGGCTCCATGGGCCCCGGACAGACCTCCCCCGGGCGTCCGGGGCACCCATCTCCAGGAGGCCAACAGCGTTGCAAAGTACCCGGAAAGGACTCCACGGGTACCGGGCAGTCCTCCCCCGGGCGTCCGGGGCACCCATCTCCATGAGGCCAACGGCATTGGCAAAGTACCCGGGAGGGGCTCCACGGGTCCCGGGCAGGCCTCCCCCGGGCGTCCAGGGCACCCACCTCCAGGCCGACGGCATGTAAAAGTGCCCAGGACGGGCTCCATGGGTCCCGGGCAGCCCACCCCCGGGCATCTTGGGCACCCATCTCCAGGAGGCCAACGGAGTTGCAAAGTACCCGGGAAGGGCTCCACGGGTACCGGGCAGTCCTCCCCCGGGCGTCCGGGGGGGGCTCCCTTCTCCAGGCCGACGGCATGGTTCAATGCCCAGGACGGGACGTCAAGTGGCCAGGACGGGCTCCATGCGTCCCGGGAATTCGTCCCGGGACGGGGACGGGGACGGGGTGGGGAAGAGTCCAGGCGGCTTCACCTCCATGCCCGGCCATCTGGTCGCCCGGATTCCCTCGGCCATCTGGTCGCCCGGATCCCCTCGGGCATCTGGTCGCCCGCAACGCTTTCCTATGGGGGGGGGACCAGATGGCCGAACTTCCCTGGAAGTCTTAATGAGGTGCCATTCGCCTCCCGGATCCCAGCGAGGGCTCCATGAGGTCGGGTTCTTTCACGCCTTGGGTCCCCTCTGTCACCTCGCGTGCACAGATTGCAAGAAAGGGGGGTAATTTGCCTCCGGATTACTATGGGGCAGGGTATGCCCGGACACCCCTCCAGGTTTGGTGGTTCTCTGCCATGGGGACCAGATGGGATATGCCTGGGCAACACCTCCCTAGGCCACCCGGAGCTTCCTTCCTCCAGGCCAACTGCATGTCAAATTGCCCAGGACGGGCTCCATGGCTCTTGGGCAGTCGTCCCCCGGGCGTCCGGTGCTCCATCCAGGCCGACGGCATGGCAGAGTGCCCGGGACAGGCTCCATGCGTCCCGGGCCTTCGTCCCCCCGGGCGTCCGGGGCTCCATCCAGGCTGACGGCATGGCAGAGTGCCCGGGACGGGCTCCACGGGCCCCGGGCGTCCGGGGCTCCCTTCCCCGGGCCAGCGGCATGTCAGAGTGCCCAGGACGGGCTCCACGGGCCCCGGTCATCCGGGGCACCCTTCCCCGGGCCAGCGGCATGTCAGAGTGCCCAGGACCAGTTCCACGGGTCCCGGGCAGTCCTCCCCCGGGCGTCCGGGGGGGGCTCCCTTCTCCAGGCCAAAGCATTTCAGAGTGCCCAGGACGGGCTCCACGGGTTCCGGGCGTCCAGGTCTCCCTTCCCCGGGCCAACGGCTTGTCAGAGTGCCCAGGACGGGCTCCACGGGCCCCGGGCGTCCGGGGCTCCCTTCCCCGGGCCAACGGCATACAGGAGTGCCCAGGACGGGCTCCACAGGTCCCGGTCGTCTGGGGCTCCCTTCCCCGGGCCAACGGCTTGTCAGAGTGCCAAGGACGGGCTCCACGGGTCCCGGTCGTCTGGGGTCCCTCCCCCCCGGGCCAACAGCAGGTCAGAGTGCCCAGGACGGGCTCCACGGGTCCCGGGCAGCCCGCCCCCCGGGCGTTCGGGGCACCCATCTCCAGGAGGCCAACGGCGTTGCAAAGTACCCGGGAAGGGCTCCACGGGTACCGGGCAGTCCTCCCCCGGGCGTCCGGGGCTCCCTTCTCCAGGCCAACGACATGGTTCAATGCCCAGGACGGGCTCCATGTGTCCCGGACAGACCTCCCCCGGGCGTCCGGGGCACCCATCTCCAGGCCAACGGCATGGCTCAATGCCCAGGACGGGCTCCATGGGTCCGGGGAGGCGTCCCATGCGCCTCCGGGCTTGGGAGCCCCGGCTGGGTCCAGGGGCCCGGGCGGGCCCCCGGGTCGGGTGCTCCGGCCCTGGTCCCTGTCTCCCAGCCTACCGCACTGCCAAGGGCCTAGGCATGGGTTCCGTTGTTCCCGGGGAGCCTACCCTTGCTTGGCTGGGTTCAGGAGCAGTGGCTTGGGCCCCTGAGGGCCCGGGGAGGGCGGCCTCCCCACCCCGGGCTCTGTCCTTGGTCCTGCTGCGTGGCAGGGTGCCCGGGACGGGGTCCGGAGGGACCGGGGAGGCGTCCCATGCACCTCCGGGCTTGGGAGCCCCGGCTGGGTCCAGGGGCCCGGGCGGGCCCCGGGTCGGGTGCTCCGGCCCTGGTCCCTGTCTCCCAGCCTACCGCACTGCCAAGGGCCTAGGAATGGGTTCCGTTGTTCCCGGGGAGCCTCCCCTTGCTTGGCTGGGTTCAGGAGCAGTGGCTAGGGCCCCTGAGGGCCCGGGGAGGGCGGCCTCCCCACCCCGGGCTCTGTCCTTGGTCCTGCTGCGTGGCAGGGTGCCCGGGACGGGGTCCGGAGGGACCGGGGAGGCGTCCCATGCACCTCCGGGCTTGGGAGCCCCGGCTGGGTCCAGGGGCCCGGGCGGGCCCCGGGTCGGGTGCTCCGGCCCTGGGCCCTGTCTCCCAGCCTGCCGCACTGGCAAGGGCCCGGGAAGGGGTTCCGATGTGCCCGGGGAGCCTCCCCTTGCTTGGCTGGGTTCAGGAGCAGTGGCTAGGGCCCCTGAGGGCCCGGGGAGGGCGGCCTCCCCACCCCGGGCTCTGTCCTTGGTCCTGCTGCGTGGCAGGGTGCCCGGGACGGGGTCCGGAGGGACCGGGGAGGCGTCCCATGCACCTCCGGGCTTGGGAGCCCCGGCTGGGTCCAGGGGCCCGGGCGGGCCCCGGGTCGGGTGCTCCGGCCCTGGGCCCTGTCTCCCAGCCTGCCGCACTGGCAAGGGCCCGGGAAGGGGTTCCGATGTGCCCGGGGAGCCTCCCCTTGCTTGTCTGTGTTCAGGAGCTCCATCCGGGGCCCCTGAGGGCCCCGGGGAGGGTGGCCTCCCCACCCCGGACTCCGTCCTGGGTCCTGCCGCGGGGCAGGGTGCCCGGGACGGGGTCCGGCGGGCCCGGGGAGGCTTCCCCTGTGCCTCCGGGCCTGGGAGCCCCGGCTGGGTCCAGGGGCCCGGTCGGGGCCCCGGGTCGGGCGCTCCGGCCCTGGGCCCGGTCCCCCGGGCTGCCGCTCCACCCAGGGCCCAGGACAGGGGTCCGTCGGTCCCTTGCAGGCCTCCCCTGCTTGTCAAGGTGTAAGCGGGCCCCGGGTCGGAGGGCCCGCCGGCCCCTGGCAGCCTCCATGGCTGTGGCCCGGCTGGGGCCCCGGGCCTCCGGCCCGGCATGCCCCGGACGCCCGCTCCCTCCTTCGTGGGGGCACGGGGCGACCGGATGGCGTCCCTTTCGTGCCCGGCCATCTGGTCGCCCGGATCCCCTCGGCCATCTGGTCTCCCGGATCCCCTCGGCCATCTGGTCTCCAGGATCCCCTCGGCCATCTGGTCTCCCGGATCGCCTCGGCCATCTGGTCGCCCGCAATGCTTTCCAATGGGGGCGACCAGATGGCCGAACTTCCCTGGAAGTCCCGATGAGGTGCCATTTGCCTCCCGGATCCCAGCGAGGGCTCCAGGAGGTCGGGTACTTTCGCGCCTTGGGTCCCCTCTGTCACCTCTAGTGCACGGATTACAAGAAAGGGGGGTAATTTTCCTCCGGATTACTAGGGAGAGGGTCAGTCAGACCTCCGTGTGGTCTGGCGATTCTGAATCAGGGGAAGGCAGGACCCGGGCCCTCCCGCCGGGGCCCCCAGGGGCCTGGGTACGCACCTGCTGCTTAGCCCCCTTGCCGATGGGCCTTTTCCTCCGAGTTTGCTCAGGCAGGTCCCCGCGAGGTCTGGCCATGCTGAGAC